>NC_080168.1:79759947-80061947 GCF_950295315.1 Erinaceus europaeus | reverse complement strand
TGTCCTATCTAATAAAAAAATAGAAAAAAAATAAAGGCCACCAGAAGTGGTGGATTCATAGTGCTGAAACCAATCCCCATTGATAAACCTAGTGGCAGTAAAAAAAAAAAAAAAAATTTGAATATATATGTATATGTAAATATATGTAAAATTTCTAGTAGATAAACCAAGTAGCAAAATAAATACATCAAAGAATAAATTTATGTCCTTCTTTCTCAACTTCTATTTATGAGAAGAGCAGAAAGGGAAACTCAAAGAAAAATCTGACTGAATTGAAGTACGGCACCAGAGTAAACCTCTCTGGGGGTAGGGTGAGAGTAGATGTTCAGCTTCACTGTTGGGGTGGCAAACGCTAGAAGAAGAACTGTTGGGGTGGGGGGTGGGGGACACACAGACCTTTGGTGGTGGGAATGGTGTTAATATACAGTCCTATTAACTTATAGTCTCACAGATCACTATTTAATTAATATGAGATGGGAAAAGTGGATTGAATGTCTTAAAAAAAAAAAAAGAACAAATTTAGTAAACTAAAGGAAGTGAGCCAAAAAATCCAGCCATAACTGAGCACATCAGAAATAGGATACACCACCATGAAATGGTATGAAATCACAATTTAATTGTGATTTCATTATATTGATAGACCTTTTAAATAAAAAAGTACATCTACATATGGTAAGATATTTTTCAAAATTCTTTATTGAAGTATAATTAATATATAATGCTATATTGGTTTCAGATATACATGGTTTGATATTTACATCCATTGCAAAATGCTAACCATAATGAATCTAGTTACTATATACCACAATGAAAAATTAACTTCTAGGATTTATGTTGTTGGTAGTTTTCAAGTATGCTATACAAGATTATTAACTACAGTTACATACATCCCCATGGTTTTTTAATTTTGTAGCTGGAAATATATAGTTCTTAACTCTCTTAACTCTTTTTGCTTATTCCTTTCCCTTCCAGCAACCCCCATTATGTTATTTGTGTATAGTTTTCTTATATTATTCTTTTTTTTCTTATATCACATGTAAGTAATATAGTATTTGTCTTTGGCTTACTTTCTTTAACATGATGTCTTCTAAGTTCACCCATGTTGATACATATAAGATTTCATTTTTTTTTTCCTCCTCCAGGGTTATTGCTGGGCTCGGTGCCTGCACCGTGAATCCACCGCTCCTGGAGGCCATTTTCCCCCCTTTTGTTGCCCTTGTTGTAGCTTCGTTGTGGTTATTATTATTGCCCTTGTTGACGCAATTCGTTGTTGGATAGGACAGAGAGAAATGGAGAGAGGAGGGGAAGACAGAGAAGGGGAGAGAAAGATAGACACCTGCAGACCTGCCTCACCGCCTGTGAAGCGACTCCCCTGCAGGTGGGGAGCCGGGGGCTCCAACCGGGATCCTTACGCCGGTCCTTCTGCTTTGCGCCACATGCGCTTAACCCACTGCGCCACCGCCCGACCCCCAAGATTTCATTTTTTAAATTCTTTAAAAATTATTATTATTTTATTATTGGCTAGAGACAGAAATTGAGAGGGGAAGAGGAGGTAGAGAGGGAAAAAGACAGACACCTGCAACCCTGCTTCACCATTTATAAAGCTTTCCTCCTGCAGGTAGGGACCAGGGACTGAACCTGGGTCTTTGTGCATTATAGTTAATGCATGTGTTTGACCAGGTGTGCTGCCAGCTGGCCCCTATATTTCATTTTTCTTTTTATTACAGAGTAGTTTTCTCTCTCTCTCTCTCTTTCTCTCTCTCTCTCTCTCTCTGGATGGAGACAAAGAGACATTGAGAGGGAAGTGGGAGATAGGGGAAGAGAGAGACTCCTGCTGCATTGTTCACCACTTGTGAAGTACTCCCACTGCAGGTAGGAGCTGGGGGCTTGAACCCAGGTCCTTGCACACTGTAATGTGTGCACTCAACACCTGGTCTCCAGTAGTTTCTCACTGTGTGTGTATATATCTTTTACTTACTTATGTTTTTTTTAATATTTATTTTATTTATTTATTCCCTTTTGTTGCCCTTGTCGTTTTATTGTTGTAGTTATTATTGTTGTTGTCATTGTTGGATAGGACAGAGAGAAATGGAGAGAGGAGGGGAAGACAGAGAGGAGGAGAGAAAGATAGACACCTGCAGACCTGCTTCACCGCCTGTGAAGCGACTCCCTGCAGGTGGGGAGCCGGGGTTCGAACCGGGATCCTTATGCCGGTCCTTGTGCTTTGTGCCACCTGCGCTTAACCCGCTGTGCTACAGTCCGACTCCCTGTATATATCTTTTTAAATTCATTTATCCATGAATTACTACATTCTTTCTTTTTTTTTCTTACTTTTATTTCTTTACTGGATAGAGGCAGCCAGAAATTGAGAGGGAAGGGGGACACAGAGGAGAGAGACACCTGCAGCCCTGCTTCACCACTCATGAAGCTTTCCCCCAGCAAGTGGGGACCAGGGTCATGAACCTGGGTCCTTGTGCACTGTAACATGTGTGCTCAACCAGGTGCGCCACCACCTGGCCCCAATACTTGTTATTTCTTCTCTTTTTTGATAATAGACATTTAAGCTGTTGTGAAATGATAGCTCACTGTGGTTCTGATTTTCATTTCCTTGATGATCAGTTGTGTTGAAATCTTTTCATGTGCCTGTCAACTATCTATGTCTTATCTGGGAAAATGTCTACTCAGACCCTCCTATATATTTTTTGGTTGGACTGTTTGTTGGTTTGCTATTGGTTTTTATGAGTCATTTATATACTTTAGATATTACTGTGTATTGAATATATTATTATTATTATTATTTTTATTTAAGAAAGGATAAATTAACAAAACCATAGGATAGGAGGGGTACAACTCCACACAATTCCCACCACCCGATCTCCATATCCCATCCCCTCCCCTGATAGCTTTCCCACTCTCTATCCCTCTGGGAGCATGGACCCAGGGTCATTGTGGGTTGTAGAAGGTGGAAGGTCTGGCTTCTATAATTGCTTCCCCGCTGAACATGGGCGTTAACTGGTCGGTCCATACTTGCAGTCTGCCTCTCTCTTTCCCTAGTAGGGTGGGTCTCTGGGGAAGCGGAGCTCCAGGACACATTGGTGGGGTCTTCAGCCCAGGGAAGCCTGGCCGGCATCCTGATGACATCTAGAACCTGGTGACTGAAAAGAGAGTTAACATACAAAGCCAAACAAAATGTTGAGCAATCATGGACCCAAAGCTTGGAATAGTGGAGAGGAAGTGTTAGGGGGGTACACACTGCAAACTCTAGTGTACTTCTGCTTTCAGGTATATATTTTGCAGTAGTTTATGGATACGTGTGAACATATGCTGTCTCTCACAGAAACTGGTGTATATCTAGGTTTTGGGACTTTGTGAGAAAGTGAACCACCTGAGATGGAATTAGAGTATACTATGAAAGGAAAGGTCTCACCCAAGTAATGAAGCTGAAGGGTTGTCATTCCACACGTGAAGTCTCTGGACACAGTCTGAAGTGAAGCATGTTGAGGTGGCCATCGTTGTGTTGATTAGGTTGTGATCGGCAGATGCAATATTATTTGGTATGGATTGGGAGAGGCATACGGGAAAGTGGGCCCTATCCAAGGATTCCAGGACTGGGGCAAGTAGAGGCTCTATAGTGGAGATGTGAGGTTCCTGCTGTCTTAGGGTTCAAAAAGACAATCGATAGTTAATGTTATCATCACATTATTTGTTAATTGGGTTAACTTTGAAAAGTCCATTTGTTATTGTTTGCTGTACAGTACCCAGAATCTTGTATATAGCTGTGCTATTGGTTGCTTCTGATCTACTTGGTCTAGGCTTTTGAGAGAGTCTGCCTATCAAATACACAGCCTATATATTAAAAAGATTCAGTCTGTGTTTTAAAAAACTTTGAGACATACAATTAATTTTCCCCCTCTCATATTAATTAACTAGTGATTTACATGACTACATTTTACTAGGAGTGTACATAAACACCATTCCCAACACCAAAAGACTGTGACCCATCCCTCCCACCCACTCCCACCCCCCACTGGCCTGAATATATTATTTGCAAGTAATTTCTCCCATTTACTAAGTTGTCTTTTCATTTTGTTGATACAATTTCCTCTGTTGTGCAGAAGCTTTTTAGATTAATGTAGTTTTAGTTATTATTATTTTTTTTTACAATAGCCTTTGCTTTTGGATTCAGTTCCAAGTATTCATCACTAAGACCTTTATCAAGTAACATACTACCTATGTTTTCTTTTTTTAAAATTTTTTATTTATAAAAAGGAAACATTGACAAAACCATAGGATAAGAGGGGTACAACTTCGCACAATTCCCACCACCAGAACTCTGTATCCCGTCCCTTCCCCTGATAGCTTTCCTGTTCTTTAACCCTTTGGGAGTATGGACCCAAGGTCATACTCCCAGGGATGCAGAAGGTTGAAGGTCTGGCTTCTGTAATTGCTTCCCTGATGAACGTGGGCATTGACAGGTCGATCCATACTCCCAGCCTGTCTCTCTCTTTCCCTAGCGGAGCTCCAAGACACATTGGTGGGGTTCTCTATCCAGGGAAGTCTGGTTAGCATCATGCTAGCATCTGGAACCTGGTGGCTGACAAGAGAGTTAACATACAAAGCCAAATTGTTGACCAATCATGTACCTAAAGGTTGGAATAGCGCAGATGAAGAGTTGGGTGGTCCTCCATTTTGTAGATAGCTAGTAGGCATATTTTGGTTAAATTCCAAAGGGTCTGTGGCTATATTAGTTTTTTTTTTTTCTTTTTCTTTTTCCCCCTGAGCCTGAATTCTGATATGCCAGTCGTTGTCTGGGGAGATGATATCATGGCTGGAAACTGCCTATGTTTTCTTCAGATAATTTTATTGTTTCAGATCTTGCTTTTTAAGTCTGGAACTCATTTCGAGGTAAATTTGTATATGGTCTAAGGTAGAGATCCAGCTTTGTTTGTGGAATTTTTCTCAAACAAATCCTAACAATTGCTGCAAATGTAATTTTGCAAAGTTCGAGTTTGCTTTTCTATTCAAGAGTAGCCTCTTAGGATAGGTTTATAAAGTACTTATTTTATAGAGTTATTGGGAGATTTGTTTTTATAAAATGTACTTCAGCTACACAGTTTACCAAATGAGGCAGTTTTCATTTCTATTTCATTATAGAGACAGTGCTTACTGTGTGACTAAGTTTTTTTTTTTTGCCATTACACAGTGTGATGATATCATCAGTAAGCTGGTTTGATAATTCAATAATTTTCTCTTAACTTGAATGCACAATAAATATGAATAAAACATTGAGTTGGTGGGCAAAAAAAAAAACAACCCAGTATGTCTTAATTCAAGTAAATAAGATATGATAAACTCATTTATTATAATGAATAAAGACTGTGTGTTTACTGAATTTTATATTAGTAATTCATTGTAATAAGATACTATTAATTAATAAGTTATCATTTAGTAAAGCAGAAAGTAGAAGCTGCATGATACTCACAACTGTGAAGCAACAAAACAGTTAACAAATTCCCAACTATTTGATATTCCCATATACTTGTAACTCAGAGAGACTTTAGCAGTTCTCTGATAGAAATAGTGGTTAATATTTATTGAGCACTATTATATACTACATATTATATGCACTAAGTCAGGTTAATGTACATCCTAGTCCAGAGGCAGAACATCTACTTTCAGGTTCAGATATGTTTAAGCAATATTCTAAGATCTTTTTAAAAGCATTTATTTATTTTATTTGATAGGATAGAGAGAAATTGAGAGAGCAAAGCATGATAGAGTGAGAGAAAGAAAGAGAGAAAGATTCCCACCTGCAACACTGTTTCACAGCTCCTACAGGTAGGGAATGGGGCCTTGAACCTGATTCCTTGTGCATGGTAACATGTGCACTCTACTGGGCGCTATACCACGTGGCTCCATGTTCTAAAATCTTACATTAGGTAAAAAGTTCATTGAGAATCAGGCAGGATGGCTCTAGAGTCCATGTTCTTAACTTTGTGCAGAATGTAGACTCATTGTTACTATGGGTTGCAGGGGCTGGGCCTTTGAAGAACTTGAGGAATATAAGAGTCAAGGAATGAATTAGTTGGGGGGGGGCTGGCCCCTGGTGCATCTATGGGTGGGGGGCGGGGGAAGCTTCACAAACTGTGAAGCAGTGCTGCAGGCATCTCTTTTTCACCCCCTCTCAGTCCCCCTTCCCCTCTTAATTTATTTCTGCATTATCAATTACAATAAATAATATAAATATTAAAAAAATAAATGAATGAGTTATGCTGTTGGGTACTTCAGACATTTCAGAAGCATTGTTGTTATCTGGTGGTAAATATAGATTCTGCTTCTAACAGATTACTTCTATCTTTATTACTTCTTCCATTGACTTGCTTTTCTGTATCCCTCCACCCCTGTGTATTGATACCAAGCCTAAGGAGAGGTGACTACCAATAACAAGCTGTCAGTATTCATGTACTGAACAGTGTGTACACATGCAAGGGTTTGGGCACATCAGAGAGAGGCTCACATATGGTGATCTTTCAAATTCCAAAGCAAAGTATGGAAAGCCTAGATTCATTCTTTAACCATATGAGTTTTTGGAAATTACATCTGTTACTGACTTTATTTTTTCCAGGCTTTTCAAAGAAAGATATATCTGTACTATATGAACTAGCAACCATGTTTTTACAGATTACAACTTTAATATATGTTCATACATATGTAGCAGAAATGGCAAACTACATTATTTATATTGAGCCAAATCTTTTTCACTTGGATAAAAGATTTAAGTATAAAAACATCCCCATAAAGTTACTGGAAGAAAACATTACTAAATTAGAAATAATGATCTTGGGACGAGGAAAGGACTCTAAACATAAGATAATAAGCCCAAATGATGGAGGAAAATACCAATATATTAAATCAGTTAAATCTTTCATGTAAAAATGTACCACAAATGAACTAAAATTACCAACACTCAAAGAGGAGCAAGCTTGATAACATCCATAATAAATAACTTTTAAAATATATGTAAAGAGCTACTTCAAATCAACAAGAAAAAAATATGAAAATGGGCAAAGGACATGGATAGTTTGCAAAATATAAAACTATAACAGTGCTCAAATCTCCTCTTAAATAAAATATTAATATACTAATAAGATGTAATTTAATTTTTACCTCATTAACAAAGGTTTAACCTTTTTTTAAAAAAAAGATTAATTTAAGATGTATTTACTAGTTGAAAGAGGGAGAGAGAAAGAACCAGAGTATCGCTATGGCACATGGGATGCCAGGGGTTGAACTCATAACCTCTAGTTGAGGGCACAAAGCCCTATCCACTGTGCCACCTCCTGGGACCAGGTTTAAATTTTTTTTTTTTTTTTTTGCCTCCAGGATTATCACTGGGGCTCAATGCCTGCACCATGAATCCACTGTTCATGGAGGACATTTTTTTTTCCATTGTTGTTGTTGTTCCTCTTGCTGTTATTGTTATTATTATTGTTGTTGTTGTTGTTGCTAGATAGGACAAAGAGAGATTGAGAGAGTAGGGGAAGATAGAGAAGGGAAGAGAAAGACAGATACCGGCCGACCTGCTTCACAGCTTGTGAAGCCACTCTCCTGCAGGTGGGGAACTGGGGGCTCAAACAGGATCTTTGCATTGATCTTTGTGTTTCACACTATGTGCACTTAACCCAGTAAACTACCACGAGGCCCCCAGTTTTAAACTTTTTATAATAGTGTTGACAAAATCATGATGAACTGAAATAAATTTACATATTCTTAGTAAGCATGTAAATTGATGTAAACTTTTGAAAAGTAATATGGTAGTATTGATAAACATTTAAAGTTCTCAGGCTTATTGACTAAGAAATTTCAGTATGAATTTGTCTTATGTACTTATTAATATAGAGCAACTAGAGAAATGGCTTAAGTAGCAGAGCACTACCTGCATACCTAAGGTGCCAAGTTCAGTCCCTAGCATCACATGAACTAGAGTGTGCTTCTGTTTTCTCCCATTTTTTGTCTTATATGAAACTGTTTCTGTTATGTGATCAATAAAATAAATCTTAAACACACACACACACATACACACACACAAGTGTCTGTGTGTGTGTGTGTGTGTGAGGGGTGGGGGGAAGATATAATATGGTTATACAAAAGACTTTCATGCCTGAGACTCTGAGGTTCTAAGTTCAATCCCCAGCATCAGAGTTGAGTAGTATTCTATTATATCTCTCATTAAAATGAATAAGTAAATAAGCCATATACATACTAGTTTAGGTACATATAGATATGCCAGTGTGCCATTACTTGTAATGGGAAAAACTATAAACAACCTAAATGTTCTTCCCTAGTGAAAAGGATAAATAAACTATGATGTTTGCATTCAATAAAGCACTCACTGACATTTAAAATAACAGAAAAGAATAAAATGTGTTTACCTGGAAAGATGTTCAAAATATGTGATTTTGTGCAAAAAACAGTTTATAGTATAGTATATTTGCTATGATCTCTTTTAGACATGCATGTTTTAGAGTATATATTGATTAGTATGCTTTTGTTGCCAGTAAGCATGAAATTGATCAAATCCCATAATTGAAAGTAGAGGCTTTAATACCTCTTGGCTTACCTTATTCTGCTGACTCCTCATATCGGTTTTAGCAGTTCTGGACCCCACAGAGAACTTCTTTATCCCTCACCCTCACCCCCTCAAACCTGGAAAATTTCCCTTGCATCTCAGTTGTCTGCACAGAATCATGGTGATAACTCTTGAGCCCATGTTTTAGACTAATTACTGGGCTGGGACAGGGAATGACATGCACTAATTATTTATGTTAGCCTGGATTTGTGTAGCAATTAGCAAGGAAGGAGGCTCTAACATCTCTGACCAATTTGAATTCATCTAAGACCCAAGGTCAAGGTGGCCCCTTACTACCTACCCCTAAAATGTCCACTAAACAAATGGCATCTATACGTACATGCATAGCAGGGAAGAAAGTAAAGGACTATTGGGGTAGGTACAAATTTTAACCATCTACATTATTATTTTTAAATTTTTAAAATATTTATTTATTCCCGTTTGTTATCCTTGTTGTTTTATTGTGGTCATTATTATTGTTATTGATGTCGTCATTGCTGGATAGGATAGAGAGAAATGGAGAGAGGAGGGGAAGACAGAGAGGGGGAGAGAAAGATAGACACCTACAGACCTGCTTCACCGCCTATGAAGCGACTTTCTTGCAGGTGGGGAGCCGGGGCTCGAACCAGGATCCTTATGCCAGTCCTTGCACTTTGTATCACGTGTGCTTAACCCTCTGCGCTACTGCCTTCCTGTTAATTACTTTTATAGCTGCAGTATGACTCAGAACAGCAGCAGAAATAATATGAACAGATGGTGTATTCAAAAGACTTTAATGAATAGACTTTAATAAATAGGCATTTCACTAAGGCAAGGGTGAGGTTAAAAAAAATGATAGTGAAACATGTTAGGACTGGCAGCAACAGGAAATTGTTCCTAGAGCT
This sequence comes from Erinaceus europaeus, assembly GCF_950295315.1. NCBI lineage: Eukaryota > Metazoa > Chordata > Mammalia > Eulipotyphla > Erinaceidae > Erinaceus > Erinaceus europaeus. Next base: position 80,052,434 of record NC_080168.1, on the reverse strand, counting down.
AGATCTGAAGGGACTCACAGGTGGAGCAGGGGTGGGGAAGAAAAGTTGATACTAGGGGAGCCTAAGGTGAGCTGGTGCTCAAGAAGAAAAATGAAGAACACCAAGAGAAGGGAGGCAGGGAAGGAGTGTTTGTGTGTAAAACAAACAGCCTTCTAGCCTCTAGTCTCCTGATGGGGCTTCCCATCAGTCAAACCCAAGCAGAAACCAGAGTGCAAGGGTGAAGCAATCGAAGAGGTCAGCCACCAGGAACTCAGTAGGGAGAGAATATGGGGGAATGCATGATGGGGGTCAGGAGAGGGTGAGAGACAGACAACCAAGACAGCATATTTTACCTATTTTAAAGCATCAATAGCTTTGGAAAGATAAAAAAAAAAGAAGAAGAAGAAGAAGAAGAAGAAGAAGAAGAAGAAGAAGAAGAAGAAGAAGAAGAAGAAGAAGGAGAAGAAGAAAACTTGGAAAATCCACTCATGTTACAACATGGATAAATCTTAGGCTAAATAAAACAAACTGGTCACCAAAAGCCAAATACAGTATAATTTTTTTATTAGTAATGTAGTAATATTTGATAATATTGTAGGATAAGAGGGGTACAATCCCAGACAATTTCCACCACAGAGTTCATATCCCCTTGTCCTCCATTGGAAGATTCCCTATTGTTTATCCCTCTGAGAGTACGGACCAAAGATCTTTATGGAGTACAGAAGTTGGGAGGTCTGGCTCCTGTAATTGCTTCTCCACTGAACATGGACACTGGCATGTCGATCCATACACCCAGCCTATTTCTATCTTTCCCTGATGGGATAGGACTTGAGGGAGGTGAAGTTCTAGGACACATTGGTGAGGTTGTCTGCCCAGGGAAGTCAGGTTGGCATCGTGGTAGCATCTGCTATTTGGTAGCTGAAAAGCATTAAGATATAAAGCAGAACAATTTGTTTAATAATTAGGAACCTAAAGGTAAGAATAGAGCTGATGAAATTAAGGGTCTTCATGTGAGAGGAAGCTAGGAAGTCTATTTTAGGTATATTCCAAGGAGTCTATGACTTTAGTAGTTTTTGCCTTATCCTGACAGCTAACATGCAGGTGGGCTAAATATATTGTCTGGGAAGATGGTATCAGAGTTGAGAATAGGACTAGAAAGCTGGATCAGGGCAGAAAATAGCTCCCAAATATGGGAAAAGTATGTAAATACCACTAACCATAAATCCTGTCTATCTGACCTAGGGCCCATGTCTATTCACGTTCATCACAGGAGCCTATGTAACCTTTGTATCCCTGTCAGTCTGAGCTCACATTCCATGGTCATAGCTAGGAACATTCTAGGCTGCACTCATTTCAGGATCAGTCTTCAAGTGGCAGAGTATGTTGACCCAACCTCCCTTTGGAGAGTGGGGCAATTTCTACCACTGTTATTCTGTATTGAGGTCATGTAGAAGCCCACAAGAGGGTTTATGATATTGTTCCTGGTGGAAATGACCAAAGATGGTAGAGATAGGGATCTGTTAGAGGTGTAGGCCCATCATATCTATGTGGAAATCCCAGGATTCCCTGACTAGGACCAGTTGATGAGGTGGTCTGGTAGTGACCAAAAGGGTCATCATTAGAGTATGTCAGTCTCTTGCCCTTATTCAGCTTTTGTGGTCCTTACTTTATCTAACAAGGTTAGACTTAGAGTTATTGAGGGAAGTGAAGTAGGGAGTCTGAGAGGAGAGTATCTAGGCTTGAGTAGAAACTATTTGATTAAGTACTTTATGGTGTCTTTTTTAGGTCTTTCTACTTGCTTCCTGCACTTACTGAGTCTAAGTCTATTCACTGAAGACTATTGCACACTTTTACTTTAAGGTATATATTTCCCTAACTTATGGATGTTCATATATACCTTATCCCTTGGGTCCTGGTCTATATCTGGGAAGTGCACCACTCAAAATGGAACTAAGGAGTCCTCTGAACTAGGAAAGATCTCACCACAGTATTGTAGCTGAAGGGTTGGCATCCCAGGCCTGGCATCTCCGGACACAGTCCTCAGTGAAATGGTACTGGTTGCACTGATTTGGTTGAGATCAGCAGATGAAATATCAAAAATACAGTATGATTCTACTGAAACCAGGTAACTAAAGGAGTTAAGTTTGGCACCAAAGTAGAATAATGATTGTCAGGGACTGGACTGTGGGTGAGAGGATGCTATTATTTAGTGAGTTCAGAGTTTCAGTTTTTCTGTGGAAAATCTGATGTGGATAGTCTGGAGATTGGCTGCAAAATAATATGAATATACTTGATAGTATAGAGTTGCTTACTTTAAAATATTTATGATGGCTTTTAGACTTCCTAATGTAGTGGTATCTCACTGTGTTTTAATTTATAACTCCTTCCTGATACATGATTTTCATATGCTTATTTATTACCTGTGTATTTTCATTGCTGAGATGTCTGTTAAAGTCTCTTGTACATTTTAAGATCAGCTTTAAAAAAATTTCTTTATTGGTGGATTAATGTTTTACATTCCACAGTAAATACAATAGTTCGTACATGCATAACATTTCTCAGTTTTCCACATACCAACACAACCCCCACTAGGTCCTCTGTCATCCTTTTCCAGGACCTGTACTCTCCCCCCCACCCACCCCAGAGTCTTTTACTTTGGTGCAATACACCAACTCTAGTTCAGGTTCTACTTGTGTTTTCGTTTCTGATTAAGATCAGCTTTGTTGTTTTCTTTTTGTTTTGTTTTAAGGTTTTTTCACATGCTTTTTAAATTAAAGAATTATCTTTTTTTTTTTCCACCAGGGTTATTGCTGGGGCTTGCTGCCAGCACACAAATTCACTGCTCCTGGCAACCACTTTTTCTTTTTCTTTTTTTTTTTTCTTTCTCCTTTTTTTTTTCTTCCCCTCTCATCTCTCCATATGAATATAGAATAAAAAACTGGGGTCACTCAGCATATGTTACATATGTAACACTGCTATATTATATATGTGTGAGTCCCTAACTGGCCATTTTTTCCATTTTTTTTTTTTATTAGGACAGAGAGAGATTGAGAAAGGAGGGAAAGATAGAGAGGAAATGAGAAAGATAAGACACCTGCAGGCCTGTTTCACTGCTTATGAAGTGACCCCCCAACCCCCAAAGGTAGGGAGCCAGGGGCTCAGATCCAGGCTCAGACTGGGATCCTTGCATGGGTTCTTGTGCTTCGTACCATGTGTGCCCATGCCTGGCACCATGCCACACCTTTTTTAAAAGCTGCTTTTATATCTTTTTGGGACCCCTGCCCCCAGCCTCCTTTGAATTGGGCTGTGACTAAGAGACCCTACATCTTTCTGAGCTTCTGTGTTTTGCAGCAAGCAAAGAGATCTTGCAGGAAAATAGTCTGGGGTCTGGGACTTCATTCTGGTCCTTTCTGGTGGGATTATCTTGACCTAAGTAGGACATTCTGCACTTTCATCAGGATGAAACAAGGGTCAAACAGATGCCATTCACCTGGAAAGGCCTCAGATTCACCATGGGGGCGAATAAAACTATAGATAGGAGTTTCTGTGCCAGATTCTTCAAGGCCAGAACTACATTTAAAATTCAGAGCTAGTCAGTGCTATTTCCATGTTTACTACTTTTTAGTTTTGGCCAAGGTAGGTTGTCAAATGCCTCTAAGTTATACTTCGATTATGTGGGGAGCTTGGTAGGGCTTGGTAAAGATAGAGGTTCCAGATCCCATCCCAGATCTCTTTTACTCTTTTTAAAAATGACTGTTTCTAAAATATTTTATTTATTAGATAGAGAAATTGAGAGGGAAAGGTGGGGGCTGGGTGGTGGCTCATCTGGTTGAGTGCACAAGTTACAATGCACAAGGACCCAGGCTTAAGTCCCCAGTCCTCACCTTCAGGGGGAAAACTTGGCTAGCGGTGAGGCAGTGCTGCAGACATCCCTTTGTCTCTCTCCCTTTCCATTTTCCCCCTCCTCTCTACTTTTTATTTGACAGGGCAGAGAGAGATTGAGAGGGGAGGGGGAAGTAGAGATGGAAAAAGAAAGAAAGATACCTACAGACCTGCTTCACTATTTGTGAAGCATCCCCACTACATATGGGAGCAGGGGTTTGAACCCAGTTCCTTCTACATGGTAATGTGTACTTAACTGGATGTGCCACTGCCCTGTCTGGCCCCAAGAATTGTCGAGTTTTGAGAGGGAGCAGAACACTTCTCAGCTCTGACATCTGGTGATGCTAGGGATTAAATCTGGGGCCTGTGGGGCTTTAGGCATGCAAATCCTATGCTTCAACAGTGAGCTATCCTCTTGGCCCTCATTGTGTGTTTTGGATAGCAGCCCTTTATCAGATACATATTTTGCAAATATTTTATCCAGGTCTGTGTGATCTGTCTTATTCTTGCCAGTATATTCTATAGAGCAGAAATTTTTAATGAGGTCCAGCTTATCAATTCATTAATTTTTTCCCTCTTAATTAACACTACCAATGCTAGCAGGGACTTGGAGCAATAAGAGCTCTCATTTATTTTTTTATGGAAATGCAAAATGGTACAGACACTATGGAAGACAATTTGATATTTTATTGCAAAACTAAACACTTTCTTTTTATTGCCACCAGAATTACTTCTGGGACTCAGTGCCTGCAAGAGAAATTTACCACTCCCTCCTGCCACTTTTCCTTCTTCCCCCCCTTTTTTATTTCTTTTATTTAGTAGGACAGAGGAAAACTAAAAGAGACAGGAAGTATAGAGAGGGGGAGAGAGAGAGACTTGCATCATTGCTTCACCACTTGTGAAACTTCCCCACTGGAGGTAAGTCAGGGGCTAGAACCTGGGCCCTTGTGCATAGTAATGTGTGCACTCTACTGGGTGCACCACCACCTACTCCAAAATTAAACACTCTTATAACATGATCCAGCAATCATACTCCTTAATTTTTTTAAATATTTATTTATTTATTTTCCCTTTTGTTGTCCTTGTTTTTTATTGTTATTGTAGTTATTATTGTTGTTGCTATTGATGTCATCATTGTTGGATAGGATAGAGAAATCAAGAGAGGAGGAGAAGACAGAGAGGGAGAGAAAGACAGACACCTGCAGATCTGCTTCACTACCTGTGAAGTAACTCCACTGCAGGTGGGGAGCTGGGGGCTCGAACTGGGATGCTGGTCCTTGCGCTTCACACCATGTGTGCTTAACTCGCTGCGCTATTGCCTGACCCCCCCAAGCCTTAATTTTACCCAAATTAGTTGAAAACTTATGTTTATAAAAAAACCTGCACATAGATTATTGTAAAACTTTAATCATAATTGTCAAAATTTAGAATCAACCAATCAATCAATAAGAATGCTTATTAGTTGAATGAACATTTACACTGTGATACATCCAGACAACCAAATATTATTGAAAATAAATGAGATATCAAGTCATAAAGAGACAGGAAAGGAACTTAGGTTTGTATTACTATGTGAAAGAATCTAGTCTGAAAAAGCTCTGTGTTGTATGATTCCACCTGTATGACATTCTGAAAAATGCAAACAAAAAATAGGGCCAGCGAAAAATCATTATTAATTGCCAGGGATTAGGAGGAACAAGAGGTGGAACACAGGATTCTTTTTCTATATGTATAATAGAGACAGAGAGAAGCTGAGAAAAGGAGAAACGGAGACTACAATATCAAAGCTTCCTTGGATGTGGTGGGAACCAGGCTTGAACCTAGACCACGCATAAAGCAAAACAGTGCTCTATCCAAGTGACCTATTTCTCCAGTCTAGAAAATAGAATCCTTAAGGTAGTGAAAGCACTGTAATGGTAGGTACATGTCATTGTACCTTTATCCATTTGGGAGATATCCCATGGAATGTACAATACCTGGAGTGAATCTATATAAACTATGAGCTTCTGACAACAAAGTGTCCATGTAGGGTTAGTGATGGTAGCAAGGGCACCACTGTCTGTGACCTGGGATATTGACAATGGAGAAGCTATGTGTAGTTGCATAATCTGTGTATCTTCCATTCAACTTTTCTGGGAACCTAATACTTCTTGAAAATAAATTATTTTTAAAAAATGGTTATGGTGTTAATTTTTATGTGTGTTTTCTACCATCATTTTAAATTTCATTACTATTTGTGCTTTGGCCTGGTACATGTGTGGTTCCACTATTCACAGTGGACTTAATTTTTTTTTCCTTTAAAATTTTTCGGTTGCAAACAGAGAGAGAGAGACAGACATAGAGAGAGATAGGATGAAGATAATAGGGCTCTGCACTCCAGCTCCAGCAGCACCCAGAGAGAGAAAAGGAAAAGGTTAGGGACATACATAGGTAGCTACGATGTTATGAGTGTCTTAGAGGAGAAGAGAGGATTGGATCAGAAAAAGAAGGGGCAACTATGTATAAATATACACAGATAGTTGTAGAGAAGATGGTTGGTCCAGGTCTACAGCTTTAGGGGAACTGTGGTGGACTGCAGTGGGGAAAGTGAAGATTCAGAACTCTGGTGGTGGGAATGGTGTGGATTCAAATCCCTGTCGATGTGTAATTCTATAATATAAAAATAAAAATAAAGAGAGAGTGAGAGAAAGAGAGAGAAAAGGAGAGGCAATACCATTGCTGCACCATGCATGGAGTTTGCCCTGGTGCTATATGGTAATTAAAATTAATAAATAAAAGAGATGGGGGGCTTGGCATGGGTTTAAAACAATCAAGTCTTATTACATGATGGTACAGCAGTACAGAATGGTATATTTTAGTTACAGCAAAATAGGCAAATATTGGCAGGGGTAAGATTAGGCCAGGCCCATGAATCCATAAGTTAGTTTGCCAAAGTTCAGCTCTACATGCTCAGTCTCTTCAGTGAGAGGTGGGTCCTAGGGAGCCGAACTAGCATGGAGCATGCAGGAAAAGAGAGGGCTGGGAAAGAGAGTAAGAGAGAGTCTTCAGTAGGCTCATGGTTAAATAACTTGGTTTATGTAAATTCCTTAGCCTGATGTAAGCCCTCTGCTAATTACATCTCTCAGCCCCAGCTGTATGCTAATTATGTCCCAAAATCCATGCTGTGTCACAACAGTGCTGTGCAGGATGCTTGATCCCAAGGTGTGGCAGGGGATGAACCTGGGTCCTCACTAATGGTAAAGTGAGCACTGTACTAGGTGAGCTCTCTCTCTCTCTCTCCTTTATTGGAAGATTAATGGTTTACAGTCAACAGTAAAATACAATAGTTTGTACATGTGTAACATTTCTTAGTTTTCCACGTAACAATACAGCCCTCACAAGGTCCTCCTCTGCCATCACGTTTAGGAACTGAACCCTCCCTCTCACCCCCAAGTCTTTTACTTTGGTGCAATACACCAACTCCAGTCCAAGTTCTGCTTTGTGTTTTCCCTTATATTTTTATTTCTCAACTTCTGTCTATGAGTGAGACCATCCCATATTCATCCTTTTCTTTCTGACTTATCTCACTTAACATGATTCCTTCAAGTGGTGAGCCATCTTCTGGCCCCACCATAATTGTTTTTAACATGTGGGACTGGGAGGTGACTTACCCAGTAGAATGCACATACTATGTGTGAAGAATTGGGTTCAAGCCCCTAGCCACCATGTAGGAGTATATACAGGGGTGAAGCCTCAGGAGTGGTAGAGCAGTACTGCTCTCTCTCTCTCTCTCTCTCTCTCTATCTCTATCTCTCTCTGTCTCTCTATTGCCACCAGGGTTATTGCTGGGGCTTGGTGTGAGAACTATGAATCCATGACTTCTGGTGGCCATTTTTTCCATTAAAAATTTTTTTTTAATTTTTTATTAGATAGGATAGAGAGTATTTGAGAAAAAGATGGGGAAATAGAGGAAGAGAAAGACAGACATCTGCAAACCTGATTCACTGCTTGTGAAGCAGACCTCCTGTGAGTAGGGTGTGGAGGGTTGAACCTGGGTCCTTGTGCTTGGTAATATGTATGCTTAACCAGGTGTACCACTGCCCAGCCTCTAGGCTCAATTTCTGTCTCTGTCTCTCTCTCTCTCACTGTATGTGTGTGTGTCTCTTTGTCTGTTTTTTTCTATCTCACTTTCATCCTCTGTCTAAAAGGGATAGAAAGGGAGTGGTGAAGTTGTATAGGCACTGAGCCCCAACAATAACCCTGGTGTTAAAAAAAAAAAAGTAAAACCTTTCCTTCTTTCACTCCATAACCCATATGCTATCTATTCTCTCTCTATCAAAAAAGAAAAAATGGTCACTGGGATCCATGGAGTTCTGCAGACACTGAGCCCCAGAAATAACCCTGATGCCCAAAGGAAAGAAAAGAGTGGAAAATAACAAGTGCTGGCAAGGATGTAGAGAAATACACAGCTGTGGGTCAGGTGGTGGCACACCTAGTAGAACTCATATGTTACAGTGTGTTTAGACCCAGGTTCAAGTCCCTGGCCCCCACCCACAGGGTGAAGCTTCAGGGGTGAAGCAATGCTGCAGGTGTCCTCTCTCTCTCTCTCTCTCCATCTCCTCCTTCCCTCTCAATTTCTGTTCCTATCCAATAAATAAAATATTTAGAAATTAAGGAAGGAAGGAAAAAAGATAGGAAGGGAGGGAGGAAGGAAGGGAGAAAAGAAGGAAGAAATGCATTGCTGGTGGGAATTAATATGGTGCATCTTCTGTGGATAAGTGTTTGGTGATTTCCTCAATAAGTTACATAGAGTTTCCATATTAAGCAATTTAACTCCAGAATATATACTAAAATTAAAAAAAGCAGAAAACTCAGGGCTGAGTGTTGTCTCAGTCAGTTAAATACCTTATATTTTGTCATTTGTGAAGATCCAGGATCAAATCCCAGGTCCCTACATGCAGAGTTGAAACTTCACTAGTGGTGGAGCAGTTCTGCAGGTGTCTCTCCTTATCTCTGTCACTCTCTTCTCTCTATCTTCCTCTACTAAGAGAAAAAAAAAAGAGGGGGTGGGAATGGCTGCCAGGAATAGTAGAGTCATCATGCTTGCACTGAGCCCCAGAAATAACTCTGGTGGAAAAAAAGAATGCAGGAACTTAAAAGGATACTGAAATATGCAGTATGCTAGCGTCCATGTAGCATTATTCACAATAATCAAAATATAGAAACAGCCTAAATGTCCATTAATGAATTAACAGGTAAGACAAACATAACATGGATAATATAGGCTACAACTGTTCAGTCTTAAAAAGGAATGAAATTCTAATACATACTATGGCCTCTATGAATCTTGAAAAAAAAATTACTCCAAGTGTAAGAAGTTAGTCACAAAAAGGAAAATATCATATGACTTAGCTTATATTAAGCACTTAGAATAAGCCAAGGTCATAGAGGCAGAAAATAGCACAGAGGTTGTCAGGAGCTGGAGGGGAAGGGATTTGGGTAGTTACTGTTTAATGAATATAGTTTCAGTTTGGAGAAATGAAAATGTTCTGTGAGTGTTCTAAAAAGGTTGTGGTGAGTGTGCAACAGTGTAGATGTACTTACTGCCACTGAGCTGTATACTTAAAATGAATAGAATGGGGACTGATGGTGGTACTCTTGATAGAACACATGTGTTATAACCCCAAGAACCCAAGTTCAAGCCCTCTGGTCCCCACCTGCAGTGGGGAAACTTCATGAGCAGTGAAGCATTGCTGCAGGCATCTTTTTCTTTCTTTCCTTCCTTCCTTCTTCCTTCTTTCTTTTTTTTTTATTAATTTTTTTTCTTTATTGGGGGATTAATGACTTATAGTCAACAGTGAAATACAGTAGTTGGTACCTGTGTAACATTTCTCAGTTTTCCGTGTAATGCTCTAACCCCCCACCTAGGTCCTCCTTCACCATCATGTTTCAGGACCTGAATACTCCTTCTTTTTCTTTCCCTCTCTATCTCCTTCTTCACTCTCATGTTCTCAGTCTCTGTCCAAAAATAAAAAGCAAGTAAATAATTTTTATTAAAACTCTTAAAAATATATGGGTAGAATAGTAAATTTGATATTGAGTCTAGCAGAGTAAAAAAAAAAATAAAAGGATAACTGCATAAAAGAAGCCAGACACACACAAAAGTACTTCCTCTATGACTCTATTTATAAAAATGTTCAAGAGCAGGCAAATGTAACTGTAGGTGGGGTAAAGTCAGCTGTAGCCACCTTAATATGCCTGTGTGGGAGGGTATTTGGAGGAAGAGAAAAATACAGTGTGCATTTCAAGGAGTCTGAAAGAGGAGGAATTGATTGTGTTAACTAGGAAAGCTTTTTATTTATTTATTTATTTATTTTTGGAAAGGGATTAACGGAATGTATTTTAGTTTGAGGAGCAGATGGAGAGGGAAGGGTGGCAACACAAAAGAAGGAAGAAACAGATGATGTCCGGAGGTGTGAGAGGAGAGGAGAGTGGTGGAGGAGGAAGGGTTAGATATAGCAAAGTCTAGGACATCTCTTCCACTGTGAGACTGAGTCTGAGATAAAAAGCAAGAGGGGGTGAGGAGAAGCAGCTAAGTGAGGACAGAAAAAGGAAGCACATGAAAGGATGCAGGCTTTTGTGGACTTTCTTTCACTACACTCGTCTAACCTCTTTAATATCACCAGCATGCCAGAAAATTCTAATCATCCCAGTCTATTTCTCTCTCTCAAACTGAGTTCTGCCTTCATGAAAACAGCATCCCTATTGAAATTTTTCTTGTCTGAACATATCACTAAAATTTATTCAAGACATATTTTGCTTTTTTTTTCTTCTTATACCCTGGATGTGAATTTCATAATAAATCAGTTGTAAAATATGTGTACTTTTAATTTCCTCTCTGTCATGAACATAATAAATACTGTTGAAAAGTAGGCCCGTTTATGCCAAAATTATGCTGAAAGTAGCTGTCATCTTTATAAAAGTTTCATTTTTTAAATATCAAGTGAGAACTTTCTTTTCATTTCCCAAAGTTGACTGATTTCAAACCTAGATAGCTAAATTAAATAGATCCACATGCCATTGATGTACCAGAATTTTACTAGTAGGTGAATAATGGGGACAAATTTCTCTGTCTTTTAGAATAATCAAGGACTTCATTACAGTGTAGCAGTTAGTGATAAGATTTGAGGGCAGCTCTAGTGCGTATAGTCTAATTAACTTATATAAAAGCCTCTGCTGAAAGATAGTGTTGTAGCTAGGGGTCTTTCTAGTAAAACCACTTCATATAAAGTATTAAATAATGTAACAACCTATTAATAACAAATAAAAAATTATAGAAAATAAAGTACTCAGCAAAACTCCTTTTAAAAGACACATAGACAATCCAAAAGGCAAAATCATAACTAGCTAAAGGACAGAGGAAAAGTAGAATGCTTCATTAATAGTCAAAGGATGAAATTGAAATGACAGTCAGATGCCATATTCTCTTATTAATAATACTATTTTAAAATAATCATACTAAAAATTAATCTCACAGACTGCTTGTAAGAATATAAATTGGCTTCCCCCACCTAAGCAGTTGGAGAATGAATATAAAATTCAAGTGATCATCCTTTTTTTTTTAAAAAAAAAAAAGTTATTTATTTATTTGTGTCTTTACCAGAGCACTGCTCAGTACTGGCTTATGGTGGTGTGGGGAATTGAACTTGAAACTTTGGAGCCTCAGGTATAAGAGTTTCTTTGCATAACCATAATGCTGTCTACCCCTGCCCTGGTCATCCTTTTGAAATCAGTAATTATAGTTCTATAGCATCACATTTAAAATAATTCAGAAAAGTGCGTGAAAGTTTTTATAGACAAAGATATTCATTGCTGTTCTAATTATAGATTTTATTTATTTGTTAGTACAAAAGAGAAACAGAGAGAGAGAGAGAGAACCAGGATATTATTCTGGCATATGGAATGCCAAGGATCAAACTCAGGACCTTATTTCCAAGTTCAGTACCCTACATACTGTGCCACTGCCTGGGCCCTTCACTTCTAGATGAAATGGAAACATTTAGAACCTTATCTGAGTGTCTAGTGGTAAAATTTCAACTATGAAAGATGCATGTATTATAAATGTTATAGGTAGCTAAGATGTTCTAAAGAACTTTTAATAACATAGGGAAATGTGACACATAGTAAGTGATACAGTGTTAGTCTATGTAGTAAATTATGCATATGTATATAAAGAGTCTGAAAATGCCAAGTTTTTTTTTCTCCCCCTCTCTGTCTCCCCATCTCTCTCCATTTCTCTCTGTCCTATCCAACAACAACATCAATAACAATAATAACAACCACAACAAGGCTAAAACAACAATGGCAACAAAAAAGGAAAAAATAGCCTCCAGGAGCAGTGGATTCATGGTGCAGACACCAAGCCCCAGCAATAACCCTGGAGGCAAAAAAAAAAAAAACTTGTTTTTCAGCTTCTGCCTGAGAGTGAGATCATCCCATATTCATCCTTCTGTTTCTGATTTATTTCAATTAACATGAATTTTTCAAGGTCCATCCAAGATCGGCTGAAAACGGTGAAATCACCATTTTTTATAGCTGAATAGTATTCCATTCTGTATATATACCACAACTTGCTCAGCCACTCATCTGTTGTTGGACACCTGGGTTACTACCAGGTTTTGGCTGTTACAAATTGTGCTGCTAAGACCATATGTGTACACAGATCTTTTTGGATGGATGTGTTGGGTTCCTTAGGATATATCCCCAGGAGAGGAATTGCAAGATCATAGGGTAGGTCCATTTCTAGCCTTCTGAAAGTTCTCCAGACTGCCTTCCACAGAGATTGGACCAATTTACATTCCCATCAGCAGTGCAGGAGAGTTCCTTTGACCCCACAACCTCTCCAGCATTTGTTGTTATTACCTTTTCTGATGTATGACATTATCACAGGAATGAGGTGGTATCTCATTGTTGACTTTATTTGCATTTCTCTGACAATCAGAGACTTGGAGCATTTTTTCATGTGTTGCTCAACCTTTTTGTTCTCTTCTATGGTGAGAATTCTGTCCATGTCCTCTTCCCATTTTTGGATGGGGTTATCTGTTTTCTTGTTGCTGAGTTTGGCAAGCTCTTTATATATTCTGGTTATTAGCGTCTTGTCTGATGTATGGCATGTAAAGATCTTCTTCCATTCTGTGAGGGGTCTCTTGGTTTGGGTAGTGGTTTCTTTTGCTGTGCAGAAGCTTTTTAATTTGATGTAGTCCCATAGGTTTATGCTTGCCTTAGTCTTCTTTGTAACTGGATTCATTTCATTGAAGATGTCTTTAAATTTTATGTGGAAAAGAGTTCTGCCAGTATTTTCTTCTAAGTATCTGGTAGTTTCTGGTCTAACATTCAAGTCCTTGATCCACTTGGAATTTACTTTTGTATTTGGTGAAATATAGTGGTTCAGCTTCATTCTTCTGCATGTTTCAACCTATTTTATCCAACACCATTTGTTGAAGAGACTCTGCTTTCCCCATTTAATAGTCTGGTCACCTTTGTCAAAGACTAGATATGCATAGGTGTGAGGGATTACTTCCAGGCCCTCAATTCTATTCCACTGGTCAGTGTGTCTATTCATGTTCCAGTACCAAGCAGTTTTGATAACAGTGCCCCTATAATACAATTTGAGATCTGGGATTGTGATGCCTCCAGTTCTGTTCTTTCTTCTCAAGATTGTTTTGGCAATTCTAGGTCTTTTCTGGTTCCAGATAAGCATTTGTAGCATTTATTCTATTTATTCTCCTAAGAAATGTGGTTGGGATCTGTTGTTTTCGACGGGGTATGTTGTTTTCGCCGGGCTGGCTTCACAGGCGGGTAACAGACGACCAGGGACTCATGGTTGAGCTGTAGGCAGTATCTCTTTATTCATGCAGGACGCAGCGCTATCTAAGCCGAGCTGAGTTAAACTCAAAGTACAGTACTGTAAAACTCACAATGCTGTCTTTATATATACTTGCCAAGTAAGGTGGAAACAGGATGTGACATAGAGAGGGTGGAGAGAAAAGTGACTGGTGAAAATCAGAGTGTGACAAAGAGGGGGCAGAGCAGGCGAGAATCCTATCACTGAACCACAAATGCCCTGGAGGGAGGGTGGAACTTGTTAACAGTGGTTATGTAAATAAAATGAAGTGGTTATGTAAATAGAATAGTGTTAAGCAGGGGGGATTTAAACCAAATGAAACAGAAGGGGTCTCATGCATACCAACAGGGATCTTGATGGGGATAGCATTAAATTTGTATATGGCTCTGGTTAGTATATTTATTTTGATGATGTTAATTCTTCCAACCCATGAGCATGGAATATCTTTCCACTTCTTTGTGTCTTTTTCAATTTCAATTTCCTTTGTGACTCATAATTTTCAGTATCCAAGTCTTTCACTTCTTTGGTTAGGTTTATTCCTAGATATTTTATTGTTTTGTTGCTATAGTAAAAGGAATTGATTTCTGGATTTCATCTTCTTCCAACTTAGTGTTTGTATAGTGGAATGCCACTGACTTTCGAATGCTAATTTTGTAGCCTGACACCTTACTGTATTGCCTGATGATTTCCAAAAGTGTCTTGCTGGATTCCTTAGGTTTTGTTATGTATACTATCATGTCATCTGCAAATAGGGAGTTTGACTTCTCTTCCAATCTGTATGCCTTTAATTCCTTGGTCCTGCCTGATAGCTATGGCAAGAACTTCTAACACTATGTTGAATAGTAATGGTGATAGTGGGCAGCCCTGTCTAGTACCTGATCTGAGGGGAAATGCTTCCAGTTTTTCACCATTGAGTATGATGTTGGCTGTAGGTTTGCTATATATAGACTCCACTATCTTCAGGAATTTTCCATCTATTCCCATTTTTTGTAGTGTTTTGATCATAAAGGGATGTTGTATTTTGTTCAAGGTTTTCTCTGCATCTATTGATATAACCTTGTGGTTTTTGGTCTTGTTTTTATTGATGTGGTGGATCTTGTTGATTGATTTATGTGTATTAAACCAACCTTGCATGCCTGGGATAAATCCCACTTGGTCATGATGACCAATCTTTTTAGTATACTGCTGTATCTGGTTGGCTAGAATTTTGGTCAGTATTTTAGCATCTATGTTCATCAGAGATATTACTTTGTAGTTTTCTTTTTTGGTTGTGTCCCTGTCTCCTTTTGATATCAGAGTGATGTTGGCTTTATAGAAGCTGGAAGAGAGTATTCCAGTGTCTTCAATATTCTGGAAGACTTAAATTAACTCTTCCTTAGTCTTTTTTTTTCTTTTTTTTATTTGTTTATTCCTTTTTGTTGCCCTTTTTGTTTTATTGTTGTAGTTATTATTGTTGTTGCTGATGTCATTGTTGTTGAATAGGATAGAGAGAAATGGAGAGAGGAGGGGAAGACAGAGAGGGGGAGAGAAAAACAGACACCTGCAGACCTGCTTCACTGCCTGTGAAGCGACTCCCCTGCAGGTGGGGAGCTGGGGTGCTCGAACCAGGATTCTTATGCCTATCCTTATGTTTACGCCACCTGCTCTTAACCTGCTGCACTACTGCTCAACTCACAGCTCTTCCTTGAAGGTTTTGTAGAATTCATTTGTAAAACCATCTGTCCAGGACTTTTATTTTTGGGAAAGTATTTGATAACTGTTTCAATTTTGTTAGCTGTGATGGGCCTATTCATATTATCTAGTTCCTCTTTATGTAATTTTGGAAGTTTGTAGGTATCTAGGAAATTGTCCATTTCTTCCAGGTTCTCTAGCTTGGTGGCATATAGTTGTTCATAGAAGCCTCATATACTACTACTACTAGCGTTTGCCCTTCTTCTGTAGCCAGTCAACAGCGTCAGGTTGAGCCTGATGTAAAGTTTCGAGACCTCCTTTGAATCTGGAGAGGTGGCAGTCGTTGACTATGTGGGTCATGTCTGTCTGTAGCCGCAGGGGCAGTTCGGGTCATCTCTGGCTCCCCAGCGATGGAACATAGCGGCGCACCAGCCATGGCCTGTTAGATAGCGATTGAGGAGGGCCCAATCATAACGTGCTAGGTCAAAGCCGGGTTGACGCTTGCAGGGGTCTGTGATGAGGTGTTTGTTCTTTACCTCAGCTGACTGCCAACTCTGTTTCCAAGAGTCTGGAACAGAGAAGCTCAGTGTAGGTGTAGGGGACCAGATTGGATGATGAGACGTCAAGCGTTGGACAGAGTGGGCGAAGATGTCTGCGTATATTGGCAGGTCCAGTCGAGCGTAGACGTGGGAAATGAACTTAGATGATGCCGCATCCCGACGAATATCTGGCGGGGCGATGTTGCTAAGAACTGGCAGCCATGGAACCGGGGTGGAACGGATGGTTCCAGAAATTATCCTCATGGAGGAATATAATTTGGAACCGACCAAGTGGACATGGGGGCTACGGAACCATACTGGGGCACAGTATTCTGCAGTGGAATAGCATAATGCCAGAGATGATGATCGTAGTGTGGAAGCACTCGCGCCCCATGAGGAGCTGGCCAGGCTTGCAATGATGTTATCCCTTGTGCCCACCTTTGCTGCAGTTTTTATGAGATGTTCATGAAATGACAGAGTGCGATCGAGAGTAATGCCAAGATAGACTGGCTGGGCTTCATGCCGGATTCTCGTATCGTCAAGCTGCACATTAAGCTCACACGAGGCCGAGGCATGATATCTCATATGATATCTTGGATTTCTGTGGTGTCTGTTGTGATACCTCTTCTTTCATTTATGATCTGATAAAGTTGGGTCTTTTCCCTTTTTTGTTTTGTGAGTCTGGCTAAAGGTTTGTTGATTTTGTTCACTCTTTTGTGTTGGTATGCTAAATTCTGTTTCTAAGACTCCTTCTGTTGCATTACTTGACGTTGTAGTCTATTTATATAATCACTGTTTTACCTGGGTCCCACCCTGCCTGCAGGGTATTGATTTAATCCCCACTGGTTAGATGGAAGCTTTCTATGTTCTGTTCATGCTCTTTTTTTTGCTCTGCCCCCTCTCCTAGTCATTTCCTTTCCCTTACCACTTCCGGTGAAGAGATGCATAAAAGGCAATGTATCTGATTAATAAACGAGATACTGCTTCCCAGCTCAGCCATGAGTCCCTGGTCATCTGTCTCCCGCCCCTGAAGCTGGACTGGCACTTTTGAAGAACCAACATTTACTTTAGTTGATCTTTTGTATGGTTTTCTTATTTTCAATGTTTTTTTTTTTTTTTGCCCTAACTTTAGTGATTTCTGTCCTTCTGGTTGCTTTAGGGTTCCTTTGTTCTTCTTCTTCTAGGTCTTTAAGGTGTGCAATCGGGTTATTTATTTGTGCTTTTTCTTGTTTCCTAATGTGTGCTTGTTTGGCTATGAACTTCCCTCTCAGTACTGCCTTAGCTGTGTCCCAAATATTTTGATAGCTTGTGTCTTCATTTTCACTGAATTCTCAAAACATTTTGACTTCTTCCTTAATTTTCTCTTTGACCAGTAGTTGTTAAGTAGTGTACTATTGAGCTTCCACATTTTGGGGCTCTTTCTAATCTTTCGTTGATTGCTAAGTGGTAGTTTAATTCCACTGTGGTCTGAGAAGATGCTTGGGATGATTTCAATGCTCTTGAATTTGCTGATGCTGTCTTTGTGGCCTGACATATGGTCTATCCTTGAGAATGACCCATGTGGACTTGAGTAAAATGTATATTCCAGTTTCTTGGGGTGAATGACTGAAAATGTTCAATAGTTCTAGTTTATCTATCTCTTCATTTAGCTCCCTCATTTCTTTATTGATTTTCTTCCTGGGTGATCTGTCAAGTTGATAGAGTGGGGTGTTGAAGTCCCTTACTATGACTGTGTTGCTGTTAATATATTGCTGTAGCTCTTTTAGTAGATGTTTGATGTACTGATGGCTTCTCATTGGATGCATAGATGTTAATAATTGTTAAGTCCTCTTGATTGACTGATCCTCTGAGCATTAAGTAGTGTCCATTGCTATCTTTTTTAATCTTATCTATTTTAAAGTCTATCATGTCAGATATGAGGATAGCTGTTCCTGCCCTTTTTTGGGCCATTGGCCTGTATGGTAGTTTTCCATCCTTTCACTTTGAGTCTGTGTTTGTCTTCTTGAGTTAGGTTGGTATCCTGTGGACAGCATATTGTTGGGTTGTGTTTTCTGATCCATCTTCCTACTCTGTGCCTTTTAATAGGTGATTTCAGATCACTGACATTTATTGATATCAAAGATTGAAGATGTTTTAATGCCATCCTTGTAGATTTTTGTAGTGTTCTGATATACATCCTGTTTATGGTTGTCTGTTTATAGGAGACCTTTCAGAACTTTCAGGGCAGGCTTGGTGATAGTTGATTCCTTCAACTGTTGCTTGTCTGAGAAGTTTTTTATGCCTCCATCTAGTCTGAATGATAGTCTAGCAGGATACAGTAGTCTTGGTTGAAAGTCTTTCTCATTGAGCACTCAATAGATATCTTACCATTCTCTTCTGGCCTGTAGTTTGTGTGGAGAAGTCTGCTCCTAATCTTAATGGGTTTTCCTCTGTAGGTGACTCTTTGTTTTTCTCTTGCAGCCTTCAGGACCATTTCTTTATCCTTATTCCTTTCCATTCTAAATATGATGTGTCTTGGTGTCTTTAAGTCTGGGTTAATTCTGTTTGGGACCCTCTGGGCTTCTTGAACTTTTATGTCTTTGATGTTGTCTAGACTAGAGAAGTTTTCAAGTATTATGTCCTGAAGAACTTTCTTCCCTTCCCTCTCTTCTTCTGGTAAGCCAATAATGCATATATTATTTCTTTTGAAGTCATCCCATAGGTCTCTGTTGTTGTTTTCAGTATCTCTTAATATTTTTTTGAGATCTCTTCTTTTTTAGTCATCTCTAATTCATCCCCGATCTTGCTAATTCTGTCTTCAGCCTCATTTTTCTATTCTCTCTGCCCTCTACTGTTTTCTGGAGTTCATCTATTTTGTTACCTTGTTCTGATACTGTTTTAGTTTGTTCAACTAGTTGTGTTCTTATTTCAGCTATTGCAGCTTTCAGCTCTCTAATAACCTTGAGATAATTAGTGTTTTCTTCCAGAGCCTCATTTGTTGTTTCTGCATTTCTGATGACAATTCTTTGAAACTCTTTACTTCACTCCTGTGATTATTTCCTTAACTAGTATTTGGATGTTGACCTCATTATTTTGTGCTGCAACCTTTGGGGAGCTTTTAGCTGGACTCTTGTCCTGGTTCATTTCTCCAATATTTCTTGTTGGTTTAACCATTTTATATAGTATGTTATGAGGGTCCTCTCTCAGTACCTTTCAAATTACTGATCACTCTTACCTGGATTGACTTGTATCTAAGTAAGGTAATTAAAGGGTTCACATTTGTGGAAATTGAACATTACTTCAATATTATTTTAATCCCTGAATTGGAGCACAGTTGTTGTTTTCGATGGGTTATGTTGTTTTCACCAGGCTGGCTTCACGGGCAGGTAACAGACGACCAGGGACTCATAGTTGAGCTGTAGGCAGTATCTCTTTATTCATGCAGGACGCAGCACAATCTAAGCCGAGCTGAGCTAAACTAAAGGTAAAGTACTCTAAAACTCACAACGCTGTCTTTATATATACTTGACAAGTAGGGTGGAAACAGGGTGTGACATAGAGAGGGTGGAGAGAAAAGTGACTGGTGACAATCAGAGTGTGACAAGGAGGGGGGGGTGGAGCAAAAACATATCATGAAACAGTGGGGATTGAACCAATGCCCTGGAGGGAGGTGCTTGTTAACAGCGGTTATATAAATAGAATGAAGTGGTTATGTAAATAGAATAGTGTTAAGCAGGGGGGATTTAAACCAAATGAAACAGAAAGGGTCTCATGTATACCAACACACAGTGGTTAAAAGCCTCTTTTGTTCTTTTTCTTCCCTGTAGGCTATGGGAACCTGAGGACTTTTAAAGCATAAGTGGGCTTTTTTGCTTAATATATCACTCCTGACTAAGAGATAAATCAGGGTGGGGCAGAGATAATCCAGTGGCTATGCAAAGAGACTCTTACAGCCCCACCACTAGGCCACTGAGGTATAGATCTTCTCTTGCATTTCCTTCTTAGTTAGTTCTCTGTCCCCTGGTGTTAGCACAGGGTCTCTCTGCCGCTGCTCCAGCTTCTGAGGGCAGTAGCAATGGAGACTCACAGTTACATTTGGTGAGTCACAGGGGAGTCCTCGCCTCCCTTCAGCTTTTTTGTTGGGAAGCAGACTGGAGGTGGTCTCTCAACTGGTAAACTGCTGGACTGTTATCAGCCACTTAATCTCTCCCTAGGCTCCTCTTTGTCCAGGAGCCACATGTATTTGCACTCACCAGTGATTTGGTGGGTTCCTGAAGTCATTCTAGTCCTGCCTTGTTGATATTCCTAGTTGACCCTCCCAGACCTCATTTTTCTTTATGTCCTTGACTCTTAAATTCCATCAGTGAGTGAGATCATCTGGTATTTTTACTTCTCTTTCTGGATTATTCCACTCAATATGATATCTTTGAAGGCCCATCCAAGATATAGCAAAGAAGTTGACTTCATCATAAATTTCTTAGCCATTCATCTGTTGTTAGGCATCTGGGCTAGAACAAATTTGCTGCTATGAACATAGGTGTGCACAGGTCTCTTTGGAGAGATGTCATTGGATAGATCCACAGGAGAGGAATTGTAGGTCCATTTCTAGCATTCTAATGAGTCTCCAATCTGTTTCCCAGAGAAGTTGGATCAACATACATTCCTACCCACAAAGTAGGAGAGTCCCTTCCCCCAGCCCCAAGTCTCTCCAACTGTTGGTATTTCTGTCTTTTATGATGTATGACATTCTCACAGGTATAAAATGGTGTCTCATTTTTGTCTTAATTTTCACTTTTTTGATCATAAGTGATCTTGAGCATTTTTCATGTCTATTGGCCCTTAAGGTCTTTCCTTTGGAGATGATTCTGCTCATGTCCTTTTCTCATTTTTTAGTTGGGTTGTTTGGGTTTTTATTGTTGTTGAGTTCTTTATGTATTTTAGTTATTTTCCCTTTGTCTGATGTATGGCATGTAAAAATTTTCTCCCACTCCATGGGGAGTATCTCTGTTTTGTTGGTGGTTTCTTTTGCTGTAAAGAAGTTTTTTGGTTTGAGGTGGTCACATTGGTTTATTTTTGCTTTTGTTTTTTCTTGCAGTTGGATCACTTGCAATTGTAATTGGTATTTCACTGTTGTCTTGATTTACATTTCTCTGATATTCCGTGATGTGATCATCATATAACCATCACCTCTAACTAACTCTAGCATTCTTTTTATCTTCCAAAAGCAAGACTGTGTATCCACCAAACAACAATTTCTCATTTTCTTTTCCCCACTGAAATAGTAATGGAAGGTGGAAAAAGCAAAAGAACAAAAACCAAACCAAAACTTCAAAATTGACAAGTCTCTTGCCTAGGAAATACCATTATAAGCATGTCTTGTTTCTCTTATTAAAAATACATGCATTTAGGGAGTTGGGCAGTAGTGTAGTGGATTAAGCGCAGGTGGCTCAAAGTGCAAGGACTGTTGTAAGTATCCTGGTTCAGGTCTGCAGGTGTCTGTTTTACTTTCTTTTTTTTTTTTTTTTAGGTGTCTGTTTTTCTTTCCCCTTCTTGTCTTTCCCTCCTCTTTCCACTTCTTTCTGTCCTATCCAACAACAACAACATCAATAACAACAACAACAATGATAACTACAACAATAAAACAACAGGGGCAACAAAAGGGGATAAATTTTTTTTAAATACATGCATTTAAAAATGTTATCTTAGAAGCAAAGTAAAATAGTTGTTCAAATGTGTGACATTGTTGTTGTGTTTCAGCAGTGATTATATCATTTTGGTCAATATCCTTAGTGACCATAAAAGGAGAAAAATGTGCATTTCCTTGATTATTTTGGGAGTGAGTTGGCAAATGATCTCTGAGTACTGGGATGGACTATAGGTGAAATAAAATATGTTTTATCTTGCTAATTGATATGTATTTTTCCAATATTTTCTGAGATTATTAAATTGCAAAACTGGATAACAAAGCTTCTGGCATGTATTTTATTCCAGACAGCAAGATATTAATGAGAAAAACAGTGAGATATCTGGGAAACAAATGGCAGAATTACACATACTGGTCATCGCAGTTTAAAATATGCTTTTTGGTATAAATTAGGAATGTGGTAACAAGCCTACAAAGTTCATGGGGTACGGAGGTTTCATTTTTCTTATAGGAAAGGAAATTCAAAGTTGAATTTCACTGTATTACTCCAGGTGGGAGAACCATTTCTGCATTCATTATTTATACCTTCCCTAGTACAAAAATTCTTTGAGGCAATTAGGAGACTATTAAAGAATGTAATTTAAGAAGTAGGGATGTAAATTCTCCAGCTTGTCTTTTATTATTCAGGCACTGACCTTTTCTTTAAAAAGATGAACAGCAGCCTTAATGAAGAATACAGACTCTGATGACTGTAGGGAAATATCAGTAGTTTAGCAACTTCTCTGATGATGTAGCTCACTCTTGTCTACCTGAGTTTGGTTGTTTCTATCCTCTCTTGTAGTTGGGATTTTCTTGGCTTGAAAAAAAGAAACCATATGTTCTAGATTTTCAGGGACAGCTCCAAGTAAAAATATCCTTTCCTGTTGTTAGACCATGTGTCAGACCATGTGTTCTGATAATTTTATGAAAAATGTGGTCACCTTGCCTATGATTTTCAGTTTTCCCTAATGGTCCTTTCCTGCAAGGAAGGGACAGTAGAGACACCACAGCAGTGCTCTGTTATACCAACCTTGCATGCCTGGGATAAATCCCACTTGGTCATGATGACCAATCTTTTTTAATATACTGCTGTATCTGGTTGGCTAGAATTTTGTTCAATATTTTAGCATCTATGTTCATCAGAGATATTGCTCTGTAGTTTTTGTTTTTGTTTGTGTGTTTTGCTAGTGACACAAGAGAGAGAGAGATGACCCAGGAACCATGCTCATGGCAGTGAGGCAATTCAAATCTTTATTCATCTGAGTGCCCCAGAGTCAAGCAGTAGCACACCTTGTTAAGCTACATGGTGCAAACCGTAATGGCAGGTGTCAGCCTCCCAGTCTGCACGTGTGCGCTCTTTCAAGTCGGAACATGGAAGAGCCAAGTTGGAAATGGAAGTGGCTTCACAGTACCATACATGGTTAGGAAAGGGGTGGAGAAAGGTGAGAGGAGGCTGGGAAAGGTAGGGACTCAGCAAACTGTGAGGCATCTTTTTTTAAAAAAGTTTCTTTATTGGGGAATTAATGTTTTACATTCAACAGTAAATATAATAACTTGTACATGCATAATATTTCTCAGTTTTCCGTATAACAATACAACCCCCACTAGGTCCTCTGTCATCCTTCTTGGACCTGTACTCTCCACCCCCCACCCACCCCAAAATATTTTACTTTGGTGCAATATGCCAATTCCAGTTCAGGTTCTACTTGTGTTTTCTTTTCTGATCTTGTTTTTCAACTTCTTCCTGAGAGTGAGATAGATCATCCCATAGTCATTCTTCTGTTTTCTCAGCCTTGCTTTTTGTTGGTATTGAGATCCTGTAAGATTAGAAGCCAGACAGCTACCAGGAAAGTGTTCTGGAGCCAAAGGAGGCTCAGCAAGTTTACAGGAGAAAATGGCAGAAGAATCTGACTGAGTAAAAGGATCCATCCACCATGGTCTCCCCAAACATTACTTTGTTTGCATGGCTCTTTCCTGAGACCCATGTTTCAGTAGATGGTGGAAAAGAAGGCCAATGGGGCCACATCCTGAAGGGCTGTGTGGACCATATTGGAAACTGCAGTCTTACTCTCAATACAGTTAGAGCATCATAGGGGGCTGGAGAGACAGCCTAAGGGTTCTGCAACAGACTTTCATGCCTAAGGGTCTGAGCTCCCAGGTTCAATCCCTAGTACCACAGTAAGCCAGAGCCAAACAGTGCTCTGTTCTGTCTCTATTTTTCTCCAATATTTATTTATTATAGGATAGATACAGAGAGAAATTGAGCAGGGAGGAGGAGATAGAGAGGGAGAGAGACAGAGAGATACCTACAGCCCTACTCCACCACTCAGAAAGCATCCCTCTGCAGGTGGGGACCTGGGTCCTTGTGTACTATAATTTGTGTACTTAATCAGGTATGCCACTGCCTGCCCCCCTCTTTTGTTCTGTATCTCTTTTTTCTCATTAAAATAAAATAAATAGGGGGTCGGGCAGTATCACAGCAGGTTAAGCATAAATGGCGTGAAGTGCAAGGACTGGCGCAGGGATCCTGGTTGAGTCCCTGGCTCCCCACCTGCAAGGGGGGGCGGCTTCACAAGTGATGAAGCATGTCTGCAGGTGTCTATCTTTCTCTCCTCTTCTCTGTCTTCCCCTCCTCTCTCAATTTCACTGTGAGGCATCCTACAGGCACAAAAATGCTCTTACCTTGCCTTCTTTTCTTTTTTTTTTTTTAATTTGGTACTTTGTTTTTTTATTTCTTTATTGGGGAATTAATGTTTTACATTCAACAGTAAATTCAATAGTTTTTACATGCATAACATTCCCCAGTTTCCCATATAACTACAACCCCCACTAGGTCCACTGTCATCCTTCTTGGACCTGTATTCTCCCCACCCACCCACCCCTATCCCAGAGTCTTTTACTTTGGTGCAATACGCCAATTCCATTTCAGGTTCTACTTGTGGTTTTTTTTTTTTTTCTGATCTTGTTTTTCAACTTCTGCCTGAGAGTGAGATCATCCCATATTCATCCTTCTGTTTCTGACTTATTTCAATTAACATGAATTTTTCAAGGTCCATCCAAGATTGGCTGAAAACGGTGAAGTCACCATTTTTTATAGCTGAATAGAATTCCATTCTGTATATATACCACAACTTGCTCAGCCACTCATCTGTTGTTGGACACCTGGGTTGCTTCCAGGTTTTGGCTATTACAAATTGTGCTGCCAAGAACATATGTGTACACAGATCTTTTAGATGGATGTGTTGGGTTCCTTAGAATATACCCCCAGGAGAGGAATAGAGTCTCAGTTGTTGTTTCTGTATTTCTGGTGACAATTCTTTCAAACATTTTACTCACTCCTGTGATTATTTCCTTAACTAGTATTTGGATGTTGACCTCATTGTTTTGTGCTGCAACCCTTGGGGAGATTTTAGCTGTACTCTTGTTCTGGTTCATTTCTCCAATATTTCTTCTTGTTGGTTTAACCATTTTACATAGTATGTTATGAGGTCCCTCCCTCAGTACTTTTCAAATTACTGATCACTCTTACCTGGATTGACTTGTATCTAAGTAAAGTAATTAAAGGGTTCACAGTTGTGGAAATTGACAGTTGTGTCAATATTATTTTAATCCCTGAGTTGGAGCTCAGTGATTTAAAAGCCTCTTTTTAATTTTTTTTCTTCCCTGTAGGCTATGGGAACCTGAGGCCTTTTAAACTATAAGTAGGTTTCTTAGCTTAATCTATCCCTCCTGACTAAGAGATAAATCATGGTGGGGCAGAGATAATCCAGTGGCTATGCAAAAAGACTCTTACAGCCCCACCACTAGGCCACTGAGGTATATATCTTCTCCTGCATTTCCTTCTTAGTTCTCTGTCCCCTGGTGTCAGCACAGGGTCTCTCTGCCGCTGCTCCAGCTTCTGAGGGCAGTGGCAATGGAGACTCACAGTTGCATTTGGTGAGTCACAGGGGAGTCCTCGCCTCCCTTCAGCTGTCTTTTTTGTTGGTGAAACAGACTGGAGGTGGTGTCTCAACTGGGAAACTGCCAGACTGTTACCAGCCACTTAATCTCTCCCTAGGCTCACCTCCGTCCATGAGCCACATGTATTTGTACTCACCAGTGATTTGGTGGGTTCCTGAAGTCATTCTAGTCCTGCTTTGTTGCAGGTGGCCTCCTTTTGTTATTCTCTCTGAATCAGGAGGCAGTGTTGCCCTGACATGTGAAGGCTCTGCTTTCCCCAATATGGCTGCTCACACTTCCACATTTACCGAACTTTTTCAATGAAAAAAGGTTACTTTTTTCACTTGTGTACATTAGGACTTTTTAGATGATTTCATTTTTAGAAAGGATTCTCTGCTAAGGAAATCTGAAAAGCCACTGATTCACATTAAGCTTCTTTCTTTTACTTCAGGATTTCAGTTTTTTTCTCTCTTATAATATTACACAGTGCACAACCAACACATTGGTTTTCCTGAAGATTTCATTATATTTCCTCCCAATCCAATAATCTAGAAAGGTACCTAGCTCTTGAACTTTTAAACTAAATTCAATATTCTGGATCTGAATTTTCAGGCAGAAATAACCTGGCTTTACTTTAGCTATCTAGATACATTTTTTTTCTCAGTCACCCACACAAACCCTCTAGTCTGGGAAAGATAAGATTACAACCCACCCATCCCTGGCTTTCTTATCTCGTACAGTTATAGGACTCACTAAATTCCCTTTCAGTGAACCACTACCAATCTATTAGAGTTGACAAGTGGAATGGAACTCGTTTGCCATTAGCTCTTTTATGCACTTTGCTGAGCTCTGCATCTTGGTTCATTGTGCCCTTGGACATGAGACATTTCTCCTCTTCTACTCTTGTTCTTCCTTTCCCTCTATAGAGTCCGCACACCCAGAAACGCTTCATTAACTTACTGAGCTCATGATGATCTCTTCTTCCCATAGGTTTATAATTTAATTTTGCTTAATGCTTTTCTTTGTTCTATGATCTTTCCACTAGGATCACAAACTTCTACATTTCTTCACAAGATCATGATGACTTGACTTACAGCTCTTTTCTTAAAGTTCTTTTTAAAAATTATTTAATTTTAATTAAAGAGAGAAAAGCTGGGCACTACTCAGCTCTAGCTTATGACAGAGATGGTGGGGGATTGAACCTGGAACCTCAGAGCCTCAGGCATGAAAGTCCATTGCATAATGGTTATGTCTTTCCCCCTGCCTCAAGACAGAAAGAGTTCTTAACTGTAATTACTTGCCTGAATCTAGTCTCAATTCTGTTACTCACTGGTTTTGAAGTTTTAACTAAACTACTTAAACTTTCACTGTCTTGCTTTTCCCCCCAGTAATATGGGGAAATAGGAATGATAATGTCTGTTGTGTCATTGAGAGTTGCCATTGAGAGATAACTCTGCTTCTTATTTTGGCTAGCTATCTTAAAGGAG
The DNA here is from genome assembly GCF_950295315.1 of Erinaceus europaeus. Classification (NCBI taxonomy): domain Eukaryota; kingdom Metazoa; phylum Chordata; class Mammalia; order Eulipotyphla; family Erinaceidae; genus Erinaceus; species Erinaceus europaeus. The sequence continues at coordinate 80,025,392 of NC_080168.1, read as the reverse complement.
TCACATTGGATGAAGATATGATTATCAGATGTTTCAACCTCAGAAACCTGATCTTATCAACCCACTAGGAACTGCTAGGCTATAGGCTTCTGACTCATGAGAATGTAGCTTACAGGAGACTGGTGGTTCTCTATGCTACTGTTCTGTGTTTTCTCCTTATGCGACTTCTCGAATCCCAAGAATTCAAATGCTTTCTACATACCAGGGATCTCCAGGTGTTTAGGATAGTTTAATCCTCTGCTAAAATTCATTGAAATATGTCTAAGTGACCACTTGGCATCTCCCCTTGAAGACCCATATATTATTCCAATTTGATTTATTAAGACCAAGTTCTTGTTCACTCCATAGCATCTGTATTTCCAACCAAACTCCTAGCCAACATTTTCGTCCTTCTTGTTCATTTTCAATGAAGGAATGGCACCTCTTCAACCTAGTTGCACAAGCCAGAATCCTGAAACTTCTCCTTAATTTTTATTTTATTTTATTTTATTTATTATTGGATATAGAGAAAAATTGAAAGGGGTGGGGAAGATAGAGAGAGAGAGAGAGACCTGCAGCTCTACTTCACCATTTGTGAAGCTTTCCCTCTACATGTGGGGACCAGGGGCTTAATTTAAACCCAGGTCCTTGTGTACTGTTGTGTGTGCATTTAACCAGGTGTTCTATGGCCTGCCCCCTGAAACTGCTTCTTTATCCTCCCCATATGCAATCTATCACCAAACTCTAACAGTTTTATCTCCTAAATGTATCATAGATTTCCAGATCACAGAAGGTGATCACTACTGATCAAGTTGTCACTGTCCTTTGAATTTACTGCTGCAAAAATGTTCTTACCTGATCTTTCCACTTTAATTTCCCTGCAATCCATTTTTGACACAGCTGCAAAAAAAAAAAAAAGTTTTTTTTTTCTTTTCTTTCATCACCAGGTTTTCACTGGGGCTCGATGCCTACATGATTCCATGGTTCCATTACTCCCAGTGGACTTCTTTTTTTCCAGATAGAGAGGAAGAGAGAATGGGAGACACTAGAACACTGTTCCACTTCTTATGAAACTTTCCCTATGCAGGTGCTCCCATGTGATGGCTGGGAACTCAAAGATGGGCTCCACATGGTAATGTATGCACCTCCCACCCCACCCCCCTTTTCTGTAAGTATATGAAAAAGGAAATAATGCAAATGTTGGAGTCTTGGCCGGAGCCCCTCTCTCCAGCTGCGATTCAGCTGTGTAATAATGTACAGAGAAAGTTGTTGCTGTTCTAAGACTGTGTGGCTCTGCAATTTCTGCACATTTGCAATTAGAAATATTAATGATTTATTCATCTATTAAAATATATATGTGAACTATCTTTTGACCCCCCCCAAGAAGAAGAAAAAAAATATGTGTATTTTTTTGTTAGTGTCCTATGGCACCAGGGCTATTGCCAGGATATTACTGCATAATGGTTCAGTTCCCAGTGAACAATTTTTCCTTTTATTTTCCTTTCTGATAGAGATAGAGAGGAAGGGAGAGAGAGCCCAAGCCCACAGCACTGTTCCTCCACTTGCGAAACTTCCTCCCTACAGGTAGGGATCAGGGGCTTGAACCTGGATCCTTGTACATGGTGCAGTTTACCAGATGCGTCACCTCCTAGGCCCAAAAAGGAAAATTTTAAAGCACAGATCTTATCATCTAATCTTATCCCATGTTTTGTACTTGAAATAAATCCCAACTACCTCCAAACTACCTCTAAGGTCATTATGATCTGGCCCCTACTTTCCTCTTGAGATTAATTTCATGTGATCCTTCTCTCCCTTGAGCCCTCCCAGTTTGTATTGTTCTTTTAGATTCTCAAACACATTCAACTCTTTATAGGCTAGTAGTGCTTAACAGCCTTTTCTTTCTTTCTTTTTTTTTTCCTCTTTTTTTTTTGTCATTTCACCCTCTGGTTAATTCTCAACTACACTTAAAGTCTTGGAAAAACCTTGATTTTTTTTTTTTTTTTCAGAAGAAGGATGAGTCTCATTAATGAGGAATTCATTCCATCCTCTGTGGTCTGACTTTTTTGTTCTCTGTCTTTCAGGTGGTATGTGGGGTGAGAATGGGAGAAACATCATAACATCATTCCATTATCTATAGAGTTTCCCCAAGTATTGTGATGCTCCCCATGTGGTGTTGTGGTTTAAATGTGGGAATTTGTACACAGTAAGGCATTTGCTTTACTGGGTAAGTTATCTCTTGGACTCAGAAAAGCTTTTGTTAATCCTCTAATGGAATGTATTATGACACCTAGCACAAGATGCAGTGTTGCAGTTAAGTTTTTATCTGTGTAATTACTGATTTGTCTTTCCTCTGGACCATAATGTGAGGACAGGAACTATTTAGTACTGCCACCATATAATAAGGGTTCAGTAAATATTTGGTGACTGAATAAATGAATACTCATTTATTCACTTTGTAATGATCAAAATCCAGCTTACACCTATTGCTGGTTCCTGAAAAAAAACTGATCAAAGCACCACTTGATTAGCATGGATAATTAGAACCAAGGTATTTGCATGGTACCAGGAGACTTGGTTTCATGAAATTTATCCCTCTTGTCTCACATGGGCATCCCTCTTGATTGGATTGTTCTGGGTAAACAATCTGGATTTCTTTGTCCCCAGTTCAGTTTCTCTGTTTTTCTACTGAGTCCTTGTGACTACAAACAATTGTCTTGCTTCAGACAGAGTACGTTGCCATTGATTGAGTAATAAAATTACTTTACTACTTCTAACAGTGACCACAAACATTATATCATACTTCATGATTTTCTAAGTGCTTCTAATGCACATTATCTCATTTAATCTTAGAATCTTGAATGAAAGATGCATCCAGTTACCTTGGTTCATTTGGAAAGTTCCCAAAGCTGTAGCTGCAGAAGCTGCTGCTATCTGATCCATCACTGAAGGAAGGTCTACTTGAGGGCTGAGTTTATGAATCCTAAAGACTGATCATAGAGTTTGTTTTTACATCGCATATATGTGGTTATGTGCCCTTTAATATGTTATTATCAAATGACATTATTCGTTTTAAAAATATTTATTGATAAGAAAGAATGGGAGAGCAAACGACACTTGCAGCACTGCTTCACCAGTACTGATGCTTCTCCCCCTCCAGGTAGGGTCTGGAGGCTTGAATCTGGGTCCTTGAACATGGTAATATGTGTGCTCTGCCAGATACACCTCTGCGTGGCCCCTGAATGACATTATTCTTTTTTGGAGTGGGGAAGGAGTGGGGGCCAGACCCCCTGACATTCTTCTTTAATACACTTATGAAAAAAATTTTATTCTGTTTCTTCGAGAGGGAGTGGATTAGAGAAACCCCAAAGCACTGCTCCACTATCCATGGACTTCTCTTGGTGCTGTTCTTGGATCTTGTATGTGGTAATGGGGATCCAAACTAGGGTCTCATGCATGGTAAGGCACCTTTTGCGCCACTTCAAAATGCTGTTTATCAAAAAATTGAGGGGAGTGGCCATTAGCTCAAATGGTAGAACATATAAGTTACCTTTTGCAAGGACCTGAATTCAAGCCCTGGGTCACTAAGTCAGAGCACTTGGGGGTTGGCAGTAGTTTCAAGAGCAGTGAGGCACTGTTGTGATATCTCTGCTCTCTCTTCTCTCTCTCTCCACCTCAGTCTAGAGGAAAGAAAAGGGAAATAAATGACAACCAAAAGTTGTGGAGTCATGCAATCACTGAGTCCCATGATAACCCTGGTGGCATATATATATAAATATATATATAAATATATATATCAAGCAAACACAAACTAAGAACTTGGTGTGTGCAGGTATTAAGCTCAGTATAGAAATATAACTTGTGTTCTGGTGCTTTGGTGGGAAAGATGGGCTTGGGCAAACGTTATGAATGTGATGTGTGTTGTGAAAGTAAAGGAACATTGTGCTGTGGAAAAAAAGTAGCCTAGGGGGGTTAGGCACAAGGATACGCACAAGGATCCCAGTTCAAGACCCTGCTCCCCACCTTCAAGGGGGTCTGATACAGGTCTACAGGTGTCTGTCTTTCTATCTCCCCTCCCCTCTCAATTTCTTTCTGTCATATTCAATAAAATGGAGTAGTGGATTTGTAGTGCTGGCACTGAGCACCAGGCATAACTCTGTAGACAAAAAATGTAAGTAGCCTAATTGAGGAGTCAGAGAAGGTCTTGAGGAGTGGACATTTTCGATGAGGGCTAAAAGGATATGCACAGAAACTCAGCAAAGGGAAACATCAGCATAGGGCAGATGCTTCTGTGAATACTGGAGTAACTAAAAGAAGTTAAAGACAGTACTGGGTGTTTTCCCAGCAAAGAGGAAGTGGAGTGGGAGTGAGAGGATGCTGGAGAACAATAGCAAAGGGCTCTCTGTGTTAGTCTAAAGGCTTTAAGCAACTATTAGAAGCACAGAATTTTGAAAAAGACAACTTTAGGGCTCGTGAAATAGCTCATTTAAACTGTGTGCTGACTTGTCATGTGTATGACCCAGGTTCAAGCCTAGCCCCAGGCCTCCACCACCTTGAAGGAAGTTTCAGTGCTATGGTTCTTTCACTCTCTCCCTCTCTGCCTCCTCTGTGTTTGTCTTTAAAAAAGCAAAGAAAAGCAAAAAAGCAAGCAAGGGGGCCAAGTGGTAGTACCTGGTTGAATGAACATGTTACGATGTCAAGGACAGGGGTTCAAGCCCTTAGTCTTGAGAGGAATGCTGGTTCTGGGATAGGGGGCTGACTGGCCAGGTGAACCTGATAAACGAAGATTCCTCAGAAAGTGGCCCAGGAACCCCAAATGTCAGTAAAATTTTTTATCAGTGTGGAGCCCAAATAAAAATAGCCACCTGTGTGACTCAAAAGTTGAGTGGCATAAAATTTGTATAGTCAGATGAATGTACTTTCATGCCTTTTAGGTTGAATTTCGGGGTGCAGGCCCACTTTATCTCTGAGTCTGCTCAGTCCCCTTCCACTTGTCATACCTTCCTTCAGGTATCTCACCATCATCAGCCTGACTGGTGTCTTGCTGTCATTTCATGGTCACCTCAAATCTACCAGGTACTTGATGTGCTCAGTTTTCAGATTGGTCCTGAAAGCATTGATGGTTTCTGTTTGGAAATTTGGAAAGGGGACCTAATGATATGCCCCAAGTCTAGACGGCACTATGGGCCAAGTTCTTTATTATCTTTATCTCTTTTGATCTTCACGTCAGTCTGCAGGGTTATCACTTTCATTTCACCAATTTGAAAATGGAGGATCAGTCTGAGAAGTTAAGGCATCTGCCCAATCACACAATGTTGCAAACAATATCTAAACTCGGGTCTGACCCTACAGTCAAGAGTTCTTGACTGCTGCTACTAAGTGCTGGATGGGTGAATTGCTGCAACTACTCAAGAAACCTGTGTGTGGGGGGATCTAAAAGTGGTGACTCATATTTGTTTATTTGCCATCAAGGTTATAAATGGGGTTTGATGCCTGCACAATGAATCTACCACTCCCAACAGTCATTCTTTTTTTTTTCTTTTCTTTTTCCTCTATTTCTTTCTTTTGTTAATAGGACAGAGAGAAATGAAGAGGGATGGGAGATATAGAGAGAAAGATAGAAACACCTGCAGCACTGCTCCACTGCTCCTGAAGCTTCCCCCCAGGATGTGACGACTGTGGACTTGCAATCAGGTTCTTGCTCATGCTAAAGTATGTGTTCTGGGTGCAATACAACATAGCACTCCCTAAAAGTTTTTTTTTAATTATCTTTATTTATTTATTGGATAGGGACAGCTAACATGGAGAGGGAAGGGGGAGACAGAAACACCTGCAGCCCTGCTTTCCCACTTGCAAAGCTCTCCTTCCTGCAGGTGGAGACCAGGCGCTCGAACCTGAGTCCTTGCACACTGTAACATGTGCACTCAACTAAATGCACCACCACTTGCCCCCCAAAAAAGTTTTTTAAATGATTTGATAAGGCAAAGAACTCTGCGTTATAGCATGTCTTTCTGCCTTAATAATATTTTTCCTCCTAGAGTTTCATCTATTTTTATTGATTGGACACTTTCTATATGGTGAGAATACTTAGAAAATATGACTCAAAACTTATAGTTGGATAAGGATGTAAGTTGGTGCACTAGATAGACCTCTGTGTAACATAATGATATTTTTCAGTTTTCAGATGTGCATAACCTTTGCTCAGTCATCTTTAGGAATTGCATTGTTTACACAAAGCCTACAGTTTAACTAGGAATACTGACAAGTACATAAATAAGTACAAAGTATGTATTCCTGAGTTCCCATAGGTAATAGAAAAGAAAAACAGATGTAGAAATGGAAACAATATATATTCTTAGTTGTCATTATCTGGCTAAAGAAACAAAAACAAAAACACTTCGAAGCAAGAAGCCCCTGGTTTGCTTACATTTCACCCTCTGCTCCCCCCACCATTCTTACTTCCCTGCTCTTAGGCTGGCTTCCTCCTCCCTGCCTCCTGCCTTCCCCCCTTTTCCTCCTCCATTTCACCTTGTGGGTTTTCAAAGGTCTGAGTTCCCTGTGATTAAGGGGAAGATTTTTGGCAGTCTTCTCAATGCAGCTGTTCCATCTGCATGCAGAGCAGAGACTCTCTTTTACCAGTATTCCCTCTCAAGAGTAACGGATATTTTAGACCTCTCTCATCTCATTGGCTAATAATAAATGGGAGAGTTCTCTATTACACAAATTTGGCTATTCGGTAGTGGAATTGATGAGGCTGGCTATCAGAAAGAGCGTACTGGAAACTCTTGAGTAGGAACTGATGCTATTGTACTCAGAATTTCTTCTCTTCCTACTCTCTGCCCACATAGAGGAACTCCAGTTTTGCTCTTTTAAAAATATTTATTTTTTTTATTTGATAGAATAGAGAGAAATTGAGAAGGAAGAGGGATAGAGAGGGAGAGAGAAACAGAGAAAAATCTGCAGCACTATTTCACTGATTGTGAAACTTTCCTCCTGTGGGTAAGAACCAGGAACTTGAACCTGGGTGAGCATGCTGATGTGTGCTCTTAACCAGGTGTGCCACTACCTGGACCCCTTCAGTTTTGCTCTTAAGGCTCTTTGGCTGATTAAATGAAGCCCACCTAGATTATAGAAGATAATCCCCCTGGAGTCGAGTGGTAGTGCAGCGGATTAAGTGCATGTGGTGCAAACCACAAGGACCGGTGTAAGAATCCCAGTTAGAGCGGGGAAGAAATTACAGAAGCTGGATTATGTTGGTTAATAGGAACAAGCTGTATATGTATTGTCCCAGTTCTGTATTTGATGGTAGGGACATTTTTACCACAGCAGTGTGTAAATGCTATAAGTTTTTTTTTTCCCTTGAGGCATAAATTATTAAACTTGTACCAGCACGTAAGGGAATGCCTGAGTACAAGCAGGCTAGAGGAAGAACAGGCTTGGGCTCCATTTCTGTTGAGAGTTTGCTCATTTTAAAAAAATATTGAAGTGAAATTCATATAACATAAAAATTATCATCCTCCCAGGTTTGAGTCCAGCCCCCACTGTATTAAAGGAAACTTCAGTGCTGTGAGCTCACTCTCTTTCTCTCTGCAAAAACAAACAAACAAAAAACCATTTTGTCATCCCCCCACTTATTTTTTAAAATGTAAACATTTTTTTCTTTATTGAGGTATTAATGGTTTACAGTCAATAGTAAAATATGGTAGTTTGTAACATTTCTCAGTTTTCCACATGATAATTCAACACCCTTTAGGTCCTCCTCTGCCATCATGTTCCAGTACCTGAACCCTCCCCCCTCACCTCAGAGTCTTTGGCTTTGATGCAATACACCAAACCCAGTCCAAGTTCTGCTTTGTGTTTTCAAAACAATTTTTTTTTTTTTAGATTACTGCTCTACTCATGTGTTTTCAAGTTCACTCAGATTGATGGATTATTTCTTCTTTTCTCTACATTATAATATTTGATTTTACTTGCAAATACAAGGCAACACATTTCCATGGCTCAGAAGAATACCCAGTGAAAAGTTTCACTCTGCTATCTGTCCCCCAGTCCTCTAATTCCCTTCTGTGGAGAAAACCAATGTTGTATTTTGTTTTGGGCATTTTTTGTCATTTTTTATTTGTAATTAATAGTGGGTTACAAGATTATAAGATTACAGGGTATAGTTCTACATTGTATCTACCAACAATGTTCTATGTCCACATCCTCCCAAAAATAACCACCAGGGCTGAGGAAACCTCGTAATGATTCCAAAGATGACCACCATAGTTCTAACAAAGTCTGAGAAAGAGTCTGGAAAACCAATGAATGTGGAATATATATATATCTTCTGAATATTCAAGTACACAAATAAATTCTTATGATTTTTTAAAGTGCACTTGCTTAGATGTGCACATAAGAGCTATGATAATGCTTTTATTATTATTGTTTAACACAACATCCTAGAATCAGTTTCATACCAGTAGGTACTGAACTTATTTATTATTATTATTTTTTGTTACAGCTGTTTAGCAATCCGTTTACACATGGACAGCTGTGGTAGATAACTTTGAACAAAGTTCCCTTTGTATATATGTGAATTCTACTTGTAGGACCAGTTCCCGCAAGTAGAAATTACTGGTCAACATGTCTGTATATTAGGAAGTTGAAAGCTACTGTTAAATTGCCTCCTGTTGAAATTGTACCAGTTTGCACATTCATTAGCATTGGGTAAAGTGCTTGTTTCATTATAGTTCTGCCCACAAAGTATCTTATCAAAGACTTTTTCTCCTTTAACTTGATGCAGGGAATTGGTTCATTAATGTAATTTCAATTTTCTTTCCTTTTGTTATGAGTGGAGTTGAATATCTTTTCATTTTATTTAATCGTTTCTACATTTTTTGGTAAACCATCTACTTATATTTCTTTTCCAATTATTTCATTGGATTTGGGATATTTGCCTTACTTTTTAAGTTCTTTTTATCTGTAATAAAAACTACACATTGTTTCTTATTTCCTATTTGGCTTCTGACATTGTTTTTGGTGATTTTTCCCCACACAGTAAAGAAAAAAATTACATAGTTGAGTATATCAGTTTATATAATCTTCCATAACTGCTTGGTTTTATGTAATGCTTGATTACTCACTCCAAAACTACTTAAAACTAAACATTCAGCCCATAATTTTCTTTAGGCCTTGTTTTCTTTTTATATTTAAATCTTTTTTCCATATGGATTTTGTTCTAATGATTTTTCCCATATGGTCATATGATTTACCAATATTATGTACAGAATAATCTGTCTTTTTGCCACTGTTTTGAAATTGCACCTTTGGACATTAACTTATGGAAGATAAAGCTGAGTGGGTTAGCATTTGATATTTAGACAAAAGAGAACTCTTCCTGTCTTTGGGAGGTTATAGTAGTGGCATATTGCCATCTATTTGAAACAGCAGTTTTCTATGTTTACTTAAATTTTCTGTTAAGAATTCTCTGTGTGGTAAGGGTAAAATCAGGAATGCAAAAGTTCTTAAAGGAGCTGGGAAACTCATGTCCACAATTTGATGGTTTTACTCCTATTATTCTTATTTCTGGAGAGGGGTAACTGTCATACATGTGAGAGAAAGAACTAAATGCAGCAATAAATTGTTTTCTAACTACTTGGTTACTTCCTTCCTTTATCAAGAAGTTCCTTGTTTATTTCTTGGGTGACATCCATTTTGCCATGAACTTTGACTACAAAGAACAAAACCGGAAATAGTAATGACATAATAAATAATCCACATCAGGTAGAGGAAAGTTCCTACTTATAAGAGTAAATGTTCTTATCTGTTTTGGAGAACAGAAAATTTCCTCTCAGCTAAAAACTAAGACTGGCTCAGAATCTGTAGATAGTGGAACCCTCAACTGTCATTATTTATGAAATGGGAAGAAGAAAGAAATGGGGAACTGCAGATAGCTGACTAGAGGTTGTGGCTCTGTCACATGCTGGTCTCAGGAAATGGCTTAGGACCTGCAGACAAAAACCTTAGTGGTCTAGGGAGGTGAGTGTCCCTGGCTATGTTGTACCTTCTCAACAGAATGTGGAGAGTGGGGTCAGGAGGTATGACAGGTAGCTGATGGATATAGCTCAAGGAGGCATGCCCACATAGATAAGAGGGTTTGGATGAGACTTGTACAAAGAAGTAACCTGATCCCTCAAACTACTCCTAAACTCTTGGAGAATCTAGAATGGCTCTGTTCCTTATTTTGTGTGCATGTTCTGCCTCTGTAATCCTAGAGTAACAGTTAATTTCATTTTTACTTCACCAATCTGGATTAAAGTAGGAGAGATACATGGTTATCACTCCAGGATGACTCTGGGATCCAGATACAGCCCCACACAAACATAGAGTGTAAGTGCAGTATTGAGGGACTTTCCTTCCTCCATAAGCATGTACCAGCGAAAGGCCATATGAGAATATGAGATCAAAGCAAGAAGGTAGTCACTGATAACCCAAAAAGAACTCTCACCGTAAACTAGCTCAGCTGGCACCTTAATCTTGAACTTCCAACCTTCATCACTGTGAAAATTAAATGTGTGTTGTTTATATTACCCAGTAACCATGACAGTTTGTTGCAGCAGCCTGAGCTGACAAAGGTACCAAAGAACTGGAGAACTACCTATTGGCTAAAGGCCACAGTCACAAAAGAAAGTGGGCATATGGAGTGTGTGTGTGTGTGTGTGTGTGTGTGTGTGTGTGTGCGTGCGTGCGTGCGTGTGTGTGTGTGTGTGTGTGTTTATACCAGAGTCTTCATTTAAACATTATCTCAAGGCTTCTGATTCCAATGACAAATGCTGACTGCCTCTGAAGCATCTGCATTTTTATGTAGACCTCTTAAATGTCAGGTTTCCTGTAATACACAAAAGAGTAAGTCATTAATGGTAGAACCTTCAGGCATTACCACAAGTAGAGATTTATTTCCTTGGGGAGAGGAAAAAATTTTGTGTTTCTCAAATAAAATTTTTAGAAATAAAAAAGATTTAAATTCCACATTAGGTCAAAGATTCTGTTTTTTGTGCAAGATCCTTTCTGGACATCTTTACATCCAAGGGTTTCCCCCCCACCTCCTCCCTTCCTTTTTGACCTTGCACACATGCTGAGAGCTGTGAAGCTTCTATAGCTAGGAAAAGGGAGAGACTGTGTGAAGGGCCCTCCCTCTCCAGCTAACATCAACTTCTGTGGCTTTGCTTCTGCCTGGTGACAGGGTGGGTCTCACCCACTGTGACTAACACTCTTGTTGAAGCAAAATTGCTGTCCTGATGATGCATTTGCATGATACAAGTGTGCTGTGCCCTCCCCACTCCTACCAATTCCAACTGAAAACTGATAAGCTGTTGGGGCATGGGAATTTAGGGCTGGAAGTGTGGGTGGAGAATGGCTCTTTCTACTCATCTTGTAGAACCAGCCATTAGGGAATGACTAAGGTAGCCTCTCACTGTCTGAGAAACCAGTGTCATTTTCATCCCCAAGAATATCATTGGTTTGGAGGCAATGATTTGCTGTTTGTGAAAATAATAAATGGTTTTCTCAGCCTTTAGGAAAAAGCACAGTTTGCTTTTGTTGTGAAAGGAACTTACTTTTATTCATACCATTACAATGAAGTTCTCAGAATTTAGAAATTTTGCTCTTTGGGCTGGGGAGACAGCAAGACTTTTATGCCTGAAGCCCTCAGGTCACTGGTTCAATATGCAGCACCACCATAAATCAGAGCTGAGCAGTGTTCTGGTCTTCCTATCTCTCTGACTCTTTCACTATATCTCTCTCTTGTTGAAATAAAATGGAATAAAAATTTTGCTCATTGTCAGTAGATATTTAATCATGACAGATGAGAGTTTCGTTAGCAGAATATTGAGGAGCCCTAAGAGGATAACCAGCCCTCAGAAGATTTCTTGCCACCTCATTCAAGAGGAACTGGTTTTCTGCAATCAGCTTTATAGTACCAGTGAGGAAATGCTGAGCTGGTTTGTTTGGGATTGGTATGTGCAGCTCTTTTTTTTTTTTTTAAATATCTTTATTGGTGAATTAATGTTTTACATTTGACAGTAAATACAATAGTTTGTACATGCATAACATTTCCCAGTTTTCCATATAACAATACAACCCCCACTAGGTCCTCTGTCATCCTTTTTGGACCTGTATTCTCCCCCTCACCAACCCCAGAGTCTTTTACTTTGGTGCAATGTGCCAATTCCAGTTCAGGTTCTACTTATGTTTTCTCTTCTGATCTTGTATGTGCAGCTCTTCTTAGCCCTTGCATAGGTCAACTGTCCATCTCCCTTGGCTTCACTTCTAGAAATGCAGTTTCCCTGAGATGGCTCTTCTTTGACAAGCTGAGCACTTCCAGCTGCCTCTAGCCACACCTTGCTTTTGAGACAAATAAGCAACTTCAATTTGGACTCCCAAGTGGAAATAACAGATAGTCATCAAGAACAGAGGGCTCTTGCCTAGGCTTGTTCAGAAAAGGCCTTTGGCAGAGAACAAGTCAAACAGATCAGGGTGCAGCTGACTCTTCAATTCTCTGACTTTGCATCTGTGTCAAAATGTCAAAGCTTCATTCTGTTAGATAGTGATACTCGTACTGAAGGTCTCCATTTGCTTCAGTAGAGAAAGAAATGAGAGTATATATATTTAAAAGGGAGGAGGGCATATAGGTAACAAGCTGATGTAGAGACACTAAGTCAGGGAGGATTAGAAAGGGGTGGGGAGAGAATATAGTGAAAGGACCCCACAGTTCAGCTGAATTCAGGGACTTCTGCAATTACAGCCTGCACTATGGATGAAATCAGCTATGTCTCCAATGTTCAACTCTGCCAGAACTTTCATGGAAAAATATTATTACTGGGGGCCAAGAGATGGTTCATCCACCCAGTAGAGTGCACACTCTCCAATATACAAGGACCTGGGTTAGAGTACCCAGCCACTACATAGGGGGTAGATTCATGAGTAGTAGAATAGCACTGTGGTGACATCTTTTCCTTCCTTTCTTTCTTTCAATCTTTCTTTCTTTTTTCCCTCCAGGGTTATTACTCAGGCTGGATGCCTGCTCTACGAATACACTGCTCTTGGCCCTGGCAGCCATCTTTCTTCCATTGTTGTTGCTGTTGTTGTTGCATAGACAGAGAGAAATTGAGAGAGGAAGGGAAGACAGAGAGGGGGAGAAAAAGACACCTGCAGACCTGCTTCTTGTTGTAGTTATTATTGTTGTTATTACTGATGTCGTCATTGTTAGATAGGGGAGAGAGAAATGAAGAGAGGAGAGGAAGACAGAGAGGGGGAGAGAAAGATAGACACCTGCAGACCAGCTTCTCCGCCTGTGAAATGATCCCCTAGAGTAACTGTTAATTACTGTGGGGAGCTGGGGGCTAGAACTGGGTTGCTTATGCCGTTCCTTGTGCTTCATACTATGTGTGCTTAACCTGGTGCACTACTATCTAGCCCCCCCATCTCTCCCTTTCTATCTCTATCTCCCTCTCTCTATCTCACCTATACCTTAAAAAAAATTCAGCTGGGAGCCATGGAATCATATAGGAATGGAGCCTCAGAAATAACCCTGGTGACAGGAAGGAAGGAGGAATAGCAGGAGGGAGGGAGATTGGAAAAAAATTAATTACCAGTGAAGAGAGCCAGGTTAAAAACAGCATGGACAATATTATTTCCCTCTTAAGTATAAGTTAATTTTGATATCTGGAAAACTGAAAAAATTCAGTGTTCTATTCAAATTCTAAGGTTATAGATGGCTTTCTATTTTCTTTTAATTTATACTTTCTATGATAAAAACCTATTTATAACAGAAAGTTTAGAAAACTGAAAAGCTAAGGGAAAGTATGAATGTAGAGGAAGAAAAGTAATGAAATGAGAAATGGAGGCAAAGTTTTAGAGGTGTATTAAAAACCCAGATACCTCACCAAGCTGTAACTTTCACAGAATTAAGGCCCTGGTCCTTGCTTACAAGGTAGCCATTTGATTATTATTTATTATTTTTAAATCTCTGTTTTTCAAATCTTTAGAGGTATGTGTTTTGACCAGAAGTACATGGGAATCAGCAGGAATTTTTCCCCAAAAAAACCCTTGCCAAGGTCCTACACTCAGAAACTCTGATTCAGAATGCCTTTCCTGACATTCTGATACTTATTCTAGTTAAGAATTCCATTTGTTCTCTGAAGGGAAATAATAGTACATCACTTAAAATCTTTCCCTTGTATGTCTTAATACTATATATATACTGATATACTGACATGATAAATATTATTTTCAAGTACTCAAATATTTATGGGTGTGTTAAAATGTTTTGTATAGAGTGTGTGATAGAAAGTTTGGAGACAACTGCTTCCGAGAATTTGTTCTGAGTAGGATAATTCATGTGTACAGTCAAACTGAAAAGTCTCCTCCAGGTTGAGGTAACAACTAGAGAAATTTCACACTACTGATGATGACTCATTTTGACTTAATTCATGTACTTCTTAGAGGTTTATCACTATTTACTGGTATTTGTGGGTAGACAATCTTTCCTAGTCAGGTTTCAGCTCCTTCCTTGGTAAATACACATGCACATACTTGCACTAACTACAGAAGTCAGCATTTTAGAAGTATTCAAAGCCTTAAAGGCTAATCATTATTTCATGCTTTATACAGAGTATTTTCAAATAAGTACTTTGAAAAAACAGGTAAGTTGTCTACTTTTTTTTATTGCCACCAGGGTAATTGCTGGGGCTCAGTACCTACATGATGAATCCACAGCTCTTGGCAGCCATTTTTCCTCTCTCCCTCCCTTCCTCCCTCCCTCTCTTCCTCCTTTCCTTCCATCCTTTCTTCCTCCCTTCCTTCCTTCCTTCTTTCCTTCCCTTTATTTGATACAGCAGAGAAAAATTGAGAGGGGAGGAGGACATAGAGAAGGAGAGAGAGACAACTGCAGACCTGCGTCACCATTCAAGAAGTCCCCCCATACACACACACACACACACACACACACACACAGCAAGTGGCGACCAGGGTCTTGAACCCAGGTCTTTGTGCTTCATAATGTGTGTGTTCTACTGAGCATGTAACTGTCCAGCCACACAGCTATGTTGATTTATTTCGAAAGGCAAAACAGTTAGTAATAATGTATAAATAAGTATTGATTAAAGTAGTAAAAGGAAAAGATTAAAAAATAAGAGGAGGAGGAATATGATAGGACCTCACTTGTAGGTGGAACTTAAACAAGAACAGGAAAGCAAGGCACAAAGTAAAACTTGGACTGGGTTTGGTGTATTACACCAAAGCAAAGGACTCTGGGGAAGGAAGGCAGGGAGGGGTCCTGGTTCATGATTGTGGAAAAGGCCATAAGTTGGGGATGAGAGTGTTTTGCAGACAACTATCATGATGAGATGAGAAATTATATTCATGTATCAACAACTGTAAATGTAAATCATTAACCCCCAACAAAAAGCATCAAAAAAAGAAATACAGCTTCTATGAATATTTTTTTTAAAAAAGGTAAAGAGTGAAAAGTAAATCTTCCAAGCAAAGATGGAGAATTAAATATGTACACATTCCCTTTTTCTTTTTGTCGGAAATCTCAGTAAAATGATAGCAAATTAAGTTTTTAAGGGGAGATATAATAACAGCCAATTTCTTAAAAATTCCCATAGCAACGAAATCTGGAGAGCTTGAAAGTAAGAATTGTGGCCAATGACATTGCAGACACAGGAAAACTGAATCCTAAGCCAGCAGTGGGGAAATTTGAGAAACCAAGCTGAATCCCACAAAGGCCGAGGAGCTGGCAGCACTACATACCTCTGGAAATGAGGTGAAACCTCTGGAAATGAGGTGAAAGTATGCTCAATCCAGGAGGGGTGACTCAGAGTCCATGTTAAGCAGCAGCTAAATAGATTCCTTGATTCCCTTCTCTCTATACAACAAGGCCAAGGCCTTTTTCCCTCCAGAGAAACTAGGATGAAAGACCTGTATTTTGGAGGACATAAGTCAGAACCAAGGATTAAGTGCTGTACTGAAAACAGAGTGGGTAAGTGAATAAATGAAGACACACATCTCTTCTCCCAGTGGTCTCCCACAATGTCTGCAACCAGAAATGTATCTTAGGGCATGAACCTGGAGAGCCCTCTCTGGGGAATTTGGCTTCTTCAAGAGAGAGAGAAAAAAATAAACAAACAAATAAAATAAAGGCCCTAATGCAGGGGCTTCTCCAAGCAAACAACTTAACAGAACATAGTTCTGAAACCCCCACAGCTTCAGACTTTCCACCCTGTTTTTCAGTGCCTCTTCTTCATTGTGAGCAGTTTACCAGACAATGAGAAAAGCCTCTCACATAAAGTATGGACACCAAAAAGAATGGGGGGGGGGGGGGACTTTGAGGAAAGAGAAACTATGCAGTTTGAAGAAAACATCCAAACCCTGTTTTGTATCCTCGAATTAAGATGTGGAGCCATCAAATATAAATGCAACATTAGATAAAGGAGTACTCTGGGAATGCTCAAACCTCCTGGAATTTAGAGATAGAACAATGCAAATGAAAGTTCAATGAAAATGTTAGAAAATAAATAAGAGTAAATCTCCCTGTAATTACAATAAGAGAGAAGGAAATGAACACATGAGAGTAAAGGTAAGAAAACTTAGGAGCTCAGAGTAGGATATCTAATATATGAAAATAGAATTTCCGGGGGCCAGGCAGTGGCGCACTTGGTTAAGTGCGCACATTACAGTGTGCAAGGATCCAGGTTCAAGCCCCTGGTCCCCACCTGCAGGGGGAAAGCTTCACCAGTGGTGAAGCAGGGCTGCAGGTGTCTTTCTGTCTCTCTCCTTCTCTATCTTCCCCTCTCAACTTCTCTCTGTCTCTATACAATAATAAATAAATAAAACATTTAAAAAAAAGAAAGAAAAAAGGGATTCGGGCGGTAGCGCAGCGGGTTAAGTGCACGTGGCGCAAAACGCAAGGACCGGCAGGCTCCCGGTTCGAACCCCCCGGCTCCCCACCTGCAAGGAAGTCGCTTCAGAGGCGGTGAAGCAGGTCTGCAGCTGTCTATCTTTCTCTCCCCCTCTCTGTCTTCCCCTCCTCTCTCCATTTCTGTCCTAGCCAACAACAATGATGACATCAATAACCACAACAATGTTAAACAACAAGCGCAACAAAAGGGAAAATAAATAAAGATAAAAAAAAAGAAAATAGAATTTCCAAAAACTACAAAGAAGCCAGGGTAGGGGAAGTCATTAAAGACAAATTTCAAGAATATTTCTTCCAACAGATGGGTATGCATGTCTAGAAGTAAAGGACCACCAAATGCTCAGATAGAGTTTAAAAAAAGACCAAGTCATGCCAGCATAAAATTTCAGAACAATAAGGAACAGAGAAAATATACTACAAGCTTCCAAAGAAGAGAAGAAAACAAGCTCTACAGAAAGGATGGTGGACTCCCCCAGAGCCCGACCCCACTATGGAAAGGTAGAAACAGGCTGGGGGTGTGGATTAACCTATCAACACCCAGGTCCAGTGGAGAAGCAATTACAGAAGCCAGACCTCCAACTTTCATCTCCAACCTGCGCCCCTTAGAGATCTTTGGCCCATACTCCCAGAGAGATAAAGAATAGGAAATCTTCCAATGGGTGGGATGGGTCTATGGCCTGCTGGTGGTGGAAACTGTATGCATTGTACCCCTCTTATCCCACAATCTTGTCAATCATTATTAAATCACCAATAATAAATTTTTAAAAAATATGAAAAATAAGAAAACAAAAGATGGGGTGGGTAGATAACATAATGGTTATGCAAAGAGACTTTCATGCCTGGGGCTCCAAAGTCCCAGGTTCAATCCCCTGCACCATCATAAAGCAGAGCTGAGCAGTGCTCTGGTAATAATAATAATAATAATAATAATAATGTAATGAAATAGAAAACACAAAGCAGAATTTAAACTGAATTTGGTGTATTGAACCAAAGTAAAGGATTTTGGGGTGGGGATGGGGGGTTCAAGTCCTGGGACATGATGTCAGAGGACCCAGAGGGGATTGAATTGTTATGTAGAAAACCAAGAAATGTTATACATGTACAAACTACTGTATTTTATTTCTTTGTTACTGCATTTTATTGTTGACTGTAAACCATTAATACCCCCAATAAAAAAATAATAAAAAAGAAAAGTTTTAACACTAAAAAAATAATGATAATGAAAGGATGGTGGATTAGAATGGTTTATACTTCTCAAAGGTAATCCTTAAGGCCCAATGACAACATCCAGGAAGTCAAAATTCTCAAGGAAAATAACTTGATTATTTCTAGTTTAGAACTCCATTCCCAACCCAAGTTATTGAATGTCAGGGTGGGTTAAAAGCATTTTCAGACACTCATGGTCTCAGAACCTTAATTTCTATCTCCCTGCTCCAGGAAGCCCTTTACATGTGTCAGAACAATAGAGCAAATCTTTGGGAGGCAGGTGAGAGAATACTGGGATGATGGTGAAGCACACCCAATAAGAGACTTATTATGCCTCACATCCAGTTTGTGGAAGACTTTGGAGAGGTGATGGAGTGAAAATGGTGAAATTATTAGAATACCTGATGATTCCAATGTCTTGAGAGTAGAAATAAACAAATGAAAAATACAGATACGTAGAAAGTGAGGCAAACAAACCCCAAGGCAGTTATTAGCTTCAAACACAGCAGAAAAGGTGGCAAGAAAGGAAGTTATCTTAATTTACTATGGTCTGCCATAACGCAAACAAGGAATAGCCTACCTAACCAAGATTACTGCCTAACTGTACAGTCCAGTGTAGCTGAATGGTGGAGATGGGTTCTGAGTGACGCATCATTAGGTCATTTTGTGGTTGTGTGAACATCATACAGTGTGATTGCCTGAACCTAAACAATAGTATCTACTACTCATCTAGGTTATATATCCAGGGACCACCTTTGTTTATGTGCACCATTGTTGACCAAAGCTCTGACTTGACTGTGCTTATACTGCAAGCAGGGGTCAAGGTTCCTGTGACAATAGTTTTGTTTTGTTGTGTTGTGTTTTCCTTGAGCACTGCTTAGCTCCGGGGATTGAACCTGGTACTTTAGGTGCTTCAGGAATGAAACTCTTTGTGCATAACCGTTGTGCTATCTCCCTAGCCTGAGATCCTCAAGTTTCCCTGTAAATCCTTCAAAAGATGTTTCCCTATGCTTGCTTCACAATCCGCAAGACTGAGTGAATCACGCACGTGATCCACTGTCAGGAAGAGATTTTGAAGCTGCAGCTAGGCAACATTTATTTGTTTAGGTATTCAATAATTATTTATAAAAAAGTTGCAAAGAAAAGATGAGATGATAAATGTATGATGAATGTTACATGTTTATTTGAATAAATGAACATCTTTGTCAGATACTAAAATGATTTAGAATTCTGAATTTCTTGCCTCAGATCCCTTTCTGCTTTTGTAGTCTTATAACTTCCTGCCTGTTATCATGCTATTTCTTTCCCTTTTACAGAATGTGCATTATTCAGGATTTGCCTTCAATAAACTTCATTAAGTTCCCAGTGATTCCTCTGGCACTTCCTCACCCTGCTGTCACCTGTCCTTTGAATCAATCTGCTTTCTGTCCTAAGAACTGTCATTAATTAATTAGCCTACTCTTCTCCACCTGTTTTCCATGTTGGCCCCATATTCACATTTAATGAGCACACTCACCATTCCATTATCCAGGTCACTGATGAAATGTTACATCACCAGGCCCAATCTCTGTGGATACCACATTTGTTATGTCCTCCCAGGTTAATAACAGTCCACTGTATTCATGCTCTTGGCATGCAGCCTCTCATAATTATGTGGTTTAGAATTTAAGTTTCAGAACAGTGGTTTGCAAAGCTGGCTGCATAGGAGAGACACCAAGGGAGATTTTACAAATTTGGATCCTGGATCTTAACAACAATCCTGTCACATTATGTTAATACCTTAGCCCTCACAACTGAGCCTTGGCTACCTTAGCTACAGAATCTTTTTTTCTTGCTGAAAAGAAGGAAAGTGAAAAAACTAGAGATGGTTTGCAAGGCTTTGCACTAAAGAGAAGTAACAGGCTGTCAGCTTTTAAATTCTAATTTTCTTTCTCATATGTTCTTTTCTTTTTAAATTGATTATCTTTATTTGTTTGATAGCAACAGCCAGATATAGAGAGGGAAGGAAGAGATAGTGAGGAAGAGACACAGAGAGACACCTGTGGACCTACTTCAACACACATGAAGCTTTCCCCCTCCAGGTGGGGACCAGGGGCTTGAACCTGGGTCCTTAAGCAGTGTAACATATCTGTTCTACCAGGTGCACCACCACCGAGCCCCTCTCATACGTTCTATAGAAAAAAAATTGAAGAATTTGATCATGGGTGCTGTATTAGTTTCCTATTCCTTCTGTTAAAAAATTACTATAATGCCCAAGGACCTGGGTTCAAGCCCCTGGTCTCCACCTGCATGGGGAAAGCTTCACAAGTGGTGAAGCAGTGCTGCAGGTGTCCCTGTCTATGTTACAAAAACTGACTATACATTTAACATCTTAAAAACAGCAACCATATATTACTTTAGAGTTATGAAGTAGTAACATGGGTCTCACTCTGCTAAAATCAAAGTGTTGGTAGATGGTGGGCCTTTCTGGTTATTTTTCTTGCCCTTTCCAACTTCTCAAGCTCATACACACCCTTTGACTTTTTAAACCCATTTTATTTCTAGTATGTTGTTATCTCAATGACCTCTTCTGATTTTTAAAAAAAACCATGTGACTACATTAGGCCCACCCAGATAATCCAGGATAAATCACCCTTCTCAAGTTCAATTAACTAGAGCCCATTTGTTTTTGTTGTGTAAACTAACATGTTCATGGGTTCAGGGAGTAGGACATGGTGCCATTAAGAATGGGAGGTGCTATTATCCTTCCAAAGCAACATATTCCATTTCTTCTAGTAATTTTTATTGTTTAAAATTTTTGATAATTAATTAATTTTGCAGTCAGAATTATCACTAGGGCTCCATGCCTGCATTATTGTAATGGTTTGGGGTGATATATATATATATATATATATATATACATTTTTTTTAAGATAGAAGGTGAAAGAGACAGGGAGGGAGAGAGCAATAGGAAGAAAGGGGAGAAACACAATAGCACTGTCTCACGACTTTGGAAACTTCCATTGTGTAGGTGCTCCCAAGTGGTGGCCAAGAGCTCTGACCTGGGTCTTCATACAAGGTAAAGTGTGCTTTCTACTGGGTGAGTGGTCTTGCACCCAAGCTGCCCCACCACCACTATCCAACGATTTCTAGGGAAGACATGGGTGGATATGAAATTCCCCTGCTGGAATTGTAGACCAAGCTCAAAGCTCCCTGAGCACTGGCACACCCTGCCTAGTATCTGAAGGCCTACTCCCAAAACCCAAGGACCTGCTATGACCAGAGCCTGCTCCCATGTTAGGCTAAAGACTATTGCTTACCTCTTCGTTCCGTAGACCTGTACCCACCATGGTAGGATTACTGTTTAAAGTGATCTGAAAATCTCTTTCCCATGGGCATGAGGAGGAAGGAACTGGGTCAGCAGCAAAATGATCATCTCTGGGTTAACCTCCATTTATTTGCAGTCTCCATGGGTATATATAAGATCCTAAGCCATCAGTTCCCCCTGAGGAGACCCTAATAGTTTCCTTTCCATGGAATCAAAAGTTCAAGATGTGGGACCCAGGAGTGTGTTTATTTGAGAACTTCTGGTTTCGGGAGTCGGGCAGTAGTACAGCAAGTTAAGCACAGGTGACAAGAACTTCTGGTTTGGACTGTATTTTTTAGTTTAATGAATATAGGTGACAAAAATGTAAACTTGCTAAAATCAGAATGCACTGTTAGTATCACTTGCTTTTCTGGAAATTTCAGATTCTTATATGTTTATATAGCTACATATATGCAAAGATATGTAATGTGAAATATATAATGTAGGCACATATACAAACACAAATGCTGCCCTTATATATTAATCTGTGATAGAAAGAAATTATAGTCAAAAGGTGTTTAAGAAATTTCAGTGGATTGAAACCAGATTTATAAAAAAAAAAGAAGAAGAAAAAAAGAAAATTCCATTAATAGTATTAAGGAGGCAGGGACCAGGAGAAGGCTCATCTGGAAATGCACATACTTTACCATGTGTAAGGACCCAGGCTTGAGCCACCGGCCATCAGGTAGGAGCCCCTGCATAAGAGAAGCTTCACAAGCAGTGAAACAGTGTTATGGTGTTTCTCCTTTCCTCTCTCCTTATTTATTTCTCACCCTCTATCTTTAAAAAAGTGGAATAATGTATGCATGAAGTCCCAGTAATAAACTTAGTGGCAAGTAAAGAAATAATGAAGTAATAATATTGTAAAAAAAAAAAAAAGTGGGTGGGGGTAGATAGCATAATGGTTATACAAAGAGATTCTCATGCCTGAGGCTCCAAAGTCCTAGGTTCGATCTCCCAGCACCACCATAAACTAGAGTTGAGCAGTGCTCTGGCTGAAAAAAAAAAAGTAATAAAAAAAAATCATTTACTGCATTATCTCTTTGGGGAGCTCATTTTTTTTTCACTGAGTTTTTTTAAATCATTTTTTATGGGAGAAATAATGATTTGCAAGACATTATCACATAAGTATAGCTTCTTCTTTCCCTGTGATAGGTGTTTGTGTACCACTCCCACCAACTACTGGCATCTTCCTTCACCATAGTGCACTGGGCCTTCAAACTTTTTTCAGTCCTCACATTCTTCTCTCTTTAGAGCCCTTGAATCTGCTACAATGAATGATAACGAATAAAATTTTCACCCTGTATTTTTCCATTGTTTCTTAAGCCCCACCTATGAGTGAGTGGCATTCCACTTTCTCCTTCTGGCTTATCTAACTTAGATAAGTTTCACTCAAGATGTATGTAGCAAAAGATATTTAATAGCCAAGTCATATTTCATTATATATATCACAATGACCTTAACTATTCATCTATCATTGGGTATTGGGTTGTTTTCTCATTTTGATTGTTACAAATAGTGCTGCTATAAACATAGGTGCATGGATCTCTTTGAATATGTGTTTTTGTGTTCTTTGGAGATTTCTTAGGACCAGAATTGCACTCAACTAGTGAAGCCCCATCATTTCCTTTAAATAATAAATCCCTCTTGTTCTATTAAAGTATGACTTAATTTACAAAAATATAGTTATGTACCTCTTTCTAGGTCTTGAATCTTGAGGACTGGGACTTTTGGTTTGTAGGAATTAATTTGTTCGTGGTATCTGTTACTCAGTCTTCCTCCTGTATTGTTGTAGCTGTCAGTGGCATTCAGTACTGTCCCTATAGTCCAGCCCACCTGACCCTACTTTTAGGTTAAGTCCTATGCTCATCCCTGGAATGAGTCTCAAGGTCACAGTAGTTTCAGGATCCTCAGGTTAGCTCCAAGAATAAGCATCACATAGCCCTGACCTTGGTTCTCACTTGTGGTAGGTAACTGGGCTCTCAACTTTTCCTCCTCAGGCCTACCTACCATATGAGCTTCTGTTCTAAGGTTTCTGCCTGCCTTGGAGCTTTCCTATTATTCTCCTCAAAGGCAGGCTATAGGATGTTAACTTGAAAGCTTAGTCATGTGTCATTAATCAGGATCAGAAGTGGCCTTGTTCTCTAGGGAGGACCCTACATGTTCTTCTAGCGTTTGCCCTTCTTCCGTAGCCAGTCAACAGCGTCAGGTTGAGCCTGATGTAAAGTTTCGAGACCTTCTTTGAATCTGGAGAGGTGGCAGTCATTGACTATGTGGGTCATAGTCTTTCTGTAGCCGCAGGGGCAATTCGGGTCATCTCTGGCTCCCCAGCGATGGAACATAGCGGCGCACCGGCCATGGCCTGTTCGATAGTGATTGAGGAGGGCCCAATCATAACTTGCTAGGTCAAAGCCGGGTTGACGCTTGCAGGGTTCTGTGATGAGGTGTTTGTTCTTTACCTCAGCTGACTGCCAACTCTGTTTCCAAGAGACTGGAACAGAGAAGTTCAGTGTAGGCATAGGGGACTAGATTGGGGGACGAGACGTCAAGCGTTGGACAGGGTGGTCAAAGATATCCACGTATATTGGCAGGTCCGGTCGAGCGTAGACGTGGGAAATGAACTTAGATGATGCCGCATCCCGACGAATATCTGGCGGGGCGATGTTGCTAAGAACTGGCAGCCATAGAACCGGGGTGGAACGGATGGTTCCAGAAATTATCCTCATGGAGGAATATAATTTGGAATCGACCAAGTGGACATGGGGGCTACGGAACCATACTGGGGCACAGTATTCTGCAGTGGAATAGCATAATGCCAGAGATGATGATCGTAGTGTGGAAGCGCTCGCGCCCCATGAGGAGCTGGCCAGTCTTGCAATGATGTTATTCCTCGCGCCCACCTTTGCTGCAGTTTTTATGAGATGTTTGTGAAATGACAGAGTGCGATCGAGAGTAACGCCAAGATAGACTGGCTGGGCTTCATGCCGGATTCTCATACCGCCAAGCTGCACATTAAGCTCACGTGAGGCCGAGGCATGGTGTAGATGGAAAACAGATGATACCGTTTTTGCAGTGCTAGGGATTAGTCGCCATTTTTTACAGTAATCAGATATCAGAGACATGTCTTTCGTGAGTGTTTCCTCGAGGATGTCGAACTTGGATGCCTGGGTTGCACAGCAGATGTCATCGGCGTAGATGAACTTCCTTGAAGAAGTTTCTGGGAGGTCATTGATGTAAATATTAAATAGCGTAGGATCCAGAACAGAGCCCTGGGGGAGGCCACTTGAGACAGGTCTCCATCTGCTAGACTTGTCACCCAGATGCACCCGGAATCTTCTGTTTTGGAGAAGAAACGATATAGTGTTGGCCACCCATGGAGGCAGGCATCTTGAGATCTTGACCAGGAGACCACGGTGCCAGACCGTGTCATAGGCTGCTGTGAGATCAACAAAGACAGCACCCGTCTTTAAATTCTTCTGGAATCCATTTTCAATGTAAGTTGAGAGGGCCAGGGCTTGTTCGCAGGTAGATCTTCCTGGGCGGAAACCAGCTTGGGCAGGTGATAGGAATTTCTCTGTAAGAGGAGAAATACGTGACAGAAGCAGCCTCTCAAGGAGTTTGTAACACACGGAGAGGAGAGAAATTGGTTGCATTGGATCGACCTTCCCGTGGTGCATCCCGTAAGTACCCATTCATTGGGGAAACTGACGATCCTTCCTAGCTGACTGAATCCACATGGATCCCAGTCACTTTCAAAGCCAGCAACAAGCAGCTCCTGACAGCTTTCAAGCTGTTGGTCCTGCTCTTCGAGTCCTCCAACTTAATGTTGAGGGGCTGTCCTTTGCCAAACGCGTTCTTATTGGTCAACTGGCGATACAGCATCAGGCAGATGTTATCTGCCTACAAGAAACACATATAGCAGTCGATGAAGCTGCTCGATTCACCATCAGTGGATTCGATTTAATATGCTATAATCTCCATCCTAAACATGGCCGAGCCATCTACGCCAAATCGTGTCTTGCGGACGTTTACCACACGGCCTCTTCTACCTTCTACGACTCCATTACTATTGGAACTATTCAGCTCGTCAACATATATAAGCCTCCCAGTGCCTCATGGGATAATGAGGTCCTGCCTAGCCCGAATCACCCAGCCGTTTACGTTGGAGACTTTAATAGTCATCACCAAGACTGGGGATATTCCTCCACTTGTGCTGATGGCTCTGTCTTAGCTGACTGGGCTTCAGCGAATGACCTCTCCCTATTATACGATCCCAAACAGCCAGGCTCTTTTCACAGTGCTAGATGGAATAAAGACTCGTCACCCGACCTGTGCTGGATTAGCACAGTCAACGGCCAAGCCTTTCCCGCTATGAGACAAGTTCTCAAGATCTTCCTGCACAGTCATCACCGCCCAGCTATCATCCACATTGGTCTCCAGCTCCCACTGATTCTGTGCTCGAAGAAACTAAGATGGAACTTTCGGAAAGCAAACTGGCGTCTGTTCAGTGATCTTACCAACAAATCTATTCCTGCAATTCCAATTAACTCTATCCCCTCTGAAGATTCCTACAGGCGCTTCCGCCAAGCCATCTTCAAAGCAGCTTCCCAAGCCATTCCTCGTGGGAGACGTGCTAACTATACACCTTGTCTTGATGCTGAATGCGAGCAACTACAAAAGCAGTATGATGAGTCGGGCGACCCAGATGTGGCTGACCATCTCATTGCCTCCCTGGATGCAGCACGCCAAGCCCGCTGGCAACAACTCACGGAAAGTCTGAACTTCACCCACTCAAGTAGGAAGGCCTGGAAGCTTCTTCACAGACTGGGTGCCGGTAGCCAACCCCGTCCCGTCTCCCATCCTCCCGTATCTCCAAACTCAGTGGCCAGTCTCCTAACTCAAGTTGGACATGCTAAGATCGACCCAGTCTGGAAAAGAGAAATTTCCCATGAGTGGTCATCCCACTTCAGGTTATCTTGTCCATCTCCAAAACTCTCTCCCTTTACACTCTCTGAACTGGAAGATGCTTTGAAGAGGGTTAAACTGGGAATAGCTGCTGGCTATGATAACATCACCCCAGAACTCATTCTTAACCTGGGTCCCGCGGCAAAGAAGTGGCTCGCTTCATTCCTGTCCCACATCTTGGAATCTGAGTCTATGCCCAAAGTTTGGCGTCGTGTGAAGATTATAGCGGTTTTGAAACCAAAGAAAGACCCAACACTGGCCGCCAGCTATAGACCAATTTCTCTCCTCTCCGTGTGTTACCCTACATGTAATGGCTACACTCACTCAGGCTAAACTAGTTTCTCTGAGATGCCCGTGAGATGCTGTAGTATTTAACTGTGCACCTAGGCATTCTTCACTTGCACCCAATGCAGCTGTTTGCATTCTTATGCTGGGCTCCAGCCTGCTTATTTATTATTTTTTTTAAAAAACTTTTCTTAATATTTATTTATTTTCCCTTTTGTTGCCCTTGTTGTTTTATTGTTGTTGTCGTTGTTGTTGGATAGGACAGACAGAAATGGAGAAAGGAGGGGAAGACAGAGAGGGAGAGAGAAAGATAGACACCTGCAGACCTGCTTCACTGCTTATGAAGTGACTCCCCTGCAGGTTGGGAGCCGGGGGCTCGAACCGGGATCCTTAACGCAGGTCCTTGCACTTCGCACCATGTGCACTTAACCCGCTGCACTATGGCCCAACTCCCTCCAGCCTGTTTATTTAGTCAATAATAAAGTGTAGTGTTAGTTTACCAACTGTAACAAATGCACAGTACTAACACCTGATATTAACAATAGAATAAATTGTGTGTGAAAGAGCTGGGGATGGGAAGATGTGAGATCTCTACTATTTGCTCAAATCCATAAATCTAAAACTATTTTTTTAAAGTAAAATTTAGGAAGGTAGGGGTTGGCACACCCAGTTGAGTGCATGTGTTAAAATGTGCAAAGACCTGGGTTTAAGCTCCCAGTCTCCACCTGCAGGGAGGAGGGAAACTTCACAAGTGGTGAAGCCGAGCTGCATGTGTTTCTCTTTCTCTTTCATTCTCTATGTCCCTCTTCCCTCTCAATTTCTCTCTGTCTATCCTATAAACAAACAAACAATAAATAAGTAAATAGAAGTAAAATTTATTAATTAGGAAAGAGACATGTAAATACTAAAATGGGCTTCATTTAAAAGTCAGTATATTTTAAATGCCTTTATTTAAAAGCTCAGTGCTTTTCTTGTGCCATTCATAAAGCAACCGTGGGGTTATAAATATCTTAAATCATAATGCATGACAGGTGAGTGGTGTGGTAATGGGAGGCATGTTCCAAGTTGAATAGTGAGAGCCTTTTTACTTTAGCCCTTTTAGTGCATCTGTAATGTTTATGAAGCTCACTTGGCAAGAATTGTCTATATGCCTCTTCATGAATGTAAGGCATGGAGAACCATTGTGGGTCCTGTTGGGGCTCAGCTTTGTTTTTCCATGTTCACTCCTGACCATACTAGGCCTGTCCTTAAACTTTAGCTTGAGTTGTCCACTTCCTATCTACCCACATTTCCAAGCCTCTCCTACCAGGATGTCACATTCCATTTCTCTCCCTGCCTGCTGAGTGCTCTGGAGTCTTCCTGGGCAGCCATAATACTGGAAGCCAGTGTATGTTGTCTGCTGGATTGAACTTCTTCATTTATCTAGAGTATCAAGGACTTCAGAGTGCTAATGTGAGAGGGCCTAGAGTTTAAATAGGTGCTGGGGAGACACCATAACGGTTATGCAAAAGACTTTAATGGCTGAGACTCTGAGGTCCCAGGTTCAGTCCCCAGCATGATCATAAGCCAGAGCTGAGCAGTGCTCTGGTTTCTCTCTCTCCCCCTCCCTCCTTCCCTCCTTCCCTCTCCCTCTCCCTCTCCCCCCCTTTCTTTCACTTAAATACAATTTTTTAAAGAAAGAGATTATTCCCATTTCTTAATTATAAAAAGAGAGATTAAATAGAGTAGGGTTAGTGATTAAATAGAGTGGGACAAGAGATTTGGGAGAGGGTGGTTTTATCATGGTTTTTCCTGCAGGTCACTCCTGTGTCGAGTTGCTCTTGCTACACTTTTTTTTTTCCAGGGTATGAGCCTAGTTCAATGATAGGGAGAAAAGAACACACTTGCTAAGTTGACTTCTCATTTACATTTTTTTATTTTGTAATTTTGATATAAGTAACTACACCTTTAAGAAAATTAAGAAAGTTTGAAAGCCATAAAAATACATGAAGGACAGGGAAAAAAATCCAAGTTTGTTATTATCCAGAGACAACATAAATGATATTTTATTTTAATTACTTTTATTGCCACCAAGGTTATTGCTGAGCTTAGTGCCTGTATGATTAATCCACTGCTCTCTGGTGGTCATTTTACTCCTTTTATTTATTTATTTATTTATTTTTATAGGACAGAGAGAAATTAAGAGAGAAGGGGGAGAGAGAGAGAGAGAGAGTTGCAGCATTGCTTCATAGCTAGTAAACATTTCCCTTGCAGGTAGGGACTGGGGGCTTGGACTATGGTCCTGGCACATGGTAATATGTATGCCCAACCAGGTACACCACGCCTGGCCCTTAGGATGCATTTTATTTGTGCTAAATTCTTGAACCTTACTTGAACCTCACTTCATTTAAATATTGTGGGACTTCTTTCCCATAGGTTAATCAAAGGCAGCATTTTCCATGTCTTCTGGATTCTACCTCATCTTCCTTCTAAAGGACTTATTCCCCTTCTCCTGTATTACTCATTTCTCCTTCTTTATTGGATCATTCCTATAAATCTGGAAGCCTGCTCTCATGCTGTTCATCTTAAAACCTTCATTGTAGTTCCATTTTTTCTCTTTGTAGTGAAAGCTCTCAAAAGGAAAGTGTCTACATGCCTCCACCACTTTCTCACCTCCTGTTTTTAGTTTACTCAAGGGCACTTATCATCATTATTCTACTGAAATCTCTCTAATCAAGTGATGACTTTCATTTTGCAAAATCTACAGATCAATTTTCAGTTCACATCTTACTTTTCAGTCTTCTTTGCTAGTTCCATCTTTTATAGTTGATTTATAAATACAGATTAATTTAAACATTTGATCACAGACTTTTTTTTTTGTCTCTGGGGTTATCACTGGGGCTCAGTGCCTACAATACAAATCCACTGCTTCTATGGCCATTTTTGAGAAATTGAAAGGGGAGAGGAAGATAGATAGATAGATAGATAGATAGATAGATAGATAGATACAGACCTGCTTTACCACTTGTGAAATGACCCCCTGCAGGTGGGGAGGGGGAGGCTGGAACCAGATCCTTCCCCAGTCCTTGCACTTTGTACTACTATTTGCACTTAACCCTGTGCGCCACTGCCCAGCCAGGATCAAAGACTTTTCTCATCTCTACAAACTCTCCTTGGTAATCTCACCAACCCCATTGATTTAAATATCATCTGCAAGATATTGACTCTCCAATCTATACCTCCAGGTATATCTTTAGGGTTAGTTAAATAAAGTAAAAGTTTGTTTCTGCTCACTTTATGAAACATTTAAAGAAGGGCAAACTAGGACTGGCATGATGGTTTGATAGTTATCAAAGACTCAAGGAATGTATCTTGATCTGTTTTTCCCAGCCCTGGGCTTCTGTCCTCAAGGGCAAGTTATTTTAGGGTAGTTGCTGGTATCCCAGTCATATAATCAATAGTCTAGACTTCAGATAGGAAAACAGGTGGGGGACAAAGAGTTCACCTCTCCTGGATATTGTGCCTGTATGCGTGTGTGACCCAGGCCCAAGCCCAGTCTTCACTCTACTGGAAGAAGCTTCACTGCTGTGTTATCTTGTCCTTTATCTATAACACTATTGTGTTATCTTGTCCTTTCTCCCTTTGTCTCTCTGTCTCTCTGCCCATGGACCCCACCCACACACATTGTATTCTTTCATAGCCCTGTTTATTTTGTTTTGTTTTTAAACTACAATATCATTTTATTGAGGAAAGACTGGCTTATAGGATTGTTGTCACAGGGTGCATCTCCACATTTCCTTCAAACAGTTATCAGTACACTTCACCCTCATTCAAACCATCACTGTATTTCACTATAGAGATTAAGGTCCCCAACATCCCCAGAGTAATCTTCCCTTCCACCTTCTGAGTTCCTAAATATCCTGTGTTAACAATAGTCCATTGAGAATTCATCCCATATTGTCCTTTGCATCATTTCTTAGAGCCCATCTGTGAGTGAGGTCGCTGGATACTTAGCCCTCTCCTTGTGGTTTATCTATATCTGAAAAAGTCAAATCTGAGTGGTGAAGCCCTAGAAAAGGGGATGAAAAGGTGCTTAATTCCATTCTTGGTAAATTCTGTTTAAGGAGACTTTCCAGTTTCTCCAACAGCCTTTTATTTTTTTCTTTTTGATAGCAGGTGAGAGACTGAAAAATATAGAAAGGGAGAAAGGAGACACCTGCATCACTATCCCACCATTTGTGAAACTTCTGTCCTGCAGATGGGGACACAGAACTTGAATTTCAGTTCTTACATATAAAGTTCAACATGTAAAAATAAACAATCCTTACCTCCTCTTTTCCTCATCCTTCATAATGAATCAATCACCACACTGACCACTCCTCACCCTCTTCAGTGAGGTACCATCCCAGACATCATTATACCTGACCAGATTTTTTCTCTAGACCTGTTTTGCACATCATGCTAAGTTAATCTTTCCAATTAGATGATATCATGTCCTTGTTTAAAATATACTAGCTAGTTCCCTTTATGAATGAAATGGAATCCACACTTTAAAAAATATCTATTTATTTGCCCCCTAAGCTCTTCTGTCTTCTTGCTTTGCATTATTTTATTTCTTTGAACATCTACAGTTCTGTTTGACCCCTGTGAACCTTCTACCAGGAATGTTCCTCACAGAGCTTTGTATGGCAGTTCTTTTCCATCACCACTCAAATCTCATCTGAAATACCACACCAGCAGGGTGGCTTCCTCTACCATCCTATCTAGAACATGCTCCCCACCCATCCTCAATCAATTAATTGATTTCTATGTGTTTTATTCTCTTTAACCTACATTGATTATTATATTATACTATATATATAATAATATAATATATTATTATATTATACTATATATTATATTATATTATATTATATTATCAATGACCCTTATATGTCTTCCTCATATGACTGTACATGAGGAAGAATGCCTTAGACAATACTTGATCAAATATATATACAATTAAGGACTAAGGTGGTAGCACAATAGACTTTCATGCCTGAGGCACCAGAGATCCCCAGGTTCAAAGACCAATACCATTTTAAGACAGAGTTGAGCCTTAAAAATTACATATTATTTATTAATATGTAATTAATAAATAATGCCTACAGCTAAATAAAAGTTATTCTTTGGATATTGACAAATTTCCCTATGAATTTCAGCTTTACTACTTACTAGAGACATGGTGGCCAAGCTACTTGAATTTCCTCATTCTCTCTGTCTCTCTCTTTTACCATTCAAGTTATTATCCTTGGCACAACAAATATACTGCTCCTGCTAACCATTATTCCTTTTTGTTGTTGTTGTTGTTTTTGTTTTTTAATATGACAGAAATAAATTGAGAGAAGAGAGGGAGAGAGAGAAAGACCTGCAGACCTGCTTCACGCTCATGAAACTTCTCTTCCCCTCCACGAGGAAGTGGGGTTTGAACCCAAGTCCTCATGCATGATAACGTGCACTTAACTGGGTGTACTAACACTGGGCTCCTCTCAGTATCTCTTTAAAAATGCCACTGAATACTTGTCGTAGGATTAGGATACAAAGTTAGAGGGAAAGGCCTACAATGCACTCAGTGTGGTATCTCATGCATAAAAATATGATTACTATGATTAATTATCATATTCCTCTGATTATTTTGTAAATATATTATTTAATTATGAAATAGAGATACAGAGAGAGGAAGACCCTAGCACTTCTCAGTGCAGTGCTTGTAGTAGTGCTGGGGATTGAACCTGGGACTTCAGAGCCTCAGGCATGAAAGGACATAAAGATTCAAGAATTCCAGAGAGTCCCAAATGGAATCAACTCAGACCTAAATACACCAACACATGTCATATTTAGAAAGAAAAGGAATAAGGATAAAGAAAGGATTCTGAAGGCTGAAAGAGAAAAAGAGTCATATGCAAAGGGAAACTCATAAGGTTGTCGGTAGATTTCTCCACACAAACTGTAAAAGCCAGAAGAGAATGGCAAGTTATGTATTGAGCATTCAGTAAGAAAGGCTTTCAACCAAGATTATTATATCCTGATAGACTCTCATTCAGACTAGATGGAGGGATAAAAAACTTCTCAGGGAAGCAACAATTGAAGGAATCTACTATCACCAAACCTGCTCTGCAAGAAATTCTAAAAGTTCTCTTATAAGCAATAACAACATCACCTAAAACTTTCCATAATATCAGAACACTCAGAAAAGTTTAGAACAGTGGCACTGAAATATCTTAAATCCATAATATGAATAAATGTCAATGGCC
Organism: Erinaceus europaeus; assembly: GCF_950295315.1. Classification (NCBI taxonomy): domain Eukaryota; kingdom Metazoa; phylum Chordata; class Mammalia; order Eulipotyphla; family Erinaceidae; genus Erinaceus; species Erinaceus europaeus. The sequence continues at coordinate 79,992,382 of NC_080168.1, read as the reverse complement.
TGAACTCATCCATTAAAAGGCACAGAGTAGGAAGATGAATCAGAGAATGTCTTATACCATCCTGAGCAGTTTTTCAATAACCTCAACATCTAAGGTCACTTATCTGTTCACACCTTGCAAAATAATCTAATCAACAGACTTCCCTGAGCAGTTTCACTGAGTTGAGTCAATAGCCATTCAGTCCCTTAGTTTAAGCACTCCTTTCTGCTGATAATTCACCAATTGCATCTCTATCGTGATGTGTTTCCTGACCTTCTATCAATTCTTCTTTAATTATTAATTCTAGGGTTCAGCTGTCACCTCAAAAGAACTACCCTCCTACCGAATTCATGTTTTCTCTCATTTCCTCCCTGGCACGGTGCTTGTGTCCCTTCTCTCCAGTTCCCTGCCTCTGCTAGTGACCCAACCTTCTCACAGTCACTTGGATGATAGTCCTTGGAGTAATCTATGCCACATCAAATTCCACAGCTAGTCAGTGTATGCTAATCAATTGCCCCCTTTGTCCTCCTTACAGTGGCCTTCCAGACTGTATGTGATTGCCTCTCCCCAGTACTTCTCCCTCATAATTCTTCTCATCACTCTGCTTCTAGCCACACTGATCTCCTCGCCTGCCTGAGTACATCAGTTAAATGGCTGCCCCAGAACTTTTGCAATCACTGTTCTCTCAACCCTTAATGATTTTCTTGACCTCTCATTTTATTTTGCCTCCAGGGTTATCACTGGGGTTCGGTGCCTGCACTAGGAATCCAAATCTGCTACTTCTGGAGGCCATTTTTTCCCACTTTGTTACCCTGTTGTTGCTGAATAGGACAATGAGAATTCAAGGGAGGAGGGGAAGACAGTGGGAAAGAAAGATAAACACCTTCAGACCTGCTTCACCACCCATGTAGTAACCCCCCCCCCCCACAGGTGGGGAGCTGGGGACTCGAGCTGGGATGCTTACGCAGGTTCTTGTGTTTTTCGCCACTTACACTTAACCCACTGTGCTATCACCTGGCCCCCTCTCATTTTTTACTTTCTCCATCTCTTTGCCCAAATGTCCCTGTGTATCCTAATCACCTTACTCATGTGATTTCTTTTATTTTTGCAAATGATTTTAAATTAATTTTTTTATTTGGAGATAATTATGGATTCATTGTCTGTGTTTTTCCCTTTCTGTGTATAGGCCCCACCTAAAAGTGAGATTATCTAGTATCTCTCCTTCTGTCTCATCCATTGAGCATGACTGCTTCCAGTTCCATCCAAGATGTGGCAAAAGAGAAAATTTTTTTTTTCTTGCAGCTGAGTAGCATTACATTATGTATATACATCATAACTTCCTTAGTTACTTACCTGTCCTTGAATACCCAATTCCATTAAATTCTAAGGAAGGCTGGGGAAATTGTATAACATTGCAAAAGACTTTCATGCCTGCGGCTGCAAGGTCTCAAATTCAGTCCCCACCATAAATCAGAGCTGAGTAGTGCTCTAGTTAAAAACAACAACAATAATAATGATGAGGGAGTCGGGCGGTGGCGCAGTGGGTTAAGCGCACGTGGCGCAAATCGCCAGGACCTGCGTAAGGATCCCAGTTCGAGCCCCCTGCTCCCCACCTGCAGGGGAGTCGCTTCACAAGCGGTGAAGCAGGTCTACAGGTGTCTTTCTCTCCTCCTCTCTGTCTCCCCCTCCTCTCTCCATTTCTCTCTGTCCTATCCAACAACAACGACATTAATAACCACAACAATGTTAAACAACAAGGGCAACAAAAAGGAAAATAAATAAATAAATAAAAACTTAATTTATAAAAAAAAAGAATAAAAAAAAATAATAGTGATGAACAACTCTAAGAACCTGAGCACTGGGAGTCGGGCGGTAGAACAGCAGGTTAAGCACACGTGGCGCAAAGCGCAAGGATCAGCATGAGGATCCCGGTTTGAGCCCCCAGCTCCCCACCTGCAGAGGAGTCACTTCACAAGCGGTGAAGCAGGTCTGTAGGTGTCTTTCTCTCCCCCTCTCTGTCTTCCTCTTCTCTCTCCATTTCCCTGTCCTATCCAACAACGATGACATAAATAACAATGATAACTACAACAATAAAACAAGGGCAGCAAAAGGGAATAACTAAATATTAAAAAAAGAAGAACCTGAGCACTGAATTTTCTTATCTCCTTCTACTGTTATTTTTCTCCCATAACTGTCTATCGTGTGATATAATTTGCTGGTTCTTATTTATTGTGGCCCCTTTCCCTATCTTGAATACCCATACTGTACAATGTGTGCACCAAGAAGTCATTCTTGGTGTCTAGTCCATTGTAGACAGTAAGTATGACCCAGTCTCTTCCCAGAAAGAATTTTTTTTCTTTTGAAGTTTTTTTCAGGATACTTCACTATTATTTCCTTTTTCTTCCTCTTCTTTCTCCTCCTCCTCTTCTTCTTCTTCTTTTTTCCTTCAGGGTTAACACAAGACCCAGTGCCTGTACCACAAATCCACTGCTCCTGGAGGCTATTTTTTCCATTTTGTTGCTCTTGTTGTTATTGTTATTATTGCTGTTTTTCTTATCGCTGTTGTTGTTGGATAGAACAGAGAGAAATCGAGAGAAGAGGGGAAGACAGAGGGGGAGAGAAAGATAGACACCTGAAGACCTGCTTCACCACTTGTGAAGTGGACCCCCTGCAGGTGGGGGTCTGGGGGCTCGAACCAGGATCCTTATGGATCCCTGCGCTTAGAGCCATATGTGTTTAACCTGCTGCACTACTGCCCAGCCCCCAGGATACTTTCTTTTTAATACAGGTCACCACACTAAGTACTTGTCTCATTCTGCTGTTGCACAAACTACAGATGCTTTCTAAGCAGCTTGGGGGTACTGTTCAATAGCATCTTTGAAAAGTGAATAAAAATTCCTATCAAGCAAATATTCAGAAGAGCCAGTCACCTCACCTGAATAGTGTACCTGCTTTGCCATTCATGTGGTTGTCCAGGTTAGAGCCTGACTCCCACTGCACCAGAGGCAGGTTTGGTGCTATGATTTCTTTTCTTCTCTCTTCCTCTCTCTGTCTCTTTCTGTCTGAAAAAACCATACTGGAATGATGAAGCCCCAATAACCAAACCAAACTAAACAAAAACAAAGTTAAATGGAGGAGTGGTGCTGTGGTATCTTTCCTTCTCTCTCTCCTTTCTTTTCTCCCTGTCTCTCTCCCATAATGTTTATCTGAAATTTAAAAAGAGAAACATAGGACCAGGCATTACCACACCTGGTTGAACGCATATGTTACTATGCATAAGGGCCAGCTTCAAGCCCCTGGCTGCCAGCTGCAGGAGGGGGAGGTTTACAAATGGTGAAGTAGGGGGTTGAGCAGTAGCACAGTAGTGGTGAGGTAGTGCCGCAGATGTCTATCTTTTTCCTCCCTCTCTATCTTCCCATTCCCTCCCAATTTCTCTCCTATCAAAGTAAAATTTTAAAAAGAAAGTGATCAGTGAAGAAGAGTAGATTAAAACAAAGAAAAACAATGTAAGAAATAGTACAAAGAGTTTATCATTATTTATCATTATCACTATGTAAGGACAAGCAGTATCCAGCAAAATTCTTATAAATGAAGGCGTCTTACCTATTGGGAAAGGCATCTATGTGTGGAGCATTCTCTAAACTCAGGCCACAGAGGCACTGACTGGTTAACCTTATCTGAGGCTGTTTGGGAAGTAAGGGCATCCTTTCCACCTTCGTTGGCATGTGAGGAGCTACCTACAATTACAAAGCTGCTTACTTTGTTTTGGCCTTGGTCTACTTGCTCATGAGTGGGCAGAACAAGGCCATTTCCAGGGTTACTTGCAGCTCCAGTATAGCTTGATATTATCTTGTAAACTTCCCCTTTCCTACATAAGACTTTGGGGTTCTTTTTATTATTTACTCCCTTGTGCCCCTTGCCCCCAATTAGTTTATATTAGTTAGTGTCATGAACAGCTGTTGAGAAAAGAAAGCAAAAGTGTTTATGTTACCTTTTATATAACTATGTGTCATCAGAGTTCACAGCGCCAGTATGCCGGGCTAGCTTCACGGTGGGAGACAGACAACCAGGGACACATGGCTGAGCGGAGAAGCAATATTTCTTTATTCATGAGCGAACGGTTCAAAAAACTAATCTAATCTAATCACAACCCAAATATGTCCTGCATCCTTCTCCTCCGGTGGCAGTGTCAGGAACCAAGGAAGTACCTAGGATAGGGGGCGGGGAGAAGAGAGAAGCTCGAAAAGGCAAAGACTAAACCAAAATCTCCCGGAGGCAGGGGGAGTGAGACCAAACCAATGTAACAGAATGGCCATGTAAATAGACCACAACATCAAGCAATGTAACAGAAGGGATCCCAGAAGCAGAACTAGAAGCATACCAACAATTCCCCCATTTCTTTTTAACTAATTGACCATGGTATCAGGAGTGTGGGGTGAACAGAAACCTATATTGTACAGGCATTTTTTTTAAAAAAAGAAACAGGCACAAACATGGAGGAACAAGTAAGCAAGCAACAAGAACCAGTGTGATGCCAAGGGAAGGCCTGAGGGGGGTGTTTCTTGCCTCTGTGGGCAAGGCTTTATCAAGCTAAAGGACATTTTCTTGCCTCTGTGGGCTTCTCTTGCCTCGATGGGCATTTCCTGTCTCTGTGGGCATTACCTAGCAAGGGGGGTGTATGGCCTATAGAGTCCCAAGGCAGCTGGCTGCAGTCAGTCTTTGAGAAACCCAGCAGCATAAAGGGAAGCTACTGTAGTGTTGTGTACCAGTAAGTCCAATAGAAGTGCCAGTTCAAAGCAGATGTCCACTGAAGAATTGCCGGGGGGTGAATTGTTGCATGAGGAAGGTCAGCCGCTGGAATTCTGCTTTTCTGTAGAAAACTTGACAGCTGCAATTCACTTACTTAAGAAACAAAACTTGTAGCAGGTTAGAAGTTTACCACAATTGAATAACTCCATTATAATTGGAAGTATTTTTTAGTATGATTTTAAGGTTGTTTAAAGTTTAAACAATAAAATGTGGAAAGGTAAACAGAAGAACCATGGTCAAAAACCTCAGGCATGAGAATCATTAGCATAACCATTATGCAATCTATCATTCGTAATTGAGAAGGTATTTGAGAGCTTCACATATCAACAACGTCTTTTTTTTTTTACCCTTTGTTACACCCATACAAGATGGAGACACATCCTAGGTGTGTGCAGGTCTCATAGACGAACTTAGCCAAAATATATTGATTTTAACTAATTTTTACCTCAGACTTTAAATGTAAGTTAATTTTACCTTCATTAGAATTATGTTCAAAACCTTTTTCATTTAACTTTGCCTGGTAAGAATGTAGCCTTAAAGTTACATTTTTAACCTTAAAGTTAATGTTTACCAAACTTCAAACACACACATAAACATGGTCTTCAATACACAAGGAGAAAAACTTCTGTTACGAAGACATGTCATTTTAAACACGAATTTAGATCTGTAGTGTCTTAGTTGTTTGGGGGGTGCGTTGTCCGGCGGTGGCTTCTTGCACAACTTCAGCTCCAGGAATTGCAGGTTGCAATCACTGCATGGATCTCTGCATATTATAGCTTGTCTACCTTAAGAGTCAAGCTGGGGAATCTCATCCAGGGGGCCCAGTCCCGGCAGGGAGCCTGCGGTCACCGGGTGGTCGGGATCTGCCCAGACTTCATAGCAGGAGGGTGGGCGGGCCAGCCGTGCAGAAGGTGTGGGCCGAGGCGCCCCGGGGTGGGGGCCAGGATGGGCTGCAGCTCTGCCCACCATGCCCACCGCCCTGCTCTCGGTTGGCCAAGCAGTATGGAGGGAGCCCACGCCCAACACCCTGCGCCACTGGCAAGCCGGCTCCTGCGGGCGGTCACCGGGCGGTAAGCTGGCGGAAACCAGAGTGTGGCCCAGAGCGAAATGTTCCAGAAACAGAGAAACCATTTCATGAAGAAAGGTCAGAGGCCTTTGGAAACCTCTTCACAAGTAGAAAAGCAGCCCACAGTGGATAGGTAGCCATACGTCTTCACTTATCTGGGGGATGCTCAGGTTAGGTCCCACGTTGTGGCACCATAAGTCGGTCAATATTCAGGGCGCCAGAATGCTGGGCTAGCTTCGCGGTGGGAGACAGACAACCAGGGACACATGGCTGAGCGGAGAAGCAGTATTTCTTTATTCACGAGTGAACGGTTCAAAAAACTAATCTAATCTAATCACAACCCAAATATGTCCTGCATCCTTCTCCTCCGGTGGCAGTGTCAGGAACCAAGGAAGTACCTAGGATAGAGGGAGGGGAGAAGAGAAAAGCTCGAAAAGGCAAAGACTAAACCAAAATCTCTCGGAGGCAGGGGGAGTGAGACCAAACCAATGTAACAGAATGGCCATGTAAATAGACCACAACGTCAAGCAATGTAACAGAAGGGATCCCAGAAGCAGAACTAGAAGCATACCAACAACTATGGGCTTTGCTATAAAATAAAATAAAAGTTGATGTTACAAAAAAGAGGAGGAAGCAGTGAAATTATATGGGTGCAAGGCACTTGTGGGTAAAAATTAAATTAAATTAAATTAAACAAATACTCAAACAGTTGCCATCACCTGTCACTATTTTTCCAGTCTCATTGCAGTTCTGCATTGTGGACATATGGTTCTGACCCACACAAAAATTGAGAAGTTTGGCCATCTGGAACTGCCATCTGGAGACTTGTCTAATAAGCCTGTGTCTTGGCCCTTCTCAGTCATTTAGCATAGTTTGTGTTCTCAGCTATCCCAGCCTGTCTCTGTCCTTCCCATAAAATACAAGAATTTCCCAAACTTTTTGGAGAAGGAGAATACCACCTGGTCACTCCCAAGAATTTGGGAAAGACTAAATTCTTCCAGGTCTATGTGATGTTCTTTTTCTACTCAAATGTAAGCCTTCTTCCCTCTCTTTTCATTAAGTGAAAATGACTTTAGTGTAATTAATTTTTATTTAAAAGTCATGTTATATTTTACCTTTATGCTGTAAAGGATTTGATCATTATATAAGCAACATATTTGTGGTTGGAGAACTAGAGCTAGTAGAGCTCTAATAGAACATTAGGTTTTCATGACTGTGATTCACAATTCAATCCTCAGAGTGCTATTCAGCTGTCTCTCCCCTCTTTCTCCCCCCACCTCTTTCCCTCTAAAGTAATAAATAAAATACATATTTAAAAAATAACACGGAGGGTTGGGCAGTAGCACAGTGGGTTAAGCGCACGTGGCGCGAAGCTCAAGGACCGGGTAAGGATCCGATTCAAGCCCCCTGCTCCCCACCTGCAGGGGAGTCGCTTCACAGGTGGTGAAGCAGGTCTGCAGGTGTGTCTGTCTTTTACTTCTCCTCTCTGTCTGCCCCTCCTTTCTCCATTTCTCTCTGTCCTATCTGACGATGACATCAATAACAACAATAATAATTACAGCAATAAAATAACAAGGGCAAGAAAAGGGAATAAATAAATATTAAAAAATAACACAAGCACATTTCATTAAAAGCTTTAAATAGGGGGGCTGTGTGGCTGTACACCCAGTTGGATGCATATATTTACAATGCATAAGGACCCAGGTTCAAGCCTCCAGTCCTCACCTGCAGGGGGAAGCTTCACAAGCAATGAAGCTGTGCTGCAGGTGTCTCTCTTCCTCTTTCTCTACCTCCCCTCTCAATTTCTGTCTCTGTACAATAAATAAATAAGATATAAAAAAGAGAATTATCGGGGAGTCGGGCTGTAGCGCAACGGGTTAAGCGCAGGTGGCACAAAGCACAAGGACCGGCATAAGGATCCCGGTTCGAACCCCGGCTCCCCACCTGCAGGGGCGTCGCTTCACAGGCGGTGAAGCAGGTCTGCAGGTGTCTATCTTTCTCTCCCCCTCTCTGTCTTCCCCTCCTCCCTCCGTTTCTCTCTGTCCTATCTAACAACGACGACAATAATAACTACAACAATAAAACAACAAGGGCAACAAAAGGGAATAAATAAATAAAATAAAATATTTTTAAAAATTTTAAAAAAAGAGAGAATTATCTAAAAATAAGTTTTAAATGTATGGAAAACACTCAGGGATAATTGTTATTCATGGCCTTGTTTCAATGAATATTTTTTCACATGAATGTGTATTTCTTTTCTCTGATTATAACATAACAATATGTCAATGCTAATGCAAAAGTTTTCATATGCATAATTTTGAATAAATAAATCTAAATCTCTTTGGGGCAGCTTCATTTTCCCAATGGGCAGCTTCCCATTTTCCCAGCTTTAATTTTGACTTTTTTTGGACAGATATTTCTGATTTCTTGCATTTAAGTAAAGTTGAAGTTAAACTTCTTTTGCCTTGGGATTATAATCACTCTGGTTATTCTAGTCATTGGAAACTTTGTAGGAATGACAATCATAGAAATATACTGGGCAGGGATCCAGGCCAGGATGCCAGGCCCCATGCAGCATCACAGAATGAACAACAAGCCAAGCGACACGATCTGCAACTGAAGATCACTAAGGAGGCATGGGATTTGGGGAAGCCAGTTTGTCACCTTGTCTTCCTCCCAGCAGCAGCCTTGCTCAAGAGATTTATCAGTTGTTAACTTGTTTTCTTTCTTTCTTTCTTTCTTTCTTTCTTTCTTTCTTTCTTTCTTTCCTCCTTTCTTCCTTTGTCACTAGGGCCTAATGCATGCATAATTTCACTGCTCCCAGGCCAACTTTTTACTTCCTTTTTTTTTTTAATTTATAAAATGGAAATATTGACAAGACTGTAGGACATATATAGACTATAGGTACATTTCCACACAATGCCCACCTCCAGAGCTCCATATCCAGTCACATTTATTGATGACTTCCTCATTCTTTATCCCTCTGGGAGTATGGAGTCAGGATTATTGTGGGATGCAGAAGGTGGAAGGTCTAGCTTGGCTTCTGTAATTGCATCCGCACTGAACATGGACATTGGCATTTCTATCTGTATTCCCAGTCTGTCTCTCATTCCCTAGTGGGATAGGGATCTGGGGAAGCAGGGCTCCAAGACATATGGTGGGGTCTTTTGCCCAAGGAAGTCATGTTGGTATCATGGTATCATCTGCAACCTGGTCGCTGAAAAAGATTTAAGATATAATGCAGAACAAATTATTGACTAATCATGAACCTAAATGCAAGAATATTGCAGATGAAGATTTGGGGTCTCCATTTTGGAAAAAGCTAGTAGGTCTATTTTAGGCATATTCCAGAGGGCCCATGACTATGCTAGTTTTTGCCTGAGCCTGACATCTAATCTATAGGTGGACCTAGGTTATTGGTGTCATAATTGAAAAAAGGACTAGAAAGCTGGACCAGGGAAGAGAGTAGCTCCCAAATATGGGATATGTATATAAATATTGTAAACCCCACCAGTTTGATCTGGGACCCATATTCAGCACAGGAGTCCATGTAACCTCTGCATCCCTGTAGGTCTGAGCTTGCATTCTGTGGTCATAGCTACGAACATTCCAGGCTGCACTAATTTCGGGACCCTCATCTTCCTCAAGTAGAGTATGTTGTCCAACCTCCCTTCCAAGAATGGGGCAGTCCCTACAACTGTTGATCTGCATCGAGGGCAAGGTCCTATAGGGGCCCACAAAGGGGTCCATTATGTTGTTCCTGATGGAGATAATCAGTGACAGTGAAGAGAGGGATCTCTTAGAGGTCTAGGCCCATCATGTCTGTGTGAGGATCCCAGGACTCCCTGACTGGGGCCCCAGGAGATGAGGTGGCCTGGTAGTAAGCCAAAGAGTCATCATTAATGTATGCTGGTCTCTTGCCCTTATATAGCTTTTGTAGTCCTTACTTTGTCTGACAAGGTTAGCTTTGGAGTAACTGAAGGAAGTGAAATAGGAAGTAGGTGAGGAGGGTATTTAGGTTTAAGTAAGAACTATTTGATTAAGTACTTTATGGTGTCTTTTTTAGATCTTCTGCTTATTTACTACACTTATTGGGTCACTGAAAACTATTATGTACTTTTGATTTAAAGTACTTATTTTCCCCTAACTTATGGATACATGTGTACATGTGCTCTGTCTCTTGGGCCCTGGTTCATATCTAGGTGTTGGGGCTTTGTTAGGAAGTGCACTACCTGAAATGGAGTTAAGGAGTCCTATGAGCTAGAAATGGTCTCACCAGTACTGGAACTGAAGGGTTGATATCTTAGATCTGTTGTTTATGGACACAATCCAAAGTGAAACATGTATGGTAAGCTCTTTATATATTTTGGTTATTAGCCTCTTGTCTTATGTATGACATATAAAGATCTCCCATTCTGTAAGGGATCTCTTTGTTTGGGTGGTGGCATCTTTTGCTGTGCAGAAGCTTTTCAATTTGATGTAGTCCCATTGGTTTATTTTTGTTTTAATCTTCTTTGTAATTGGACTAGTATCATTGAAGATGCCTTTAAAATTTAGACAGAAAAGAGTTCTGCCAATATTTTCCTGTAAGTATTTGTTAGTTTCTGGTCCTTGATCCATTTGGAATTTACTTTTGTATTTAGTGAAATATAGTGGTTCAGTTTCATTCTTCTGCATGTTTCAACTCAATTTTTCCAACACCATTTGTTGAAGAGACTCTCCTTTCCCCATTAATAGTCTAGACACCTTTGTCAAAGATTAAATGCCTGTACATGTGGGGCCCCATAACATTTTTATCCCATTATCTGGCCTTGGACATTTAGGACTCTTGGACTTTGTTGGTCATGAACTATGTTGGTCATGGAGAAGGGGTGCAACAGAGCAGAGAGCTTATAACTAAATTATCTAACGAACTAACAAAACTCAACAATAGCAACAGAAAAACATTAGAAAAGTGGGAGAAGACATAAATATATATCCAGGTGACCAACAGGCATATGAAAAATGTTCAAAGCCACTGATTATCAGAGAAATGGAAATCAAGACAATGACATGCCATTTCATACTCTTGAGAATGTGATACATTAGAAAGGACAGAAACAAGTGCTGCCAAGTATATGGGGAAAAATAACCCTTCTACCAATGTAAGTTGGTTCAATCCTTGTAGAAAACAGTCTGCAAGTTTCTCAGTGCATTATAAATGGACCTCTTATGATATAGCAATTATTCTCCTAAGGATTGGTCTGAAGAATATAAAAATGCATATCTGAAGAGATATATGCAGAACTATGTTCATAGAAGAACAAATTACAATAGCTCAAACTTGGAAATAACTTACATGCCCAGATACAGGTGAATAGTTAAGAAAATCGTGGTTATATTATACCAAAGTAAAGGACTCTGGGGCTGGGGGTGGGGGCATGGGGAATGTTCATGTTCTGAAACACAATGGTAAAGGAAGACCTGGGGGTTAGAGTGTTATTAGAAAACTAAAAGATGTTACACATGTACCAACTACTGTATTTTATTGTTGACTCTAAATTATTAATCCCTCAATAAAGAAAAAAACGTTGTGGTATATATATACAATGGGATACTATTCAGCTATTTAAAATGACAAAATCTCCTTCATCACATCTTGAATGAAACTTGAAGGAATAATGTTGAGTTAGATAAGCCAAAAGAAAAAGGATCAATGCCTGATGATCCCACTTATATAGGTGGGAGTTAAGGAAAGAAATAAAAAACATAGGGTGAAACTTGGACTAGGTGAGGTCTTTTGCAAAAAAGCCAAGTAACTTGGGGGGGAGGGGAAGGCAGAAGGAACTAGAATAGGTGTTGGAGACCCAGTGTACAATGGTGAAGGAAGATATAATTTGGTGGTCAGAGTGGTGTGCAGACACTTATCTCAGGGTGCTAAGAAATTATACTTATGTGACAACTGTCTTCTAATTCATTATTTCCCTTATAAAACATTTGTAGTTATTGTTGTTGTTGACATCGTCCTTGTTGGACAGGACAGAGAGAAATGGAGAGAGGAGGGGGAAGACAGAGAGGAGAAGAGAAAGATAGACACCTACAGACCTGCTTCACCGCTTGTGAATCAAGCATCCTCCCTGCAGGTGGGGAGTGGGGAGGCTCAAACTGGGATCCTTACAGAACTTGTGATTTGTGCCACCTGCGCTTAACCCACTATGCTACTGCCCGACTACCATAAAACATTTTTAAAAGAAAAACAAGAGAATATATGGTATGTACATAGGGTACCCTATGTATATAGCAGCATTATTCACAAAAGTCAGAAAATGGAATCAGTCCAAAGACCCCATCAACAGATGACTGAATGAAGAAGTTCTTTGAGGAGTCAGGCTGTGGTGCACGTGGTTAAGCACACACATTACAGTGTGCAAGGACCTGGGTTCAAGCCCCCTGGTCCCCACCAGCAGGGGGAAAGCTTCACAAGTGGTGAAGTAGGGCTGAAGGTGTCTCTCTGTCTCTATTTGCCCTTCCCCTCTCAATTTCTCTGTATCTATACATTAATTAATTAAGTAATTAAATTTAAAAAGAAGCTCTTTGATATATACTCAGTAGAATGCTGCTCTGTTGTTAAAAAGACAAAATAATTCCTTTTGGTATCAAGTGCATTGGACTCAGATAAATAAATAAATTTAATGCATTGGATGAAAGGTGAATATACTAAATGAAACAAATAAGGAAGTGAAAGAAAAAATTAATAAAAAGCTTCAAAATTTCATGAATATCATAGAATACTAAAAATAGCTTTTTTTTACTATTTTTATACATACACCTTGAGTATGTCATCATATGGCCATAGTTTTACACTGTCATTTAATTTTTTATACATAACATTTCCCAGCTTTCCATATAACAATACAACCCCCACTAGGTCTTCTGTCATCCTTTTTGAACCTGTACTCTCCCCCGCTACCCACTCCAGTGTCTTTTACTTTAATGTCATACGCCAGTTCCAGTTCAGGTTCCACTTGTGTTTTCTCTTCTGATCTTGTTTTTCAGCTTCTGCCAGAGAGTGAGATCATTCCATATTCATCCTTCTGTTTCTGACTTGCTTCACTTAACATGAATTTTTCAAGGTCCATCCAAGATCGGCGGTGATTTGGTGGCTTCCTGAAGTAGTTCTAATCCTGTCTTGTTGTGGTCCCAGATGACCTCCTTTGGTATTCCTAGTTGACCCACTGTCATTTAAATTTTTTTAAGAATTTATTTATTCATTCATGGGAAAGCCAGGAGGGGAGAAAGAACCAGATATCACTCTGGTACATGTGCTGCCGGAAATCGAACTCGGGCCTCATGGTTGAAAATCCAGTGCTTTATCCACTGTGCCACCTCCCAGACTACGCTGTCATTTAATTTTTATGTTTTAATTTTTTTATTGCCACCAGAGTTATCACTGGGACTCAGTGCTGGCACTATGAATACACTGCTCCTGGTGGCAGCCATTCCCCCCTTTTTTTTCCTTTCTATTTTTCTTTGATAAGGCAGAGAGAAATTGAGGGGCAAGAAGACATAGAGAGGGAGAACATCTGCAGACCTGCTTCACCACTTGTGAAACTTCCCCCCTGTAGGTGGGGGTAGGGGCTCAAACCTAGGTCCTTGGGCATTGTAACATGAGCTCTCAACTGGATGCATCACCACGAGAAAAAAGCAGTCTCTTTTTTTTAGCATGGTTAATTGAAATTACTTTTTATTTTTGATAATGAAAAAGGTATAAAACATTGTTTTCACACAAACATGTTTGAAAATTGTCGTGCCACTGCAAGTTTGTATCCTGCAACTCAAAAATTCTGATAAATTCTATTTCACCTGATTCACATTAAAATGTATAGATATATGATGCCTTTATAGTGGCCACATTATCAAATATGTTGGGCAGATTAGACTATCCATTTTAACATGATAGGTATAAAAAAACATTCTAAAATTCCATATCTGGTGATTTAAATTATTTTCCACAGATTGACTTCAAACTTCATATATTTCTTTTTTTTACTACTCACCGAATTCTGGGATCAGGCATTATGGATCTCTCTCTCTCTCTCTCTCTCTCTCTCTTTTTCTTCCTTTCATAGAGAAGAGATGCACAGAGAGAAAGAGTGAAAGAGATCACAGTACAGAAGTTTGCTTCAGTGAAGTAGAAGCAACTTGTACTTGGGTTGTACATATGGAAAAGTACAACCAAGTAAGCTATTTCTCTGGCCTACCATGCTCATATTTCTTTTTTAAAATTTTTATTTAAGAAAGGAGACATTAACAAAACAAAACTGTAGGATAAGAGGGGTACAGCTCCACACAATTCCCACAACCCAATCTCCATATCCCATCCCCTCCCCTGATAGCTTTCCCATTCTCTATCTCTCTGGGAATATGGACCCAGGGTCATTGTGGGTTGCAGAAGGTGGAAGGTCTGGCTTCTGTAATTGCTTCCCCGCTGAACATCGGCATTGACTGGTCAATCCATACTCCCAATCTGCCTCTCTCTTTCCCTAGTATGGTGGGTCTCTGGGGAAGTGGAGCTCCAGGACACATTGGTGGGGTCATCAGTTCAGAGAAGTCTGGTCGGCATCATGCTGGCATCCGGAACCTGGTGGCTGAAAAGAGAGTTAACATACAAAGCCAAACAAATTGTTGAACAATCATGGACCTAAAGGCTGGAATAGTACAGATGAAGTGTTGAGGGGGGTGCTCCCTGCAGACTCTTGTGTACTTCTGCTTTCAGGTATATATTTTTCCCTGGTTTATGGGCACGTGTGAACATATGCTCTGTCTCAGGGGACCTGGACTATATCTAGGTTTGGGGACTTTATTGGGGAGTGGACCACCTGGAACGGAATTAGAAAATACTATGAAAGGAAAGGTGTCACCAAAGTGATGAAGCTGAAGGGTTGTCATTCCACACCTGAAGTCTCTGGACACAGTCTGAAGTGAAGCATGTTGGGGTGGCACTCATTGTGTTGATTAGCTTGCGATCCGCAGATACAATATTATTTGATTTGAATTTAGAGATGCAGGAAAGTGGGCCCTGCCCTAAGGCTCCAGGACTGGGGGAGATATAGGCTCTATAGTGGAAATGTGAGGTTCCTGCTGTCTTAGGGTTCAAGAAGACAATGGTTAGTTATTGTTATCATCTCATTATTTGGTAATTGGGTTAACTTTGAAAAGTCCCTTTGTTAGGGTTTGCTGTATAATACCCAGCATCTTGTATATAGTTGTGCCACCGGTTGCTTCTGTTCTCCCTGGTCTAGGCTTTTGAGCGAGTCCTTGTGCATAGTAACTTGTATGCTCACGCATACCTGTGTGCTCAACTGAGTGTGCCACTGCCCAGCCCTTAAGTATGGGTACTTAACTCCTTGTGTTAGGTGTCTGTGCAGGAAATGCTATTCTAGTGAAAGGAGGAAACTTGAACCTGTGTCCTCAGGATGGTACTATGTGTGTTCTATCAGGTGTGTTCTTGCCTAGCCCTAGATTTGTCTTTTTTTTTCCTTCAGATTTCTGCCTTGATATGACTTGTAAATTCTTTATTTTTATTTTTTATTTTTTGCCTCCAGGGTTGTTGCTGGGGCTCGGTGTCTGCACTATGAATCCACTGCTCCTGGAGGCTATTTTTTCCCTTTTGTTGCCCTTGTTGTTTATTGTTGTTGTTATTATTATTGTTGTTATTGCTGTCATTGTTGTTGGATAGGACAGAGAGAAATTGGGAGAAGACAGAGAGGGAGAGAGAAAGATAGACACCTGCAGACTTGCTTCACCTCTTGTGAAGCTACCCCACCCTCTGCAGGTGGGGAGCCAAGGGCTCGAACCGGGTCGTTACACCAGTCCTTGCACTTCACCCCATGTGTACTTTACCTGCTACGCTACCACCCAGTCCCCATAAACCACTTTTGTCTCTCCTAATTTTACATTGTTCTTATTATGTGTGTATGTTTCTACTATTTTTGCTAGACTGAAACTTTAAGTTGTACTATTATTAATATAATCATAATTTCATTTTTTATTGTTGGGTATTTTATTTTTTATTAGTGATATAATATTGATTTACAAGGTTGAAAGATAATATAGGGATATAATTCCATACAGTTCCCATCACTAGAGTTCTGTATCCCATCCCCTCCATTAGAAACTTCCCTATTGTATATTCCTCTGGGAGTATGGACAAAAATTCATTTTGGGGTACAGAAGGTGAGAGTTCTGACATCTGTAATTGCTTCTCCACATGAGTATTAGGTCAACTCATACCCCTAGCCTGTTTCTATTTTTCTCTAGTGGGGGAGGGCTCTGAAGAGGTGTGGTTCCAGGAAGCATTGGTGAGGTAATCTGTCTAAGGAAGTCAGAATGGAATCATAGTAGCATCTTTTACCTTTCAGTATTTGATCCATGTGGTATGGGTGGTATTTTATGTAGCTTATAGTGCCTGTAGAAGATAGGATGTACCTGGAAGCTCTGGGACTTTGCTTGTATTTTTTTATGCCTTTCCTCTCAATTCCTTACCTTGTTATCATGCCTCTGTTGACCTCAGTTAAATCAGTGCAACCAATGCCATCATTCCACATTAAGTTGCCACTGCCTTTTTTGCTTCAGAGTGTATCCATGGAGGATAAGCCTGAGATCTCCACTTCCCAACCCAAATAATCTGGTGAGACCTCTCCTAACAAATGGTACTACTTAGTTCCTCTTTAGATGGTGCTTTCTCTAGCAAAATTACAGGCCCTAGATACAGGCCAGGGCCTATGGGGACTGGGTACATGTATACACGTATCCATTAGTTAGGGGTAGCTATAAACCTCAAAATAAATGCTTAATCTTCTGTGATTAGATTTAAAACTATTTAGCTCAGCAATCTGGTAGAAAGGCCTAAAGGCACCATAAATTTTCTAATTAAAAATTTGTTATTTAGGCTAAGACACCCTCCTCTCCTACCCCCTACTTCACTTCCATCAATCATTTTACCTATTAAGCTAATTAGACAAAAGAAAATAAATAAGATATATCTCTTAGTCTCTTTTGACAGCATCAACATTATTATAGCCCCCTGATAAACTTTAGAAGAAAACTGTAGAAAACTGTGTAGACTTGGACAAGAGATATACTATATATATATCAACTAAAGGACAATTATTATCTCTATGGCAACCTTTATTAAAATCCTCAAACAAGGGAGCCAGGCGGTGGAGCAACCATTTAAGAACATATAGTACTAAGCACAAGGACCTGTGTAGGGATCCCAATTCAGCAACTGGCTCCCCACCAGCAGGGGGGTTACTTCACAAGCAGTAAAGCAAATCTGCAGGTATCTTTCTCTCCCCCTCTCTATCTTCCCCTCCCCTCTCAATTTCTCTTCTCTCTATCCTATCTAACAATAGTAACAACAACAAAGATGGAAAAGATGGTCACCAGGAACAGTGGATTCATGATGCAGGCACCAAGCCCCTGGATAACCCTGGAGGCAAAAAAAAAAAAAAAAAAAAAAAAAAGAAAAGAAAGAAAGGAAGGAAGGAAGGAAGGAAGAAAAAGGCCCATTAAATAAGTAAATGCAGTAAAACTCAAGGTTAGCTTAGACCCCACTAAAATCCTAGCTGTATTTCCTCCCTAACTTGAGGCCAGACACCATAAACCCAATACTAGTTTGTATACAACAAATGACACTCAACGTTTTAACAACTGGGAGAAAGCCCAAGCTTGTCAGGTAAAGAAGGGACTACAAAATCTAGAAAAGGGTGAGAGACTGTCTAACTTAATGATGGCCTTCTTGGTCACTGCCAGACCACCCCATCACCTAGGGACCTAATCAAGGAATCCTTGGATTCCCCCATAGATTCAGTGGGCCTAGACCTCTAGTAGATCCCTCCCTCCACCATCACTGGTCACTTTCATCAGGAACATCATCAGAAAATCTCTTATGGGCTTCTTGAGAATTGTACCCTCACCATGAACTATCAGTGATAAGGATTGCCCCACTCTCTGCAGGGAGACTGGGTCATCCTACTCTGCCACTCAAGGAAAGTGGTCCTGAAATGATTGCAGCCTAGAATGTTCTTAGCTGTGACCATAGACTGCAAACACAGACTGACAGGGACTCAGAGGTTATACAGGCTCCTCTGCTAAATATGAATAAATATGGGCCCTAGGTCACATTGACATGGTAGATAGTTAAATGTACTATATATTTTCAAGTTTGTGAGATACTCTTTGATCTAGTTTTCTAGTCCTATTCTCAGATCTGACATCATATCTCCAGACAGTATTTTTAGTCCATCTACAGTTTAGCTATCAAGCTTCAGCAAAAATTACCAAAGTCATTGACCCTAGAACATCTAAGACTCCCTAGCTTCTATCCACTCTAAAATCCCTATTTCCATTTGCTCTATTCCTACTTTATGGTTCTTGTTCATTAAATGTTTTGTCCTGCTTTATAAATCTTACTGCATTTCAGCCACCAAGTTGCAGGTTCTACTGTTATTACATCCTGAACTCCCTGGGCATATGACCTTACCAGTGTGCCCCAGGACCTCACCTCTCCAGAGCCCTTCCCCACTAAGGAAAGACAGAAACAGGTTGGAGGTATGAATTGATCTGCCAGCACCCATGTCCATCGAAGAAGCAGTTACAAAAGTCAGATCTTCCACTTTCTGCACTCAAAGAATTTGGGTTCATAATCCCAGAAGGGTAATTGTTAGGGGAAGATGACTAGAGGACTCTGAACTCCCAAATCCCACAAGACCCACAGAGAGAAAAGGAAAGAAAAAAAGGGGGACACTCAGAAGTAGTAGGTGTGGTTTAGAAAGGAAGAGAAGGTAAGACTAGAGAAAAAAAAGGGCAAATACATATATATATAATAGTCAACCCACATCTATGACCTGCAGAGAACTACTGTAGCTTCCAATGGAAGGGATGGGGATGCAGAATTCTGGTGGTGGGAAAGGTATGGAATTATACCCTTTTATCTTATAATTTTGTAAATCAGTATTAAGTCACTAACAAAAGTTTTTTTAAAAAGACAAGTAAGTACTACTATTAATAAAAAGAAGGTGGACTATAGATATTCATCAAGAAAAACATACTATTCTCAAGCCTTACCTTAAAAAAAAAGCTGTACTTCTAATTAAAAGTTAAGTATTAATATAATTCCTTCATTCAACTTATAATTACTGACACCTGTTATTAATGAATTGTTCCATTTCCTGGTGTAAAAAGACAACACTGGCTATGAAGGAGTTCCAAGTAAAATTTAGCTTTCTTTCACAAATGGAAATAATAACTAAATGTAATGCTTAGTGGCCAGAAATAAAAATTCTTCATGCTTCTCGGTCACTTCGATATTTATAGCATTACAGTTGGTCCTGTCCTTTCTTCATGCTTGATGCCACAAGCTTCCTATTAAGTAACTCATTCTTATGTGGGGACAAGTACCCTTCCTTTGTAGTGCAGGTACTTATTTTCTTAGAAAAGATCAAATGCACCTCTCAGCTGGAAACACCTACTCTCCATGTTATTTCATAGAGTTTCTCACTCCTGCATTCCAGGCATGTTCAAACTAAACCCCCATCAGAAAAAGACCTGGCCCTGATTTCAAATGCAACCTGTCATTTGTTGAGGAATCAGATCAGTGAGATATGCTTATTTTTTATTCATGACTATAATTTGATAATGGTGCAAAGGTTTTGTATTAGTTAATACTTATTCAATACTCACTATTAGCAAAAAAAATTGTCTTATTCCTTAGTGTTCAAAGATGAGTCACAAACTGGGTTTATTTAACTTTCAATTTTATGTTTCTTTGTTTGATATTTGAAAACAGAGCTCTTTCTTTTATTTTCACCACTGAAATAATCTTATAGCCCTTGCACTGACATTTTTATTACTGCCTTTATATGAATCTGTAGGTACATAAATTTTTAAGTCAAGCAGGATATTTGATAAAACATTATCTTTTCAAGTTAGAGACGTGTAAAAATGATAATACCTTGCCTTAAATTGGTTATTCTTCCTAGGACTCAGGTACTCTGGAACTTATTGGTTATTCTTCCTAGGACTCAGGTACTCTGGAATTTAAATAAGAAAATATTTACTTTTGGTACTTAGACCAAATTAAAAGGGACTCAAGCCCCTATTACCATAAACCATAGATTTACTTACACATTATTTTACTAGTAGTGCAAATATGAATAAATATGGTAATTTATTTTTTAATTTATAAGAAACAAATACTTTACTTTATTAAGATACAACTAAAGATATAATATTTTATTATGATGTTTTATTAATACATTAAATATATTCAGAAGATTGAATGTGATTCATAACTGTACTACAATTCTATTGGGTTGTCAGAAAAGTTATGAAGAATTTCTTCTTTTACTATGCAAAGATGTGTTATGACTTTTTCCATAACCCAATATTTCTAAAATAGGGGCTGGGTAGTGGTGCACCTGGTACAATGTATACATTATAATGTGCAAGGAACCAGGTTCATGCCTCTAGTCCCCAATTGCAGAGGGGAAACTTCACAAGTGGTAAAGCAGTGATGTAGGTGTCTCTCTTTCTCTGTCTCACTTTATCTCCCCCGCCCCTCTTGATTTCTCCCTGTCTTCAAATTAAAATAAAATCTGGAATAATGGGGAAGGGGAACAGAATTCTTTGAGTACATTTAGAAAACGAGAACCTAGTTGTTATTGAAGAAAATGCCACCTCTAAAGCATAGTTCAATACTAACAGGACTAATATAATATTAGAACTGAAAGGTATGTCTGAGATCTCTCTCCTTTGCTGTTTTGTGACCAGTGCCTCACTGCTCCAGCCAACTCCTTCAGATAGAAACGCAAGATAAAGGGAGAGAGGAAAATATACCACAGTACAGAAGCTTCCTCCAGTGCAGTAAGGACTGGGCTCAAAGCTGGATCATTCATCATGATCAAGCAGGTCCACACAGCAGAGATCTCTTGGACCAACCCCAACAGTATAGATAAGGAAACAGAGACCTGGACAAGTCTGGGCTTGACGACATGTTTCCTATAGTGATCTCAAGTCAAAATGCCTATAAATGAGAAACCTTGCCCTCTGTTTTTTATTGGATTATTTATCCATTACCATGTTAAGTTGTTCTGTTTTGATTTTCGCTCTTAGAAGTTTTTAAGTATAAAAAATAGGAAAAAAATTATTTTCCCTATGAATAATCACTGTTCAAAATCAGTGTAAACATCACTAACAGAATTGAGCTTTGGAGCCAAACACTGCCAGAACTCAAGGTTTCTGAACCTCAGTGTCTTTATCTGTGAAAAGTAGATGGAAGTGTGAATGTAGATCACAGAAGTAAAGCATTCTGATCAGTGACCGGCAGAGGGGTATTTAATTCATCTCAGTAATTACTCAAAATATAGTTGACTTGATAGTCTATACATTTTGTGTCCTGCCTTTTTCACTAAGTCATTGTTATCAATAATACCTGTAATATGATCATCTTTGTAGAGAAAAAAATGGAGGTAGTTCATATTCCAAAGCCAAGGTTGCATATACCTTCTTTTTTTAAAAAATAATTTTTTATATTTATTTATTTTCCCTTTTATTACCTTTGTTGTTTTTATACCTTCTTAACAACAGAAGAAAAGCTGATTGGAATGTTCCTACTCATGACCACAGAATGTGAGCTCAGATCTACAGGGATACAGAGGTCACATAGGCTCCTAAGCTATTATGGGCCCCAGACCAAATCAGATCAATGGGTTTTACAGTCAATAATATTTATACCCCTTTCCCATATTAGGGAGCTCCTCTTTTCCCTGCTTCAAGTTTATGGTCCTTTTCCAGCCGTGACATCATCTCCCCAGACAATAACTTGGATCCACCTGCATATCAGATTTCAGGCTCAGGGAAAAAAAAAAAAAACTAGTATAGCCACAGGCCCTCTGGAATATAACAAATATATATATCCTACTAGCTATCTACAAAATGGAGGACCCCCCAACACTTCATCTGCACTACTCCAGCCTTTAGGTCCATGATTGGTCAACAATTTGTTTGGATTTGTATGTTAACTCTCTTTTCAGCCACCAGGTTCCGGATGCCAGCATGATGCCAACCAGACTTACCTGGACAGACAACCCCACCAATGTTTCCTGGAGCTTCAATTCCCCAGAGCCCCACCCTACTAGGGAAAGAGAGAGGCAGGCTGGGAGTATGGATTGACCTGTCAACACCCATGTTCAGCAGCAAAGCAATTACAAAAGCCAGACCTTCAACCTTCTGCATCCCACAATGACCTTGGGTCCATACCCCCAGAGGGTTAAAGAATAGGAAAGCTATCAGGGGAGGGGATGGGAGATGGAGATCTGGTGGTGGGAATTGTGTGGAGTTGTATCCCTCTTATCCTATGGTTTTGTTAATGTCCCTTTTTTTAAAATAATAATAATAAAAGGATAGGAGAGCTATTAGGGGAGGGGATGGGATACAGAGAGCTGGTGGTGGGAACTGTGTGGAGTTTACCCCTCTTATCCTATGTTTTTGTCAATGTTTCATTTTTATAAATAAGAAATTAAATTTTAAAAATAAAATAAAAAAGAAGAAAAGTTGAATCAGCAGTTGCCAACAAAGGAGAAAAGAAATGAAATTTAATTATGAGAAACTATTTTAGAATAAACATCTGGATTTACAAGAGTGTACATGAGAATGCTTTGATGCTTGCATTTAGAGACTGGAGGATATAGAATAATTGATGGCTATATTGGCAGATCAAAGTGTCTCAGGGCATTGCAGACTGTAGAGTTAAATCATTTGACCGTCTGCATTTAGTGTGTGTGCTCTGTGGGCATAATAATAATTTGTATTCACACAGGACCTTTCATCTGGGGAGGAGCTCAAAGCACTTTGAAGATGTTAATAAGAAAAAGACCTGCTAATTAAGATCGCTTGAAAACAAAATCTCTCCTTTCAGCATGTTCACATGATTGCTGGAAGGTTCTGACATAAAGAGATTTGTTATCACAGTCAGTTATTTCATGTTTTCTTTTGAAAATATACTGTTAGATTTAGTGTACTGGTGACATATCTTTCTCTGGACAGGCATGCCAGATGTAACAAAATAATCCAGCTGTCTATGATATGTTTGATTTGGAGTACACACATTTACCCAGAAACTTTTTAGCTAGAACAAAGAGAACTATGTTGGATATTTTTTAACAAGTTATCAGTTTGTCAGATAAAACTTAGATAGGTTAAATCCAACAAAACAAGTTCAGCAAAAAAGACACACACACACACAACCCAGATCTTTCTTAAATTATATTTTTGGAGGAAATTCAGATCGCAAAATTCATGAAGCCCTTCCCCCCATTGGATTGTTAACAGAAAGATCTTTTCCAAGGGGCTTTGCAAACTTCTACTTCAACTTCCCTACATCCATTTTGTCAAGGTAGACCCCTACCTTGATGCTTCACCTCAGACTGTGTACAGAGATGTCACGCACGGAATGCTAGCCCTTAACCCTCATCACTCGGGTGAGACCTTTCCTTTCATGGTAGTCTCTAATTCCATTCCAGGAGGTTCACTTCCTACCAGGGTCCCAAGGCCTAGATATAGGCCAGGTCCCGTTAGGGCATATGTTCTCATGTATCCATAAATTAGGGCAAAATATATACCTGAAAGCAAAAGTGCACAATAGTCTGTAGCGAGTCAGTATCAAGTTCATAATGAAATAGCGTGCACTTAGACTTAGATACCCTCATCACCTACTTCCTATTACAGTTCTCTCACTTATTCCAAAGCTGACCTTATCAAAGCAAGGACTTCAAAAGCTGAATAAGGGCAAGAGACTGGCATACTTTAATGCTGACTCTTTAGTCACTATAAGGCCATTCCACAAGCTGGGGGCCCTAATCAGAGAATCCTGAGATTCCCAAACAGACTCGATGGGCCTAGAACTCAAATAAATCCCTCTCTCCATTGTTATCGGTCATTTCAACAGGAACAACAAAAGAGACCCCTTTGTTGGCCCCCATAGGACCTTGCCCTCAACTTGGATCAACAATGGTAGAGAATGTTCCATCCTCTGTGCTACACCTGAGGAAGATGTGTCAATACTGGGGCAGCATGGAATGTTCCTACTCATGACCACAGAATGAGAGCTCAGATCTAGAGGGATGCAGAGGTCACACAGGCTCCTAAGGTAATTATGGGGCCAGGTGGTGGCACCTGGTAAGTGCACACATTACAGTGCCCAAGGACCTGGGTTCAAAGCACCAGGTCCCCAGCTGTAGGAGGAGCCTCACGATTGGTGAAGCAGGGCTACAGGTGTTCTCTGTCTCTTTCCCTCTATCTCTCCTTTCCCTTTCAATTTCTGTCTCTAACCAATAATAAATAAATAGGGGGCTGGGCAGTAGCACAGTGGGTTAAGTGCACATGGCACAAAAGGCAAGGATGGGTATAAGGATCCCAGTTCAAGCTCCCGGCTCCCCACCTGAAGGGGTGTCACTTAACAAGTGGTGATGCGGGTTTGCAGGTGTCTGTCTTTCTTTCCCCCTGTCTGGTCCCCATCTCAATTTCTCTGTGTCCTATCCAACAACAACAATAACAACAATAAAAGTAAGAACAACAAGAGCTACAAAATGGGGAAAATGGGCCTCCAGGAGCAGTGGTAGTGCAGGCACCAGAGATAACCCCGGAGGCAAATAGTAATAATAGTAATTTAAAATAAATAAATAAATATTTAAAAAATTAACTTCTCCTTTACTAGATAATAAGCTTCAAGAAAGCAAAAAATTTTCTTTATTAAGTTTAATTCATTTAGACTTAGTCACAGTGTTTGATTCTCAATTTTGCATACCTACTAATAGCTGTTTATTTTTATTAAGGCTCTTACTAAAGCATTTCTATAATAGGAAATGAAACAACACAATAGGACACATCAACATGTAATTGGCTAAATGAAACGATAGGACATCTATACAATAGGCACGCTATGTAAATATTTTAAAAATAGTAGCTCGGGAGGTGGCGCAGTGGATAAAGCACTGGGCTTTTTTTTTTTTTTATTTAAGAAAGGATTAATTCCTTCTAGCTCTGTCCAAGATGGGTCAGAGAAGGTGGGTTCATTGTTCTTGATAGCTGCATAGTATTCCATTGTGTATATATACCACAGCTTTCTCAGCCACTCATCTGGTGTTGGGCACCTGGGTTGCTTCCAGGTTTTAGCTATTATGAATTGTGCTGCTATGAACATAGGAGTACACACCTCTTTTTGGTTGGGTGTTATGGAGTCCTTGGGGTATAACCCCAGGAGAGGAATTATTGGGTCATATGGAAGGTCCATGTCTAGCCTTCTGAGAGTTTTCCAGACTGCTCTCCACAGAGGCTGTACCAATTTACATTCCCACCAGCAATGTAAAAGGGTTCCTCTGTCCCCACATCCTCTCCAGCATTTGTTGCTGCTGTCCTTTTTGATGTATGCCATTCTTACAGGAGTGAGGTGGTATCTTAGTGTTGTCTTAATTTGCATTTCTCTGACAATCAGTGACCTAGAGCAGTTTTTCATATGTTTGTTAGCCTTTTGGATCTCCTCTGTGGTGAATGTTTTGTTCATTTCCTCTGCCCATTTTTGGATGGGGTCATTTGCTTTTTTGCGGCTAAGTTTGCTGAGCTCTTTATATATTTTGGTGATTAGTTTCTTGTCAGATGTCTGGCATGTGAAGATCTTCTCCCATTCTGTGAGGGGTCTCTCTGTTTGTTTAATAGTTTCTTTGGATGTGCAGAAGCTTTTCAATTTGATGTAGTCCCATTGGTTTGTTTCTGCTTTGGTCTTCCTTGCAATTGGGTTTGATTCATCAAAGATGTCCTTGAGGTGTATGTGGGAAAGTGTTTTACCAATGTTTTCCTCTAAGTATTTGATTGTTTCTGGTCTGACAGAGCTAGAAGGAATTATGTTAAGTGAACTAAGTCAGAAAGATAAAGATGAGTATGGGATGATCCCACTCATCAACAGAAGCTGACTAAGAAGATCTGAAAGGGAAACTAAAAGCAGGACCTGATCAAATTGTAAGTAGGGCACCAAAGTAAAAACCCAGTGGTGAGGGGTAGGCATGTAGCTTTCTGGGCCAGTGGGGGGTGGGAGTGGGCGGGAGGGATGGGTCACAGTCCTTTGGTGGTGGGAATGGTGTTTATGTACACTCCTAGCAAAATGTAGATATATAAATCAGTAGCTAATTAATATGAGAGGGGGAAATCAATTGTATGTCTCAAAGTTTCTCAAAAGACAAACTGAATCTTTTTAATATATAGGCTGTGTATTTGATATGCGGACTCTCTCAAAAGCCTAGACCAAGTAGATTAGAAGCTTCCAATAGCACAGCTATATAGAAGATACTGGGTACTGTCCAGCAAACCATAACAAAGGGACTTTTCAAAGTTAACCCAATTAACAAATAATGTCATGATAATATTAACTATTGATTGTCTTTTTGAACCCTAAGACAGCAGGAACCTCACATCTTCACTATAGAGCCCCTACTTCCCCCAGTCCAGGAACCCTTGGATAGGGCCCACTTTCCCGTATGCATCTCCCAATCCAAACCAAATAACATTGCATCTGCCGATCACAATCTTACCAAAGCAACGATTGCTACCTCAACATGCTTCACCTCAGAATGTATCCAGAGACTTCACGTGTGGAATGACAACCCTTCAGCTTCATTACTCGGGTGAGACCTTTCCTTTAATAGTACACTCTAATTTCATCTCAGGTAGTTCACTTTCCAACAAAGTCCCATAACCTAGATATACACCAGTTTCTGTGAGAGAGAGCTTATGTGCACACGTATCCATAAACTACTGCAAAATATATACCTGAAAGCAGGACTACACTAGAGTTTGCAGTGAGTACCTCCCTAACACTTCCTCTCCACTATTCCAAGCTTGGGATCCATGATTGCTCAACAAATTGTTTGGCTTCATATGTTAACTCTCTTTTCAATCACCAGGTTCCAGATGCCACCAGGATGCTGGCTAGGCTTCCCTGGATTGAAGACCCCACCAATGTGTCCTGGAACTCAGCTTCCCCAGAGTCACACCCTACTAGGGAAAGAGAGAGGCAGACTGGGGGTATGGACCGACCAGTCAACGCCCATGTTCAGCGGGGAAGCAATTACAGAAGCCAGACCTTCTACCTTCTGCAACCCTCAACGACCCTGGGTCCATGCTCCCAGAGGGATAGAGAATGGGAAAGATACCATGGGAGGGGGTGGGTTATGGGGATTGGGTGTTGAGAATTGTGTGGAGTTGTACCCCTTCTACCTTATGCTTTTGTTCACTAATCCTTTCTTAAATAAAAAATTTAAAAAAAAAAAAAGAAAGGATTAATTAACAAAACCATAGGGTAGGAGGGGTACAACTCCACACAATTCCCACCACCCAATCTCCATAACCCACCCCCTCCCCTGATAGCTTTCCCATTCTCTATCTCTGGGAGCATGGACCCAGGGTCATTGAGGGTTGCAGAAGGTAGAAGGTCTGGCTTCTGTAATTGCTTCCCTGCTGAACATGGGCGTTAACTGGTCGGTCCATACTCCCAGTCTGCCTCTCTCTTTCCCTAGTAGGGTGTGTCTCTGGGGAAGCTGAGCTCCAGGACATATTGGTGGGGTCTTCAATCCAGGGAAGCCTGGCCAGCATCCTGGTGGCATCTGGAACCTGGTGATTGAAAAGAGAGTTAACATACGAAGCCAAACAAAATGTTGAGCAATCATGGACCCAAAGCTTGGAATAGTGGAGAGGAAGTGTTGGGGAGGTACTCACTGCAAACTCTAGTGTACTTCTGCTTTCTGGTATATATTTTGCAGTAGTTTATGGATACGTGTGAACATAAGCTCTCTCTCACAGAAACTGGTGTATATCTAGGTTATGGGACTTTGTTAGAAAGTGAACTACCTGAGATGAAATTAGAGTGTACTATAAAAGGAAAGGTCTCACCTGAGTAATGAAGCTGAAGGGTTGTCATTCCACACGTGAAGTCTCTGGACACAGTCTGAGGTGAGGCATGTTGAGGTGGCAATTGTTGCGTTGGCTAGGTTGTGATCAGCGGATGCAATATTATTTGGTATGGATTGGGAGAGGCATACAGGAAAGTGGGCCCTATCCAAGGGTTCCAGGACTGGGGGAAGTAGGGGCTCTATAGTGGAGATGTGAGGTTCCTGCTGTCTTAGGGTTCAAAAAGACAATCGATAGTTAATGTTATCATCACATTATTTGGTAATTGGGTTAACTTTGAAAAGTCCTTTTGTTATGGTTTGATGTACAGTATCCAGTATCTTGTATATAGCTGTGCTATTGGACGCTTCTAATCTACTTAGTCTAGGCTTTTGAGAGAGTCCACATATCAAATAAACAGCCTATATATTAAAAAGATTCAGTTTGTGTTTTGAAAAACTTTGAGACAAACAATTGATTTTCCCCCTCTCATATTAATTAACTACTGATTTATATGTCTACATTTTGCTAGGAGTGTACATAAACACCATTCCCACCACCAAAAAACTATGACCCACCCCTCCCATGCACTCCCACCCCCCACTGGCCCAGAAAGCTGCATGTCTACCCCTCACCACAGGGTTTTTACTTTGGTGCCCTACTTACAATTTGGTCAGGTCCTGCTTTTAGTTTCCCTTTCAGATCTTCTTAGTTAACTTCTGTTGATGAGTGGGATCATCCCATACTCATCTTTATCGTTCTGACTTAGCTCACTTAACATAATTCCTTCTAGCTCTGTCCAAGATGGGTCAGAGAAGGTGGGCTCATTGTTCTTGATAGCTGCATAGTATTCCATTGTGTATATATACCACAGCTTTCTCAGCCACTCATCTGGTGTTGGGCACCTGGGTTGCTTCCAGGTTTTAGCTATTATGAATTGTGTTGCTATGAAGATAGGAGTACACACCTCTTTTTGGTTGGGTATTATGGAGTCCTTGGGGTATAACCCCAGGAGAGGAATTACTGGATCATATGGAAGGTCCATGTCTAGCCTTCTGAGAGTTTTCCAGACTGCTCTCCACAGAGGCTGTACCAATTTACATTCCCACCAGCAATGTAAAAGGGTTCCTCTGTCCCCACATCCTCTCCAGCATTTGTTGCTGCTGTCATTTTTGATATATGCCATTCTTACAGGAGTGAGGTGGTATCTTAGTGTTGTCTTAATTTGCATTTCTCTGACAATGAGTGACCTAGAGCAGTTTTTCATATGTTTGTTAGCCTTTTGGATCTCCTCTGAGGTGAATGTTTTGTTCATATCCTCTGCCCATTTTTGGATGGGGTCATTTGATTTTTTGTTGCTAAGTTTGCTGAGTTCTTTATATATTTTGGTGATTAGTTTCTTGTCTGATGTATGGCATGTGAAGATCTTCTCCCATTCTGTGAGGGGTCTCTCTGTTTGTTTAATAGTTTCTTTGGATGTGAAGAAGCTTTTCAATTTGATGTAGTCCCATTGGTTTGTTTCTGCTTTAGTCTTCCTTGCAATTGGGTTTGATTCATCAAAGATATCCTTGAGGTGTAGGTGGGAAAGTGTTTTACCAAAGTTTTCCTCTAAGTATTTGATTGATTCTGGTCTGACATCTAGGTCTTTGATCCATTTGGAGTTGATTTTTGTTTCTGGTGAGATAAAGTGGTTCAGTTTCATTCTTCTGCATGTTACAACCCAGTTTTCCCAGCACCATTTATTGAAGAGAGCCTCCTTTTTCCATTTAATCCTTTGGGCACCCTTATCAAAGATTAGATGTCCACAGGTGTGGGGATTTATTTCTGGGCTTTCAATTCTGTTCCACTGGTCTGTGTGCCTATTTTTGTTCCAGTACCATGCTGTTTTGATGATGATGGCTTTATAATATAGTTTAAGGTCTGGGAGTGTGATGCCTCCATTTCTGTTTCTTTTCCTCAAGATGGTTTTGGCAATTCTAGGTGTTTTCAGGTTCCAGATAAATGATTGTAGTGTTTGTTCTATTCTCTTAAAGAAGCTTGGTGGAACTTTGATGGGTATTGCATTAAATTTGTATATGGCTCTGGGAGAATATTCATTTTGATGATATTTATTCTTCCAATCCATGAGCATGGGATATCTTTCCATTTCTTGGTATCAGTTTCTATTTCCTTGAGTAGCGACTCATAGTTTTCAGCATACAAGTCTTTCACTTCTTTGGTCAACTTTATTCCTAGGTATTTGATTGATTTAGCTGAAACAGTAAATGGGAGTGATTTCTGGATGTCTTCTTCTTCAGATTTAGTGTTTGCATAAAGAAATGCCACTGATTTTTGTACATTGATTTTGTAGCCTGATACCTTGCTATATTGCCTAATAACTTCCAGTAATTTTCTGCTGGATTCTTTAGGTCTTTCTATGTATACTATCATATCATCTGCAAATAGTGAGAGCTTGACTTCTTCCCTTCCAATCTGTATTCCTTTGATTTCTTTCTCTTGCCTGATTGCTATGGCAAGAACTTCCAATACTATGTTGAAGAGTAACGGTGACAGTGGACAGCCCTGTCTAGTCCCTGATCTGAGGGGGAATGCTTTCAGCTTCTGTCCATTGAGTATGATGTTGGCTGTAGGTTTGCTCTATATAGACTCCACTATCTTGAGGAATTTCCCATCTGTTCCCATTTTTTGTAGAGTTTTGAGCATGAATGGGTGTTGGATCTTGTCAAAGGCTTTCTCTGCATCTATTGAGATAATCATGTGGTTTTTGGCTTTGCTTTTATTGATGTGGTGAATAACATTGATTGACTTACAGATGTTGAACCAGCCTTGCATTCCTGGGATGAATCCTACTTGGTCGTGATGAACAATCTTTTTGATATGTTGCTGTATCTGGTTGGCCAAGATCTTGTTTAATATTTTGGCATCTATGTTCATCAGAGATATTGGTCTGTAGTTTTCCTTTTTTGTTCTGTCCCTATCAGCTTTTGGTATCAGGGTGATGTTGGCTTCATAGAAGGTGGAAGGGAGTATTCCTGTTTCTTCAATCTTATGGAATAGCTTAAGAAGTATGGGTATTAACTGTTTCCTGAAAGTTTTGTAGAATTCGTTTGTGAAGCCATCTGGTCCAGGACTTTTGTTGTTGGGGAGATTCTTAATAACGGTTTCAATTTCTTTGTCTGTGATTGGTGCATTTAGATTTTGTAGTTCTTCTTGGTTCAGTTTTGGAAGGGCATATGTTTCTAGGAATTGTTCCATTTCTTCCAGATTCTCTAGCTTGGTGGCATATAATTCTTTATAGAAGTTTCGCAGGATTCTCTGGATTTCTGTGGTGTCAGTTGTGATATCTCCTGCATCGTTTACAATTCTATTAATTTGAGTCTTCTCTCTTTTTTGTTTGGTGAGTCGTCCATGGTTTGTCAATTTTGTTTAATCTTTCAAAGAACCAACATTTGGCTTCATTGATCTTTTGTATGGTTCTTTTATTTTCGATGTTGTTTATTTCTGCTCGAACTTTAGTGATTTCTGTCCTTCTGGTTGCTTTAGGGTTCCTTTGTTTCTCTTCCTCTAAGTCCTTGAGGTGTGCAGTAAGGTCGTTCATTTGAGCTTCTTCTTGGTCTTTAATACGTGATTGTATGGCTATAAGTTTCCCTCTCAGTACTGCTTTAGCTGTGTCCCAAATATTTTGATAGGTTGTGTCTTCATTTTCATTAGTTTCCAGGAACATTTGAATTTCCTGCTTGAGTGAGTCTCTGACCCAGTGGTTCTTAAGGAGTATGTTGTTTAGTTTCCAAATTCTGTGACTTTTAATAATTTTCTGTTTGTTGTTAAATGTTAGTTTTACTCCACTGTGGTCTGAGAAGATACTTGGGATGATTTCAATGCTCTTGAATTTATTGATGCTGTCTTTGTGGCCTAACATGTGGTCTATCCTTGAGTATGTGTTATGTGGATTTGAAAAGAAGGTGTATTCCAGTTTTTTGGAGTGGAGGAGTCTGAAAATGTCCAAGAGGTCTAGTCTGTCAATCTCTTCATTCAATTCTCTTGTATCTTTATTGGTTCTCTGCTTTGTTGATCTGTCTAAGTGTGAGAGTGGGGTATTGAAGTCTCCCACTATTATTGTATTACTATTGATGTATTTTTGAAATTCTTTCAGTAGGTGCTTAATGTATTTAGATGGTCCCTCATTGGGTGTATAGATGTTAATAATTGTTAAGTCTTCTTGGCTGATTGATCCTCTAATCATTATGTAATGTCCTTGCCTATCTTTTATTACTTTATTTAATTTAAAATCTATCATGTCTGAGATGAGAATGGCTGTTCCTGCCCTTTTTTGTGGTCCGTTAGCCTGTATGATAGTTTTCCATCCTTTCACTTTAAGTCTGTGTTTATCTTGTTGTGACAGATGGGATTCTTGCAAGCAGCATATGGTTGGGTTATGTATTCTGATCCATCCCCCCACCCTGTGCCTTTTGATGGGTGAGTTTAAGCCATTGATGTTTATTGATATTATGGATTTAATGTATTGTAGTGCCATTGTTCAAAAAAAAATTTTGTTTGCTCTGATATATTGCCAGTATTATAGTGATGTTCTTGTTTATAAGAGGTCTTTTAGAACCTCTTTCAGGGCCAGCTTGGTGATGGTTGCCTCCTTTAACTGTTGTTTATCTAAGAAGGTTTTGATCCCTCCATCTAGTTTGAATGAAATTCTAGCAGGATATATTATCCTTGGTTGAAACCCTTTTTCATTCAGGGCTTGATAGATATCTTGCCATTCCCTTCTGGCTTTTAGAGTTTGAGTGGGGAAGTCTGCAGATAATCTTATGGGGTTTCCCTTGTATGTGACTTTTTGTTTCTCTCTTGCAGCCTTTAGGATCCTTTCTTTATCCTTACTTCTTCTCATTGTGACTATGATGTGTCTTGGTGTCTTCAGGTCTGGGTTGATTCTGTTTGGTACTCTCTGGGCCTCTTGAATCTTGAAAAAATATGGAACGCTTCACGAATTTGCGTGTCATCCTTGCGCAGGGGCCATGCTAATCTTCTCTGTATCGTTCCAATTTTATTATATGTGCTGCTGAAGCGAGCACAAGCACTGGGCTTTTAAGCATGAGGTCCTGAGTTCAGTCCCCAGAAACACATGTACCAGAGTGATGTCCAGTTCTTTCTCTCTCTCTACTCATATCTTTATCACTAATAAATAAATAAATAAAATATTTAAAAAGAAATGTAAAAAATAAATAATAATAAATAGACTTGGAAAAATTCAATGATATGCTTAATGAGCAACATAGTAAAATATATTTAATGTCTTTTTTTAATTTGTCTCCAGGGTTATTGCTGGAGCATGGTGCCTACAACATGAATCCACTGCTCCAGGAGGCTATTTTTTCCCTTTTGTTGCCCTTGTTGTTTATCGTTGCCATTATCATTATTGTTGTTAGTAGTATTGTTGTTATTATTGTTGTTGGATAGGACAGAGAGAAATGAAGAGAGGAGGGGAAGACAGAGAGGGAGAGATAAAGACACCTGCAGACCTGCTTCACCACCTATCAAGGGACCCCTCGCCCTGCAGTTGGGGAGACGGAGCTCGAACTGGGATCCTTAGGCCCATCCCTGTACTTCATGCCAGGTGCACTTAACCTGCTGCGCCACCACCTGGCTCCCATCTTTTTTTTTTAAACTTCATTGGGGCAGGGATAGATAGTATACTGGTTATGCAAATAGACTCCCATACCTGAGGCTCCAAACAAAGTTCCAAGTTCAGTCCCCCACACTATCATGAGCCAGAGCTGAGAAGGGCTCTGTTAAAAAAAAAAAAAAAAACAATAACAAAGAACAAACTAACAACAACAACAAAAAAAAACAACCTGCACTGATAATTCATAGAAATATGGGATAAATTGTAAGGGGCAGAAGTGTAGGAGTGTAGGGAAGATAGAATAATCTTTGTTTTTATTATTTATAAAAAGGAAACACTAACAAAACCATAGGATAAGAGGGGTACAACTCCACACTATTCCCACCACCAGAACTCTGTATCCCATCCCCTCACCTGATAGCTTTCCTAATTTTTATCCCTCTGGGAGCATGGACCCAAGGTCATTGTAGGATGCAGAAAGTGGAAGGTCTGGCTTTTGTAATTGCTTCCCCACTGAACATGGGTGTTGACAGGTCGATCCATACTCCCAGCCAGCCTCTCTCTAAATAACTCATGGAAATAGGAGGTCCTGAAAAAATAAGCAAATTATCAGTAGTAAGTGGGACGGGAGGAGTGGGTCGATTCTGGTAAGAAAGTCCTTCACTTTCTACTTGAACCCCCATTGTTCAAAGTTTTAGCAGTCAGTGAACCCGTATTATTTTTGGTCACTTAATAAAATAAAAGGGAACCACTATTGACTTGCAGCTTGGATTTGTTAAGCTTGCCTTCTGCTGGGCTGATGACCTAATATCCCATATTTCTCAGCTTCACAGCCTTTCTCTTTGACAGAGTTTCTGGCACTGAGTGAGCCAGAAGGGACAAAGTCTTCCCTTTTGGAGACTAAGCATTTGGCTGGTTTCAAATTGCCTGCATTGGCCATCTCCCTGGGGCACTTTTCCAGGGCCTTGCTTTCTAAAGTTGGTAGGTATACTAATGGAGTAGGACAGAGTCCCTTGCTGACTTTGGAAGCTGTCAAAATCTCTCTGGTAATTTTCCTGAGCCTTCTGGTTTCTGGTGAGGCAAGACCCTTTTCAGTTGTAAATCCATTTAGATCCAAATTCAGGCATGAGATAAAATTGCTACGCCTGAAATTCCTGATTCTTGCTTACTTGAAACTTGTGCTCCACAGGGGACAATCAGAAAGAGCCACCTGGGCTAATTTCCTAAGTGGCCATTCTCTTGTTTTTGAGTAGGGGGGGGGGGGGGGGGGGTTTACAATCTGTTTTCTTAGTTTGTGTAGGTTGGCCTGCTGCCAGCATGGTTCTCTCAGCTGAAGGAAAGCTGAACACTCTCTGAAATGGAAGGGCAAGAGGGAATTTGTGTGAATATAATTAATCCACTTTGCTGTGATCTGGCCTTGACTACTTTCTGGAGTTAATGACTATATATATATATTCTCTGCTGTAAAGGTTAGTTAGATGCCTGTACTATAATATAAACCCTAAGATTCAATTCCTGGACAAGTTACCTCACCAGCATTTGTACCAGGGGCTGCATGAGTATTTTGTTGTTGTTTTAGTATTTTTAAAATTTATTTATTACTGCATAGAGACTGAGAGAAATTGACAGGGGGAGATAGAGAGGGAAAGAGATAGAGATACCTGCAGCCCTGCTTCACCACTTAGGAAGCTTTCCCCCTGCAAGTAGGGAACGGGGGCTTGAACCTGCATCCTTGAGCACTGTAATGTGTGTGCTTAACCAGGTGCGCCACCACCTGGCCCCTTGCATGAGTATTGTTTAGTCACCAAAACATATACATAAAGAAAAAAAATTGGGAGCCTGGTAGTAGTACACCCAGTAGAATGCTCAAGTTACTATGTGCAAGAACCTGAGTTCAAGTGCGTGGTCCCCAATTATGGAGGAGGGAGAGCAGCTTCAGAAGAGTTAGAGAGAAATGCTGCAAGCATCTCTCTTTCCCTCTTCCTCTGGATCTCCCCCATCACTATCAATTTCTCTCAGTCTCTATAAAAAATAAATAAATCTGGGGGGGTAGATAGCATAATGGTTATGCCAACAGACTGTCATGCCTGAGACTCCAGAAGTCCCAGTTTCAATTCCCCACCACCACCACCATAAACCAGAGCTGATCAGTGCTCTGGTTGAAAAAAAAAAAAAAGAAAAGAAAAGAAATAAATAAATCTTTAAATGAAAAAGAAAAATCTTAATCTTGAGTGATATACAGAGATACAAGCATTCAAATTTCCATTTCTAATTATGCTTTTCTTGCTCTCAATTATTGTGTTACATATTATACAAATTTTACGATATTGTTATCACTGTCTTTAGTACTTTGTGAGAACTATGATGGTTATCTGTAGGATAGCACAAAATTTTGATATTGGTACCATGAGGAACTATACTCCTGTAATCTTATAGTCTTTTAATTTACTATTTAACCACTAGTAAAAATTATGTTAAGAATTGGTTACGTGGGAGTCGGGCTGTAGTGCAGCGGGCTAAGCGCAGGTGGCGCAAAGCACAAGGACTGGCATAAGGATCCCGGTTCGAACCCCGGCTCCCCACCTGCAGGGGAGTCACTTCACAGGCGGTGAAGCAGGTCTGCAGGTGTCTACCTTTCTCTCCTCTCTGTCTTCCCCTCCCTCTCTCCATTTCTCTCTGTCCTATCCAACAACAACAACAATAATAATAATAATAACTACAACAATAAAACAAGGGCAACAAAAGGGAATAAATAAATAAAATAAATATATATAAAAAAAAGAATTGGTTACGTGTTATCACTTTATCTTGGAAAGAATTCTTATCACTATATAAACTATGGTGTTTAAATTGATTTTCTTTAAGTGTTTATTTTATATATATATATTTTTTTTAATTTATTCCCTTTTGTTGCCCTTGTTGTTGCTTCACCACCTGTGAATCAACTCCCCTGCAGGTGGGAAACTGGGGACTTGAACCAGGATCCTTACACTGGTCCTTGCGCTTAACCCACTGCGCTATCGTCCGACTCCCATAAATGTTTATTTTTTTAATGAGAATGAGAGAACCAGAGCATCATTATGGCACATGTAATTCCAGGTATTGAATTCAGGACCTCACTCTTGAGAGTCTAACATGTTATCCACTATACCACCTCTTTTGAATTTATTTTTTTTACATATTTATCATTTTTTCTTATTTGATAGGACAGAAAGATTGAGAAGAAAGAGAGATAGAGAGGCAGAGAGAAAGAGAAACACCTGCCAACAGATGAGTGGTTGAGCACATTGTGGTCTATATAAACAATGGAATACTACTCAGCTATAAAAAATGGTGATTTCACCATTTTCAGCCCATCTTGGGTGGAGCTTAAAGAAATCATGGTAAGTGAAATAAGTCAGAAACTGAAGGATGAACATGGGACGATCTCATTCACAGGCAGAAATTGAAAAACAAGATCAGAAGGGAAAACACTAAGCAGAACCTGGATTGGAGTTGGTATACTGCACCAAAGTAAAAGACTCTGGGGTGGGTCGGGGGGAGAATATAGGTCTTGGAACAGGATGGCAGAGGACCTAGTAGAGGTTGTAGTGTTGTGTGGAAAGCTGAGAAATGTTATGTATGTACAAACTATTGTATTTACTGTCAACCGGAAAACATTCATCTCCCAATAAAGGGGGGGAAAAAGAAAAAGAGACACCTGCAGCACTGCTTCATCACATGTGCAGCTTCCCTTCTGCTGATAGGGACTGGGGGGCTTTAACCTGGGTCCTTGTGCATGGTAATGTGTGCTTAATCAGATGTGCTACCACCTGGCCCCTTGAATTGATTTTTGAATATACCATTATCAATGTCTATATTATTATGTTTATTTCATTTTTGATTTCCAAAGTGTGTCTGTTGGATAGTACTGGAGAATTTGGGTTCTCAAATTCTGCTCCATGCTATGACATTCATATGTATACACAGCCCTGAATCCCAGTCTTATTAAACCCTCCATTTGAATTGTCACAGTTGGGTTGTCTGCACAGAGCTATTATTAAAACAGATGCTACAGCTCCAAAATTAGCAGCCTGACGTGGAATGTTCAGGGAAGCTGGAATTTCTGCAGATGCTGGATATTGGCCTTCTCTAGGTTGTGTGTTTGACTTTCCCTTTGGGAATAATGCCACAAAGGTCACTGTTTCCTGCTCTGCATATTCCTTTTAGTTTCTGTTTTGTGAGAACTCTATAGAAAGCTTTTCCCTTGGCTGTGTGTCCTTCTAGACCTAAGATTGGTTCTGCAGTAGAAAGCGCTGAATAAAACCAGGCTTCCTCTTTGGAAAATGGGTTTTACTAGCTGCCCCTTCACTGATCATCAGAGGGACTCATGATACCATCTTGTGAAGATGGTAGAGAGAGGGAGGAAGAGGACTTGGTCTATGATTTTAAGCTATCATTTGCTTCTTGTCAAGATGTTCCATCTATTGACCAGACTGGTCAATAGGAAGAGTTGGTCTCACTGGTATAGGTGTAGGAGTGTGTGTGATCTTACTTTCCCTAGTTCATTGCTTTACCTTTTACCCAAGCCTGCTGAATACTGTTTCTTATGCCTCCATAGATGATCAAATGTGTGATGGTTTGAAAATTATTACACAGTAAGGATTTAAAGTTTTAACTCTGAAAAGCTTTATATTTGAGTTTTAAAAGCTCACAAACATGAACTTGAGATAGGCATGCCTGAAGCATTCTGCTGCAATGGGTTGTCATCATTACAGGCACAAAGTCCAGTGGTGGGGGTGGAGTGCCTAATAAAGAAACAGAAACACCACAGAGTTGACCAATGGCTAGGCTGGTTGCACAGGAGAGGCCAAAGAACAAAGTGATTTCTATGGGCTGGAACAACTGGGAGAAGCTCAGTATAGACAGTGGGATATGGAGCAGGCTGGAGAGGAATCTTAAGAAATGTAGATAAGGGGCCAGGTGGTAGTGCAACAGGTTAAGCGCACGTGGCGCGAAACACAAGGACTGACAGGCTTAAGGATCCCGGTTTCCCATCTGCAAGAAGGTCACCTTACAAGTGGTGAAGTATGTCTGTAGGTGTCTATCCTTCTCTCCCCCTCTCTGTCTTCCCCTCTTCTCTCAATTTCTCTCTGTCCTATCCAAAAACATCAATAACAATGAAACCATAGAGGCAAAAAAAAAAAAAAAAAAAAAAAAAGGTAGAAGTGAGCTTTTTCCAGAGGAAATCTGCTGTACCAGAACAAGACATAATGCCTGGTCAGAAGCTGCCCTGAAACTGAGTTTTTAAGTGTGTGGTCAGGGGGCCAGATGGTGGCATACCAGTTGAACACTCATCATGCTGAAGGACTCAGGTTCAAGCCCCAGGTCCCTATCTGCAGAGGAAAGCTTCATGAGCAGTGAAGCAGTACTGCAGATATCTATATTTCCCCATCTTCCCCTCTCCTTTCATTTTCTCTCTATCCTATCAAATAAAGAAGAAAAAAATAATAGATGGGTTGTCAGTAAGAAGAGGGAGTTATGAAAACTCCTATATTTCTGTATAGCAACTTGTGCAGTTATTACAGTTTTAATGAGCACACCTTTACCAAACAGAGGAAGTTGGGTTTTTGTTGTTGTTGTTGTTTTGTTCTCCTACTGTCCTTCTGTCAGCATTGGTAGTGCTAGGTCTGAATTATCTAAAAAAAATAATAATAAAAAATACCTGACTGTCTCAGTCAATATTTGAGGTGCAGAGAATTGCCAAAACTGTGTACTGACTCCACCCTTCCTTCTATTGAGTCTAGTACAGGGTGGGGTGGCAGTGAAGTGTGGGCGAGGAAGCAATGCTTCACCTCTCTGTAAACAAGCTTTGGCACAGAGACTTGGAGTCTGAGTCTGCACCCCTGTTCTCAGCAAAGGCAGAAAAAAAATCTGTGTGACATGGGGCAATTCCATGACCACTGGCCTCTCCCTGACATTTTCCTGCTCAGTAGTGAGCCCCCCAATGACCTTACCATAGACCTGACAAAGCAAAAGAGCACAGCATGATTTTACCCAAATCACGTGCTTCTTACACAGATCTTACTATTGTTCAGTGAAAGAATTTTTTTCTGGCACTGAGCTTTCACTGATCTGAGAATTTTTTTAGATATAAAGAGAGACAAAGGGAGAGAGAGAGAGGGAAATCCCACAATATCAAAGCCACCTCCAATGCATGGTAGAGGCCAGACTTGGACCAAAAGGGGCTTCTTTACTTCCAGGCAAAAATAATAAGAAATGTGTTTATAACCAGATTTCCATCATCATAAATGGAACTGAGGAAGACAGGCAAAAGCAGGAAGTACCTTCAGTGATATTTGGGCATTAAGATAGGAAAAGGGTTCTTCATTCTTCAGCCTCCTACTCTTATCATGCAGAAATGATGCTTGAATCTACAGATACTTCTAGAGAGACTATGTATTCCCCTACTTTCACACTAAGGAATCTGCATCAGTATTTTTCCCTCTCATGAGAAACAGATAGAATTTTTACTTCTTAAAAAAGATTATGGGGGGAAGAGGTCATTGGGTGCCAAGTGAGTGCACATGTTACCATGCCCAAGGACCCAGGTTTGAGCCCCTGCTCCCCACCTGCAGGGAGGAGACTTCATGAGCTGTGAAGCAGGTCTGCAGATGTTTCTTTCTCTGCCTCCCTCTCCCTTCTCAATTTCTCTCTGTCCTATCTAATAAAAATATAAAGGAAAATAATGGTCACCAGGAGCAGTGGATTCACTGAATCTCAGCAATAACCCTGGTAGAAAAAAAGAGAGAGATTAAGCTGATCCAGGCAGTGGTGTACCTGGTAGAGTGTACTTGTTACCATGGGCATGAGCCTGGATTCAAGTCTCCAGTCCCCACTTACAGGAAGGAAGCTTCACAAGTGCTGAGGCATTGCTGCAGGTGTCTTTTTCTCTCTCTCCCACTCTCTCTCCCCATTTCATCTCAATTTCTCTGTACACTAAGAAAAAAAGAAATGAAAAAACAAAAAGAGAGAGACTGCCAGGAGTGGTGGATTTTTCATATAGGCACTGAGCCCTAGAATAAATATGGTGGAAATAAAATTAATTGATTAATTTAAAATAAATAAATTATTTTAAAAGTAAACAGGAAGAAGAATATGTGTTCATTGATGGAACCTAACTAAAACAAACAAGCTTTCAATAATAACAATGATAATAGTAATAGTAAGACTAACTTTTGTCTCAGAAAAATATGGTGGTTGGATTTGACTTCCAGGGGTGGAGCTATGAGCAGCAGATCTCTTCCTCTCCTCTCCTCTCCTCTCCTCTCCTCTCCTCTCCTCTCCTCTACTCTCCTCTCCCAGATCAACTAGGAATACCAAAGAAGACCACCCCGGACCGAAACAAGACAGGACTAGAATGACCACAGGAACCCAGTAAATCACCGATGAGTACAAACACGTGTGGCTGGTGACAGAGAGGAGAAAGGGGCCTAAGGAGAGATTAAGTGACTGCTAACAGTTCAGCAGTTTATCAGTAGAGACACCACCTCCAGTCTGCTCTACCAACAAGGGGACAGCTTAAGGGAGGAGAGGACTCCCCAGAGACCCACCAAGTGCAACTCTGAGTCTTCATTGCTACTACCCTCAGAATCTGGAGCAGCGACAGGAAGGGACACCAGGGGACAGAGATCTAACCAGGAAACTCAGAAGACCTATACCTCGGTGGCATAGCTGAGGGTCTGTGAAAGTCTCTTTGCATAACTACTGGATTATCTCTGCCATACCCTGCTTTACCTCTTGGTCAGGAGTCAGTGATTAAGCTAAGAAGCCTATTGATAGTTTAAAAGCCCTCAGGCTCCCTTAGCCTACAGGGAAGGAAAAAAAAAAGAGGTTTTAAACCACTGAGCTCCAACTCAGGGATTGAAATAATTGTTAACTTCCACCACTGTGAACCCTTTAATTAACTTACTTAGACACAAGTCAATCCAGGCAATAGTGATCAATAATTTGAAAAGTACTGATAAAGGGAACTCATAACATAATATATAAAATGGTTAAAACAACAAGAAAAAATATTGGAGAATCAAACCAGGACAAGAGTCCAGCTAAAAGGCCTCCAGAGGGTGAAGCACAAAATAACGCATTCAACATCCAAACATTAGCTAAGGAAATAATAACAGGAGTGAGTAAAGAATTTGAAAAAATTGTAATCATAAATGCAGGAACAACAGATGAGAATACTAATTATCTCATGGTTATTAGAGAGCTGAAAGCTGAAATCGCTGAGCTAAGAACACAACTAGCTGAACAAGCTAAAACAGTATCAGAGCAGGGAAACAAAATAGATGAACTCCAGAAAAGAGTAGAGGGCAGAGAGAATAGAATGTATGAGGCTGAAGACAGAATTAGCAAGATTGAGGATGAATTAGAGACAACTAAAAAAGAAGTAAGAGATCTCAAAAAGAGATTAAGAGATGCTGAAAACAACAACAGAGTCCTATGGGATGACTTCAAAAGAAACAACATATGCATTATTGGCATACCAGAGGAAGAAAGAGGAGAGGAAGAAAGCATTTTCCAGGCCATAGTAGCTGAAAACTTCTCTTGTCTAGACAACATCAAAGATATAAAAATTCAAGAAGCACAGAGGGTCTCAAACAGAATTAACCCAGACCTAAAGACACCAAGACATATCATACTTAGAATGGAAAGGAATAAGGACAAAGAAAGGATCCTGAAGGCTGCAAGAGAAAAACAAAGAGTCACCTACAAAGGAAAACCCATAAGATTAGCAGTAGACTTCTCCATACAAACACTACAGGCCAGAAGAGAATGGCAAGATATCTATCGAGTGCTCAATGAGAAAGCCTTTCAGCCAAGAATACTATATCCTGCTAGATCGTCATTCATACTAGATGGAGGCATCAAAACCTTCTCAGAAAGCAACAGTTGAAGGAATCAACCATCACCAAGACTGCCCTGAAAGAAGTTCTGCAAGGTCTCCTATAAACAACCAGACCACCACAAATAGGACATATATCAAAACACTCTAAAACTCTACAAGAATGGCATTAAAATATCTTCAATCTTTGATATCAATAAATGTCAATGGCCTGAATTCACTGATTAAAAGACACAGAGTAGGAAGATGGATCAGAAAATACAACCCAACAATATGTTGTCTA
This sequence comes from Erinaceus europaeus, assembly GCF_950295315.1. Taxonomy (NCBI): domain Eukaryota; kingdom Metazoa; phylum Chordata; class Mammalia; order Eulipotyphla; family Erinaceidae; genus Erinaceus; species Erinaceus europaeus. The sequence continues at coordinate 79,949,748 of NC_080168.1, read as the reverse complement.
CAGGAAACCCACCTAACTCGACAAGACAAACACAGACTTAAAGTGAAAGGATGGAAAACTATCATACAAGCCAATGGCCCACACAAAAGGGCAGGAACAGCTATTCTCATATCTGACATGATAGACTTTAAAATAGATAAGATTAAAAAAGATAGGAATGGACACTACTTAATGCTCAGAGGATCAGTCAATCAAGAGGACTTAACAATTATTAACATCTATGCACCCAATGAGAAGCCATCTAAATACATCAAACTTCTACTGAAAGAGCTACAGCAATATATTAACAGCAACACAATCATAGTAGGGGACTTCAACACCCCACTCTCTTAACTTGACAGATCATCCAGGCAGAAAGTCAATAAAGACATAAGGGAGCTAAATGAAGAGATTGATAAACTAGAACTATTGGACATTTTCAGAGTCATTCATCCCAAGAAACTGGAATACACATTTTACTCAAATCTACATGGGTCATTCTCTAGGATAGACTATATGTTAGGCCACAAAGACAGTATCAGCCAATTCAAGAGCATTGAAATCATCCCAAGCATCTTCTCAGACCACAGTGGAATTAAACTAACACTTAACAATCAACAAAAGATTAGTAACAGTGCCAAAATGTGGAAGCTCAACAGTACACTTCTTAACAACTTCTGGGTCAAAGAGGAAATCAAGGAAGAAATCAAAATGTTTCGAGAGTTCAATGAAGATGAAGACACAAGCTATCAAAATATTTGGGACACAGCTAAAGCAGTACTAAGAGGGAAGTTCATAGCTACACAAGCACACATTAGGAAACAAAAAAAAGCACAAATAAACAGCCTGATTGCACATCTTAAAGACCTAGAAGAAGAACAACAAAGGAACCCTAAAGCACCCAGAAGGACAGAAATCACTAAAGTTAGGGCAGAAATCAATAACATTGAGAATAGGAAAACCATACAAAAGATCAACGAAAGTAAATATTGGTTCTTCGAAAGAGTAAATAAAATCGACAATCCTTTAGCCAGACTCACAAAACAAAAAAAAGGAGAAGACCCAAATAAATTGGATAGTAAATAAAAAGAGGAGATATCACAACAGACGCCGCAGAAATTCAACATATCATGCGAGGCTTCTATGAACAACTATATGCCACCAAGCTAGAAAAACTGGAAGAAATGGATGATTTCCTAGATACCTAACAACTTCCAAAACTAAGTAAAGAGGAAGTGGATAACATGAACAGGCCCATCACAGCTAATGAAATTGAAACAGTTATCAAAAATTTCCCCAAAAACAAAAGTCCTGGACCAGATGGTTTTACAAATGAATTCTACAAAACCTTCAAAGAAGAACTAATACCTCTATTTTTAAAAGTCTTCCAGAAGATTGAAGACACTGGAATACTCCCTGCCAGCTTCTATGAAGCCAACATCACCCTGATACCAAAAGCAGACAGGGACACAACCAAAAAAGAAAACTACAAACCAATATCGCTGAACATAGATGAGAAAATATTGAACAAAATTCTACCCAACCAGATACAACAGTATATCAAAAAGATTGTTCATCATGACCAAGTGGGGTTTATCCCAGGCATGCAAGGTTGGTTTAATATACGTAAATCAATCAATGTGATCCACCACATCAACAAAAGCAAGACCAAAAACCACATGGTCATATCAATAGATGCAGAGAAAGCCTTTGACAAAATACAACATCCCTTTATGATCAAAACACTACAAAAAATGGGAATAGATGGAAACTTCCTGAAGATAGTGGAGTCTATATATAGCAAACCTACAGCCAACATCATACTCAATGGTGAAAAACTGGAAGCATTTCCACTCAGATCAGGTACTAGACAGGGCTGCCCACTATCACCATTACTATTCAACATAGTGTTGGAAGTTCTTGCCATAGCAATCAGGCGGGAGCAAGGAATTAAAGGGATACAGATTGGAAGAGAAGAAGTCAAACTCTCCCTATTTGCAGATGACATGATAGTATACACAGAAAAACCTAAGGAATCCAGCAAGAAGCTTTTGGAAATCATCAGGCAATACAGTAAGGTGTCAGGCTACAAAATTAACATTCAAAAGTCAGTGGCAATCCTCTATGCAAACACTAAGCTAGAAGAAATTGAAATCCAGAAATCAATTCCTTTTACTATAGCAACAAAAACAATAAAATATCTAGGAGTAAACCTAGCCAAAGAAGTGAAAGACTTGTATACTGAAAATTATGAGTCACTATTCAAGGAAATTGAAAAAGACACAAAGAAGTGGAAAGATATTCCATGTTCATGGGTAGGAAGAATTAACATCATCAAAATGAATATACTACCCAGAGCCATCTACAAATTTAATACTATCCCCATCAAGATCCCAAGCACATTTTTTAGGAGAATAGAACAAATGCTACAAATGTTTATCTGGAACCAGAAAAGACCTAGAACTGCCAAAACAATCTTGAGAAAAAAGAACAGAACTGGAGGCATCACACTCCCAGATCTCAAACTGTATTGTAGGGCCATTGTCATCAAAACTGCTTGGTACTGGAACATGAATAGACACACTGACCAGTGGAATAGAATTGAGAGCCCAGAAATGAGACCCCACACATATGGACATCTAATCTTTGACAAAGTGACTCAGACTATTACATGGGGAAAGCAGAGTCTCTTCAACAAATGGTGTTGGAAACAATGGGTTGAAACATGCAGAAGAATGAAACTGAATCACTGTATTTCACCAAATACAAAAGTAAATTCCAAGTGGATCAACGACTTGGATGTTAGACCACAAACTATCAAATACTTAGAGGAAAATATTGGCAGAACTTTTTTCTGCATAAATTTTAAAGACATTTTCAATGAAACGAATCCAATTACAAAGAAGACTAAGGCAAGTATAAACCTATGGGACTACATCAAATTAAAAAGCTTCTTCACAGCAAAAGAAACCACTACCCAAACCAAGAGATCCCTCACAGAATGGAAGAAGATCTTTACATGTTATACATCAGATAAGAGTTTAATAGCCAACATATATAAAGAGCTTGCCAGACTCAACAACAAGACAACAAATAACCCCATTCAAAAATGGGGGGAGGACATGGACAGAATATTCACCACAGAAGAGATCCAAAAGGCTGAGAAACACATGAAAAAATGCTCCAAGTCTCTGACTGTCAGAGAAATGCAAATAAAGACAACAACGAGATATCACTTCACTCCTATGAGAATGTCATACATCAGAAAAGGTAACAGCAGCAAATGCTGGAGAGGGTGTGGGGTCAAAGCAACCCTCCTACACTGCTGGTGGGAATGTAAATTGGTCCAGCCTCTGTGGAGAACAGTCTGGAGAACTCTCAGAAGGCTAGAAATGGACCTACCCTATGACCCTGCAATCCCTCTCCTGGGGATATATCCTAAGGAACTCAACACATCCATCGAAAAAGATCTGTGTACACATATGTTCTTGGCAGCACAATTTGTAATAGCCAAAACCTGGAAGCAACCCAGGTGTCCAACAACAGATGCGTGGCTGAGCAAGTTGTGGTATATATACACAATGGAATACTACTCAGCTGTAAAAACTGGTGACTTCACCGTTTTCAGCCGATCTGGGATGGACCTTGAAAAAATCATGTTGAGTGAAATAAGTCAGAAACAGAAGGATGAATATGGGATGATCTCACTCTCAGGCCGAAGTTGAAAAACAAGATCAGAAAAGAAAACACAAGTAGAACCTGAAATGGAATTGGCATATTGCCCCCAAGTAAAATACTCTGGGGTGGGTGGGTGGGGAGAATACAGGTCCATGAAGGACGATAAATGACATAGTGGGGGTTGTATTGTTAAATGGGAAACTGGGGAATGTTATGCATGTACAGACTATTGTATTTACTGTTGAATGTAAAACATTAATTCTCCAATAAAGAAATAAATTAAAAATAAATACATAAATAAAAGAGCACACTTACAAAAGAAAGAAAAAAAAAGGACAGGAAATAGTACAGTTGGTATAATGCACACTTTGAATTATACCCCTCTTATCCTATAGTCTTGTCAATATTTCCATTTTATAAATAAAAATTTAAAAATAAAATAAAATAAAGAAAAATATGGTGGTTATCAGAGGGCATAGAGAGAGGAAGTGAGGAAATCGGTAGAGGGATCTCTTTGCTGTAATGGCACTGGAACTTTGGTTGTAGGTATAGTGAGACTTAGACACATATACTGGTATGAAGTTGTACTCCTAAAATTTAATAATATTATAAGTCAATGTTAAGTAAATAAATTCTAAAAGTAAGTAATTTATGAAAAAATAATATGCTAATATGAGAAAGTGCTGTAAAGAAATTTTAAAATTTTTTTAACTTTCTTTATTGGGGGAATTAAAGTTTTATAGTCAACAGTAAATAAAATAGTTTGTACAGGGAGTCGGGCAGTAGTGCAGCAGGTTAAGCACACATGGTGCAAAGCGTAAGGAACCATGTTTGAGCCCCCAGCTCCCCACCTGCAGGGGGATCTCTTCACAAGCAATGAAGCAGGTCTGCAGGTCTTTCTTTCTCTCCTCGTCTCTGTCTTCTTCTCCTCTCTCCACTTCTCTCTGTCCTATCCAACAACGACAACATCAATAACAACAATAGTAACAACTACAACAATAAAAACAACAAGGGCAACGAAAGGGAATAAATATTTTAAAAAATAGTTTGTACATGAATAACACTTCTCAGTTTTCCACACAACAATACAAGCCCCACTAGGTCCTCTGCCATCATGTTCCAGGACCTGAACTCTATCCTCACCCACCCCAGAGTCTTTTACTTTGGGGCAATACACCAACTCCAGTCTAAGTTCTGCTTAGTGTTTTCCCTTCCGATCTTGTTTCTCAACTTCTGCCTGTGATTGAGATCATCCCATATTCATCCTTCTGTTTCTGACTTCTTTCACTTAACATGATTTCTTCAAGCTCCATCCAAGATGGGCTGAAAACAGTGAAATCACCATTTTTAATAGCTGAGTAGTATTCCACTGTTTATATAAACCACAACTTGCTCAGCCACTCATCGTCTTTTGGACACCTGGGTTTCTTCCAGGTTTTGGCTACTACAAATTGTGCTGCTATGAACATAGGTATACACAAAACTTTTTGAATAGGTGTGTTGGGTTCCTTAGGATATATCCCCAGGAGAGGAATTGTAGGGTCAAAATTTTAACATCTTTAAACCAAACCCCTATCTAAATTTTCTGAAATCTGTCATAGCTTTTACTTGAAATAATTCAAATTACAGCAGCAACCTGAAATTGTTTCATATGATCCTTGTTTGGGAGAGTCATAGTTTCCTAGTACTGTATGGTCTTGACTATCAAGTAACTTCTTTTTGTTCTATTTTTTTTCCTTTCTCTCAAACTCTTTTTGAATACTATTTAGTCTACCCTGTTTCTACTTCTGAATTTCTGCCATGTTTATTTAGTAGTTTGCAGTGATTGCTTCCTTTCTTAGATCTGGAGAGGCATGACTACACCAAAATATGAGCTTGTTCTTGAGACGACATGTGTATAAGGTTAAACTAATGAGCTGGTAACTGTGTCGGTTAAAAATATATATATATATTGTGATCTTCCTCCTACTTTTGTTTAACCATTTTACATTAAAACATAGTTTGGTTTAAAATATTCTTATGCTTTAAAAACTGGAAGGAAAATTCCACTAGACAGTGTCAAATAGTCAGCCCCAATCTTCATGTAAAAAAGAAGATCTGGCTCTACATCCCTTTTTATGTTTGCTGGTCCTTAATCATAGTATCAGCTGAGACTCTGGCTCTCCCCATTCTTTTTGTCTTAGGCATCTTCATATCCACATTTTTGTGTAAGTCATTATTTTTCTAAAAACTTTGCAGTTAATTCTACCCTTACTAGTGTCAATTAAATCATTATCATTTGGACTGAGTGTTAAGCTACAGTGTTTACTATTAGTTTAAAGCTTTCCTTGGATGGCTCCAGCTCTTTTTTATTTAATTTTTTGATAAGCAATAGATTTTAAGATCCTAGCTTGAAAAATTCTATTTTTCAATTAGAAATTCTTATCTCTACATAATTTGGACAAGTCAAGACTATTTGGGCATCTTCCAGGTCTACCAGACAGCCACCCTCCATTAGAGCTGCCTAGTTTCAGTCTGGAAAAGAATTTAGACAGCCAGAATGAATCAACTGTTTTTCTATTAAAGGCTGACTAGGCAGCTGAACCAAGAACATGCAAAGAAGTTACTAAGAGAATATTCTACCACTTTTGTCAACTTAAATATCACTGCCAACTCCTACCGTTCTTTTAAAGTTCAGTTAGTTCTAGTTTATGGCTCAGAGCACTTACATGTATCAGCCCATTAGCCCTCTGCATTCCTCTGACTCAGGGAGCTGAATGTGGAAAGAACCCAGTTTCCAAATGTGAACTCAGAGGCACAGAAAGCTCAAGTAACTGCAAAAGGATCACTTTCTTATTCAGAAGCAACGGGCACACATATGGAAACAAGAAAATGCCATAATCTCCCATAACACTGAATGAAGTAACTTTTCTAGCATGAATGCTCCTATAAGTAATAGCTAACAATGCCAGCAGTAAGATAACATACCTCTGTATGGGACTTCTCTCTTTTGCTTTTGAATGCTATGAGCTATGCTTACATTTTAGGTATTAACTTCTTGTTGTACATTTGGTTTACAAATTTTTTCTTTTCTCTTCTCTCTCTCTCTCTCTCTTTTTTTCTTTTCTTTTCTGTTTTTAACCAGAGCACTGCTCAGCTCTGGCTTATGGTGGTGGTGGCAAGGGGATTGAATCTGGGATTTTGGAGGATCAGGCATGACCGTCTCTTTGCATAATTGTTATGCTATCTACTTCCACTCACAAATTTATTTTGGATAGAGACAAAGAAATGGAGAGGGGTGAGGGAGATAGGAAGAGAGAAAGAAAGACACTTGTAGCACTGCTTCATGGCTTGTGAAGCTTTCTCCTTGTAGGTGTGGGCCAGGGGCTTGAACTTAAGTCCTTGTGCATAGCAGTGTGTGCATTTACCGGGGGTCCAGCGATAGTGCAGCAGGTTAAGTGGTGCATCCCGTGAGTACCCATTTATTGGGGAAACTGACGATCCTTCCTAGACGACTGAATCCACATGGATCCCAGTCACTTTCAAAGCCAGCAACAAGCAGACATCAGGCTCAACCTGATGCTGTTGACTGGCTACGGAAGAAGGGCAAACGCTAGAAGAAGTGCACATGGCGCAAAGCCCAAGGACTAACGTAAATTCGAGCCCAACCCCTACCCCGCTCCCCACCTGCAGGGACGGGGTGGGGGGGGAGTTCGTTTCACCTGCAGTGAAGCAGGTCTACAGATGTCTTTCTCTTCCTTCTCTTCTCTCTTGATTCTCGCTGTACTATCCAACAACAGTAATGACAGCAACAACAATAATAATAACAACAAGGGTAACAAAATGGGAAAATGGCCTCCAGGAGCAGTGGATTCATAGTGCAGGCATGGAGTCCCAGCAATAACCCTGCAAGCAAAAAAAAAAAAAACCAAAAACAAAAAGCAACAATATGTGTACTTACCAGGTGCACCACGACCTGGCCCTTCATGGGACTTTTCTCACACTTAAAAATATATAGGTGTTTAGACACCTTCATCTGTGTGGAAAAGTTTTGTCTGCTAAACTGTCTTCTCTCTGGGTCATTTTTCTTTCAGCTATACTCAAGAGTGTGGCCTAGAAGTACCAGAATTCAAATCTTAGCTTTACCACTGTGACCCTAAAAAAATAACTCAGTCAGCCTCCCTGTCACTCAGTTTCCTCATCTTTAAAAGGAGAATTAGACATAGCACCTACCTCAGGCAGGGTTCTGTGGAGATTGAATTAATTTAATGGGTGTAAAACACTTAAAACCTAGCACCAAAATATTTAATGGATGTTAGTTGCTTCTCCTGTGATTGTTTAACCAAGTTCTGACTGTAACTGTGAAATGAAAAAGTGTACTGAATTTTGGATATCCAAAAAAAAAAAAAAAATTTTGGTCCATACTCCCAATAGGGGAGAGAAAATAATAAGGGAAGGATGACCAGAGGGCTCTGAAATCCAAATCCATGATGACCTGGAGAGAGAGATGAGGGAAGTGGGAGGAACATTTGGATGTAGTAATAGGTGTTTACATGACTTGGAAAGGAAGAGAAGATGGCAGTATGGAAAACAAATGGGCAAATATATACAAATATAGACAAATAGTTGTAGAAATAATAGCCCATATCTGCAACATTAGGAAAACTGTTGTAGCTTCCAATGAAGGATTGGGGATACAGAACTCTGGCTGTGGGAACAGTGTGGAGTTAAACCCCTATTATCTTGTAATGTTGTGAATCAATATTAAATCACTAATAAAAATTTTAAAAAATAATTTGAGATATCATAAATTGAGGGGACAAGAAAAGGTGGGATATGAGGAAACATCTTATTTACCCTCAAAACATTTGAAGTAATCAACTTAAGTGCTTTCAAAGTTATTCTTTTGTCAGAAAAACAGGTCTACCTAGGATACCAGAGCCCCCTTAAAAACAAACAACAACAAGAAACCTCTATATGTGAATTACTTCCCTTTTGCTTACTTTTTGTGATTTTTAAATGTTTTTGAAAAATATTTTATTTAAGGGGCTGGGCAGTGACACATTACCATGCTCAAGGATCAAGCTTGGTCCAAGCGCCCAGTCCCCACTTACAGAAAGGGAAGCTTAATGAGTTGTGAGTAAGGTTGCAGGTGTCTCTCTTTCCCTCTCTTTCTTTATCTCCCCCTTCCCTCTCAACTTCTCTGTGTTTTATAAAGATAAAAGAATTAAAATATTTTAATTTATTCTTATTTTATTGGATAGAGACATGCCGGGAGTCAGGCGGTAGCACAGCAGCAGGTTAAGCGCATGTGGCGCAAAGCACAAGGACCAGTGTAAGGATAGAGACATGTGGGACTATGTGAAAGCTTGTTAGAGCTTAGGGGAGCTCTCCAATCCTTGGTTGGAGATCTGGAAAAACACCCCACTTGTTAGCCTCTCTCCTTATAGAGATGAGCCAAGAGGGAAAAGTCTCCCAGACTCAGTTTCTCCTTGTTAGTCTCTCAAGCCCACAGAAAGCCTACAAGCCTCTCACACTTAGTTTCCCCTGCTAGCAGGCCAAATGGCTGCCTGCTTGAGGGTTCACTCAAAGTTCACCATAGTCATTCAAAGTTCACACATCCACTATAACTTCATCTTTTGTTCATATAGAACACACTCTAACATACACCCCTGCCAGTACCTGGCAGTGAGACCCCATATTCTATTTCCTTGTGTCCTTTGATATCTGTGATTTACATCAAGTTTTGTTTTTCTTCTTCTCTACCTCACCTTACTGGTTTAACCCCTATGCTTTTCTCAAATACCTTTGTATAATTAACTTGTCTGCATCATGGAAACTAACTGACTTGACCTTTATGTATCTCATCAATTCTTGTCATACCAACCCCCTACCATGCAGGCAAGCTGACCTTTAAGAAACCTGTAATTTCTGACATATGTGAAAAATGTTCTTTGTCTAACTAGTATAAAATCCTGTACCCATCTCCAAATAAACGGATGTTCATACCGGAATATCTCCCAATGTATCTTTCTAATTCACGCAGTCACTAGAGCTGGTGAGGGAGAGTCGGAGGCTTACCCCCCCCCCCCCGTTGGAGCCACTCCATGTGAGCACCAGCAGAGACAGAAAGAAATAGAAAGGTAGAGGGGAGATAAAGAAGGAGAGAGAAAAGAGGCAGGGTGGTGGTGCACCGGGTGGTAGTACACACAGTACAGTGTATAAGGACTGGCACAAGGATCCCAGTTTGAGCCCCCAGCTCCCCACCTGCAAAGGGGTTTCTTCACATGCATTGAAGCAGGTCTTCAGGTGTCTATCTTTCTCTTCCTCTCCCTATCTTCCACTCCTCTCTCAATTTCTTTCTGTCCTATGAAATAAAATGGAAAATATGACTGCCAGGAGCAGTAGACTTGTAGTGCCAGTACCAAGCCCCAGTGATAACCCTGGAGACAGAAAGAGAGAGATAATGAGAACTATAGTACTGCTTTACTGATCATAAAGCTTCCCCCTTGCAGGTGGGGACTGAAGGCTTGAACCTGGGTCTTTTGAGCATAGTAACGTGTAAATTCAATCGGGTACATTGGCCCTTACTTTTTGTGTTTTATCTTCTTTCTTCTTTTTCCATACCAAAACCTCTAGATGCTAGGAATGCAGAACTCAGTTGCACATATAAAAGTAGCATAGACTACAAGTGCTATTGCTTACCAATTTTTCTTAATTGGCAGCATAATAAAACAGAATTTGTAAATTGGTCTAACCCCTGTGGAAAGCAGTCTGGAGAACTCTCCAAAGGTTGGAAATGGACTCTCCTACCCTATAACCCTGCAATTACTCTCTTAGGGATGTATCCTAAGGAATTAAACACACCCATCCAAAAAGATCTGTGTATACCTATGTTCATAGCAGCATAATTTATAATAGCCAAAACATGGAAACAGCCTAGGTAATCAACAACTGATGAGGAAGTTGTATCATTATGTTACTATTGACTTTTTCTTCAGATTATATCCAGAGACAAGCCTGACATATCAACCTTCCAACTCCAATAATCTGGTGAGACCTTTCCTAACACTTGGGACCACCTAGCTCCATTTCAAATGGTACATGCTCTAACAAAGTAATAGACTAGTGTATAGTGTACCAGGTACATGTGTACATGTATCCATAAGTTAGGGGTAAAAAAAAAAACAGAATTTGTGCTATTAAGCTTATAAAATATTAATTTTATAAGTCATTATTTAGAAATAGAAAAACTCTGCTCACATATGCTTGGCTTTCTTAGTCGCTGTCACAGCATTATCATTTGATCATAGCTTTGTCCACTGTGCTTCTGCTTCCAGGCATGTGTAACTAAATACATGAAATTCAATTCCCAGAGCTTTGCTCTGTAGGGGAGATGAAGGGTAAGGAATGAAAAGGAGTTGGGGGCCAAAAGGGGAGGATAGATAACAGATAGAGAATTCTTGAAATCCTGAGATGGCTTTTTTTCTCCTCAGGGCCTTTCCCTACATGTTCCTACTAGAAGTAATATTTTTAAACCACAAGACTTAAAAGTCAGTGATTTTAAGATTTAGACTGTATCACCCTTGAATGACAGTCTACCTTTTAAAGCTTTTTCTTAGAAGCAGAGCTAGAGATTACAGTTTTTTTCTTTTTTTTTATTGGGGAATTAATGTTTTACATGCAACAGTAAGTACAATAGTTTGTACATACATAACATTCCCATTTCCCATATAACAATACAACCCCCACTAGGTCCTCTGAATCCTTCTTGGACCTGGAGATTACAGTTTTTATGGTAGTTTTAAATGACATAAATCACTTGACTCAACAGGAAGACTGGTCAGATTTTCTTACAGCTCTATGAGGTGGTTGTTAATCTCTTAGTCTTTGTTTTCTGACTTGCTCAATACTCTTATCTTTTTATGTCTTTTATTAGAATCCCACTATTTACATGTTTTTTAAATGTTTATTTATTTGTTTGTTTATTAAACTGGGACCTTGCACACACAGGTGATTTCACCACTCTCAAGGGACTTTTTTTATTCAGACAGACACCATAGCACCAAAGGTCTCTAGTGCCTTGTCATTCTCCTGTGGTGCTGAGGGTCCAAACTGGATCAGGCTCTTTCGTTTTTTCCACAAGGGTTATTTCTGGGGTTCAGTGCCTGCACAACTCCACTGTTTCTGGTGAGCGTTATTTATTTTGATAGATAGTAAAAGATAGAGAGAGATAACGAGCAACAGAGAGAAAGAGATGTACCTGCAGCACTGTTCCACCTCTTATAAAGCTTTCCCCCTGTAGGTGGAAACTGGAGGCTTGAACCCAGGTTCTAACACGTGGAAATGTATGCATTCTACCAGTTGGACCACTAGCTGGTATCTGGCTCTTTTTTTTTTTTCCTGTTCTTTTCTTAAAAAAATGTATTTATAAAAAAGAGACACTGACAAAAAAACATAGGATAAGAGGGATATAACTCCACACAGTTCCCAACACCAGAACTCCATATCCCATCCCCTCCCCTGATAACTTTCCTATTCTTTGTCCCTCTGGGAGTATGAACCCAGGGTCATTATGGGGTGCAGAAGGTGGAAGTCTGGCTTCTGTAATTGCTTCCCCACTGAACATGGGCATTGGCAGGTCAATTCATATTCCCAGTCAGTCTCTCTCTTTCCCTAGTGTGGTGGGGCTCTGGGGCTCTTATATTTATATGTAAAGTTTACAGACACACAAATTTGTATTGACTTTTTTTCTCCCTAACATTCTATTACATGTTTTATTTTTTTAATTTCTTTATTGGGGAATTAATGTCTTACATTTGACAGTAAATACAATAGTTTGTACATGCATAACATTTCCCAGTTTTCCATATAACAATACAAACCCCACTAGGTTCTCTGTCATCCTTCTTGGATCTGTATTCTCCCCACCCACCCCAGAGTCTTTTACATTGGTGCAATATATCAATTCCCGTTCAGGTTCTACTTGTGTTTTCTTTTCTGATCTTGTTTTTCAACTTCTATTACATGTTTTAATGACTTTTATATCTATTCCAGTGGAGGAACCCCCAAAGTGACTTTTCATTTCCTCTAAATTAGTGTCTCCTATTAGCTGGCTTTCTTGACTGTGTCAGTCACCTACCCTTCATTTCAGATCAGTATCATACATGTTTGCATGGGCACCAAAGGTTAAAAGAAATGTTTTCAATAAAGTTCGTTCTCTCTCTCTCTCTCTCTCTCTCTCTCTCTCCTCTCTGTTTTCCCTTTCTCTTTCTTTCTCACCCTTTGTTTCTTTCTATTGAACATCAGTTTATACCACTGTGTTATTATAAGAGTACACATTAAGACTTCTTCTGCAGCACAGTCACCACCAAAGTACTAATAACATATTTCCCTGGACCATTCACTCTTTTATTACCTGGTAACTTCAGTCAGAACTCATGGATGTATTTTGTGTGTCATTTTGCTTTGTTTCTTTATATTTCACACACCAGTGCAATTGCCTTAAATTTGTCTTTCTCAGACTTATTTCAATTAGCACAAGCACCTCAAGTTCCAAGTGTGTTGTCGAGTCTTTTCCCATTAATTGCCTTCTATACCCAGCAATCCTTTAATGGATACTTAGGCTGTTTCCATGATAGAAATGAACATAGTGATAGACCAGGCTAAAGGTATCACTATGGATTCAGCCTGGGACCTCATAGTCTCAGACATGAAGTCTCTTTGTATTAACCATTATGCTTTCTCCCTCGCCCTCAAGAAATTCTTTCTCCCCACAACCTCAACATTTGTTTCTGGTCTTTTTGTTACAGAGCATTCTCACAGGTATGAAATGGTGTCTCATGGTGGCTCTGATTTAGATTTCCTTCATAATAAGCAATGAGAGCTGACCAATGAGCTAATTGTCAAGGCTGTCTTCTGTTGGCTGCTTGCAGGTCTGTAGGAACTTGTACTTCTTGGATGGATCGTTTCTTTATTATTATCCCATGTTTTCAGTCTCAGTCTGAGGGTCCCTGGGATAAGGAATTTATGCTGGGATGGGAATAGATAGCATAATGGTTATGCAAATAGGATCTCATGCCTGAGCCTCCAAAATCCCAAATTCAATCCCCCCACCGCTCACAAGCCAGAGTTGACTTAGTGCTCTGGTTTAAAAAATAAAATGCTGTATTTATCCTATGGCCACTGACTTAATCAAGTCCCTTGCTTCCAAATCTGATCCCATGGAGCCATATTGAAATACACAGATGACCCTTTACCAAGTCCACTCTAAAGCTTCTCTAGTCCTCACTTTCCCTTAGTCCATCCATTAATGGGATATCATTTTGTCATCAAGATAACTAGGGATAATTAGATAACTAGTAGACCAGTGATCCAGTCTCCCTCAGGCAGATGGAGTGTTTACTCCGTCTAGTTATCTCAGGTGAGGAATGAGGTAGACAGGCCTTCCATCCTTCTCAGAACATCCTAAAGATGTAGTATTAGTGTTTTTTTTTTCTTTTTTTTTGCCTCCAGGGTTATTGCTGGGGCTCGGTGCCGGCACCATGAATCCACTGCTCCTGGAAGGCATTTTTTTTTCCCTTTTGTTGCTCTTGTTGTTTATCGGTGTTGTTACTATTATTGTTGTCATTGTTGTTGGATAGGACAGAGAGAAATTGAGAGGGGAGGGGAAGACAGAGAGGGGGAGAGAAAGATAGACACCTGCAGACCTGCTTCACTGCCTGTGAAGCGACTCCCCTGCAGGTAGGGAGTCGGGGGCTCAAACCGGGATCCTCATGCCTGTCCCAGCGCTTTGCGCCACGTGCGCTTAGCCCGCTGCGCTACCGTGGGATCCCCAGATGTTAGTGTATTCTTGTTCCCACAAAGTATCTTTGATTATCTCATAAAACTGTTTCTACAAGAGGTATAGGCCAGAATCTGGGATGAGGAATCAGAAGAAACTCATCCTTTTTTTTTTTTAATTTTATTTATTTATTTTTTCTTTATTGGGGAATTAATGTTTTACATTCAACAGTAAATACAATAGTTTGTACATGTATAATATTCCCCAGTTTCCCATATAACAATACAACCCCCACTATGTCCTCTGAATCCTTCTTGTACCTGTATTCTCCCCACCCACCCACCCCAGAGTCTTTTACTATGGTGCGATATGCCAATTCCATTTCAGGTTCTACTTGTGTTTTCTTTCTGATCTTGTTTTTCAACTTCGGCCTGAGAGTGAGATCATCCCATATTCATCCTTCTGTTTCTGACTCATTTCACTCAACATGATTTTTTCAAGGTCCATCCAAGATCGGCTGAAAACGGTGAAGTCACCAGTTTTTATAGCTGAGTAGTATTCCATTGTGTGTATATACCACAACTTGCTCAGCCACTCATCTGTTGTTGGACACCTGGGTTGCTTCCAGGTTTTGGCTATTACAAATTGTGCTGCCAAGAACATATGTGTACACAGATCTTTTTCGATGGATGTGTTGGATTCTTTAGGATATATCTCCAGAAGAGGAATTGCAGGATCATAGGGTAGGTCTATTTCTAGCCTTCTGAGAGTTCTCCAGACTGTTCTCCACAGAGGTTGGACCAATTTGCATTCCCACCAGCAGTGTAGGAGGGTTGCTTTGACCCCACACCCTCTCCAGCATTTGCTGCTGTTACCTTTTCTGATGTATGACATTCTCATAGGAGTGAAGTGGTATCTCGTTGTTGTCTTTATTTGCATTTCTCTGACAATCAGAGACTTGGAGCATTTTTTCATGTGTTTCTCAGCCTTTTGGATCTCTTCTGTGGTGACTATTCTGTCCATGTCCTCCCCCCATTTTTGGATGGGGCTATTTGTTGTCTTGTTGTTGAGTTTGGCGAGCTGTTTATATATGTTGGTTATTATACTCTTATCTGATGTATGGCATGTAAAGATCTTCTCCCATTCTGTGAGGGGTCTCTTATTTTGGGTAGTGGTTTCTTTTGCTGTGCAGAAGCTTTTTAATTTGATGTAGTCCCATAGGTTTATACTTGCCTTAGTCTTCTTTGTAACTGGATTCGTTTCATTGAAGATGTCTTTAAAGTTTATGCGGAAAAGAGTTCTGCCAATATTTTCTTCTAAGTATCTGATAGTTTGTCGTCTAACATCCAAGTCCTTGATCCATTTGGAATTTACTTTTGTATTTGGTGAAATACAGTGATTCAGTTTCATTCTTTTGCATGTTTCAACCCATTGTTTCCAACACCATTTGTTGAAGAGACTCTGCTTTCCCCATGTAATAGTCTGAGCCATTTTGTCAAAAATTAGATGTCCATAGGTGTGGGGGCTCACTTCTGGGCTCTCAATTCTATTCCACTGGTCAGTGTGTCTATTCATGTTCCAGTACCAAGCAGTTTTGATGACAACGGCCCTATAATACAGTTTGAGATCTGGGAGTGTGATGCCTCCAGTTCTGTTTTTTCTCAAGATTGTTTTGGCAATTCTAGGTCTTTTCTGGTTCCAGATAAACATTTGTAGCATTTGTTCTATTCTCCTAAAAAATGTGCTTGGAATCTTGATGGGGATAGATTTAATTTGTAGATGGCTCTGGGTAGTATATTCATTTTGATAATGTTAATTCTTCCTACCCATGAACATGGAATATCTTTCCACTTCTTTGTGTCTTTTTCAATTTCCTTGAGTAGTGACTCATAATTTTCAGTATACAAGTCTTTCACTTCTTTGGCTAGGTTTACTCCTAGATATTTTATTGTTTTTGTTGCTATAGTAAAAGGAATTGATTTCTGGATTTCAATTTCTTCTAGCTTAGTGTTTGCATAGAGGAATGCCACTGACTTTTGAATGTTAATTTTGTAGCCTGACACCTTACTGTATTGCCTGATGATTTCCAAAAGCTTCTTGCTGGATTCCTTAGTTTTTTCCGTGTATACTATCATGTCATCTGCAAATAGGGAGAGTTTGACTTCTTCTCTTCCAATCTGTATCCCTTTAATTCCTTGCTCCCGCCTCATTGCTATGGCAAGAACTTCCAACACTATGTTGAATAGTAATGGTGATAGTGGGCAGCCCTGTCTAGTACCTGATCTGAGTGGAAATGCTTCCAGTTTTTCACCATTGAATATGATGTTGGCTGTAGGTTTGCTATATAAAGACTCCACTATCTTCAGGAATTCTCCATCTATTCCCATTTTTTGTAGTGTTTTGATCATAAAGTGATGTTGGATTTTGTCAAAGGCTTTCTCTGCATCTATTGATATGATCATGTGGTTTTTGGTCTTGCTTTTGTTGATGTGGTGGATCACATTGATTGATTTACGTATATTAAACCAACCTTGCATGCCTGGGATAAACCCCACTTGGTCATGATGAACAATCTTTTTAATATACTGCTGTATCCGGTTGGCTAGAATTTTGTTCAGTATTTTAACATCTATATTCATCAGAGATATTGGTCTGTAGTTTTCTTTTTTGGTTGTGTCCCTGTCTCTTTTGGTATCAGAGTGATGTTAGCTTCATAGAAGCTGGCAGGGAGTAATCCAGTGTCTTCATTCTTCTGGAAAAATTTTAAAAGTAGAGGTATTAGTTCTTCTTTGAAGGTTTTGTAGAATTCATTTGTAAAACCATCTGGTCCAGGACTTTTATTTTTGGGGAGGTTTTTGATAACTGTTTCAATTTCATTAGCTGTGATGGGCCTGTTCATGTTATCCACTTCCTCTTTACTTAGTTTTGGAAGTTGGTAGGTATCTAGGAAGTCATCCATTTCTTCCAGGTTTTCTAGCTTGGTGGCATATAGTTGTTCATAGCAGCCTCACATGATATGTTTAATTTCTGCGGTGTCTGTTGTGATATCTCCTCTTTCATTTACTATCTGATTTATTTGGGTCTTCTCCCTTTTTTGTTTTGTGAGTCTGGCTAAAGGTTTGTCGATTTTGTTTACTCTTTCGAAGAACCAATATTTACTTTCATTGATATTTTGTATGGTTTTCTTATTCTCAATGTTATTGATTTCTGCCCTAACGTTAGTGATTTCTGTCCTTCTGGGTGCTTTAGGGTTCCTTTGTTGTTTTTCTTCTAGGTCTTTAAGATGTGTGATCAGGTTGTTTATTTGTGCTTTTTCTTGTTTCCTAATGTGTGCTTGTATAGCTCTGAACTTCCCTCTCAGTACTGCCTTAGCTGTGTCCCAAATATTTTGATAGCTTGTGTCTTCATCTTCATTGAACTCTCGAAACATTTTGATTTCTTCCTTGATTTCCTCTTTGACCCAGATGTTGTTAAGAAGTGTACTGTTGAGCTTCCACATTTTGGGACTATTACTAATCTTTTGTTGATTGTTAAGTGTTAGTTTAATTCCACTGTGGTCTGAGAAGATGCTTGGGATGATTTCAATGCTCTTGAATTGGCTGATACTGTCTTTGTGGCCTAACATATGGTCTATCCTTGAGAATGACCCATGTGGATTTGAGTAAAATGTGTATTCCAGTTTCTTGGGATCAATGACTCTGAAAATGTCCAATAGTTCTAGTTTATCTAGCTCTTCATTTAGTTCCCTATGTCTTTATTGACTTTCTGCCTGGATGATCTGTCAAGTTGAGAGAGTGGGGTGTTGAAGTCCCCTACTATGATTGTGTTGCTGTTAATATATTGCTGTAGCTCTTTCAGTAGAAGTTTGATGTATTTAGATGGCTTCTCATTGGGTGCATAGATGTTAATAATTGTTAAGTCCTCTTGATTGACTGATCCTCTGAGCATTAAGTAGTGTCCATTCCTATCTTTTTTAATCTTATCTATTTTAAAGTCTATCATGTCAGATATGAGAATAGCTGTTCCTGCCCTTTTGTGCGGGCCATTGGCTTGTATGATAGTTTTCCATCCTTTCACTTTAAGTCTGTGTTTGTCTTGTCGAGTTAGGTGGGTTTCCTGTAGACAACATATTGTTGGGTTGTATTTTCTGATCCATCTTCCTACTCTGTGTCTTTTAATCAGTGAATTCAGGCCATTGACATTTATTGATATCAAAGATTGAAGATATTTTAATGCCATTCTTGTAGAGTTTTAGAGTGTTCTGATATATTTCCTATTTATGATGGTCTGACTGTTTATAGACGACCTTTCAGAACTTCTTTCAGGGCAGGCTTGGTGATAGTTGATTCCTTCAACTGTTGCTTGTCTGAGAAGGTTTTGATGCCTCCATCTAGTCTGAATGACAGTCTAGCAGGATACAGTAGTCTTGGTTGAAAGCCTTTCTCATTGAGCACTCGATAGATATCTTGCTATTCTCTTCTGGCCTATAGTGTTTGTATGGAGAAGTCTGCTGCCAATCTTATGGGTTTTCCTCTGTTTTTCTCTTGCAGCCTTCAGGATCCTTTCTTTATCCTTATTCCTTTCCATTCTAAATATGATGTGTCTTGGTGTCTTTAAGTCTGGGTTAATTCTGTTTGGGACCCTCTGGGCTTCTTGAATCTTTATGTCTTTGATGTTGTCTAGACTAGAGAAGTTTTCAGCTATTATGGCCTGAAGAATGCTTTCTTCTTCTCCCTCTCTTTCTTCCTCTGGTAAGCCAATAATGCGTATATTGTTTCTTTTGAAGTCATCCCATAGGTCTCTGTTGTTGTTTTCAGCATCTCTTAATCTCTTTTTGAGATCTCTTACTTCTTTTTTAGTTGTCTCTAATTCGTCCTCGATCTTGCTAATTCTGTCTTCAGCCTCACTGATTCTATTCTCTCTCCCCTCTACTGTTTTCTGGAGTTCATCTATTTTGTTTCCCTGTTCTGATACTGTTTTAGCTTGTTCAGCTAGTTGTGTTCTTAGCTCAGCTATTTCAGCTTTCAGCTCTCTAATAACCTTGAGATAGTTAGTGTTTTTTTTCCAGAGTCTCATTTGTTGTTCCTGTATTTCTGATTACAATTCTTTCAAACTCTTTACTAACTCCTGTGATTATTTCCTTAGCTAATGTTTGGATGTTGACCTCGTTATTTTGTGCTTCACCCTTTGGGGGGCTTTTAGCTGGACTCTTGTCCTGGTTAGTTTCTCCAATATTTCTTCTTGTTGGTTAACCCATTTTATATATTATGTTATGAGTTCCCTCTCTTAGTAATTTTCAAATTACTGATCACTATCCTGGATTGACTTGTGTCAATCCAGTAAGGTAATTAAAGGGTTCACAGTGGTGGAAGTTGACAGTTGTTTCAGTAGTATTTTAATCCCTGAGTTGGAGCTCAGTGATTTAAAAGCAGCCTTTTTTTTTTTTTCTTCTCTGTAGGCTATGGGAGCCTGAGGGCTTCTAACTTAATCACTGACTCCTAACTAAGAGATAAGGCAGGGTGTGGCAGAGATAGTCTGGTGGTTATGCAAAGAGACTTTCACAGCCCCACAGCTATGCCTTGGAGGTATAGGTCTTCTGAATTTGCTGGTTAGATCTCTGTCCCCCAGTGCCGCAGCTCCAGATTCTGAGGGCAGTAGCAATGGAGACTCAGAGTTGCACTTGGTGAGTCTCCGGGGAGTCCTCTCCTCCCTTCAGCTGTCCCCTTGTTGGTGGGACAGACTGGAGGTGGTATCTCAACTGATAGAGCGTCGGACTGCTACCAGCCACTCAGTCTCTCCCTAGGCTCCTCTCTGTCACCAGCCAAGTCTTTGCACTCACTGGTGATTTGGTGGGTTCCTGTAGTCGTTCTAGTCCTCTCTTGTTTCAGTCCCAGGTGGTCTCCTTTGGTATTCCTAGTTGATCGGGAGAGGAGAGGAGAGGAGAGAAACAGATGTGCTGCTGCTTGTAGCCCGCCTCTGGAAGTCCCCGAAACTCATCCATTTTTTTTTCTTCCCAAGGACTCTTAAGATTAGAACCACTCCCTGCGACTTTATGCACAAATCACCCTATTTTGTTCTCCCTTTACTTGAGCACAATTTCCTGCATTTTTATGACTGTTTCTTTAATATCAAAAACCCTGAATTCAGGGCTGGGTGGTGGCGTACCTGGTTGAGTGCACATGTTACAATGTGAGAAGACCCTAGTTCAAGCCCCTGGTCCCCACTTGCAGGAGGAAAGCTTAGTGAGTGGTGAAGCAATGTTGCAGGTGTCTCTCTGTCTCTCTTCCTATCACTCCTCTCTCTCTTGATTTTTGGCTCTATCCAATAAATAAAGATAATAATAATAATCCCAGGGTTCATTGATTCACCACACTATACACACTCCACCGAGCTACCCATCCATGCATTTTTCCTTATTTCCTTCCTTTCTCTCTCCCTCACTCTCTCCTTTCCTCCCTTCCTTCCTTCCTTCCTTCTTCCCTTCTTCCTCCCTTCCTTCCATTCCACTGTCCTTTGACCCTCCGGGTTAAATGTTAGGGCAAGATGACCAGAGGGCTCTGAACTCCAATTCCATGAGGACCTAGAGAGAGAAGAGGAAATAAAGAAAAGAAAAAAAAGGAAAGTACACCCAGAAATAGTAGGTGTGACTTAGAAAGTAAGAGAAGGCAGGACCATAGAAAAATGGGCAAATATAGATAGATAGTTAGATAGTTATAGAAATTATAGTAGACCCATAACTTGATCTTGGGAGAACTGCTGCAGTTTCCAGTGGAGGGAATAGGGACAGAGAACTCTGGTGGTAGGAAAGGTATGGAATTATACCCCTGTTATCTTATAATTTTGTAAATCAATATTAACTCATTAATAAAAAATAATAATAAACACTTACCAAAACATCTGCTAGGCCTCTCCTATAAGGAGATTATCAGCCAATTAAAATGACTAGTCCCTTCCACTAAGGAGCTTATTGTCTATTAGAAATATTTTTTTAAATGTAGTAATTGCAGGTATTACCCACTGTAATGAGCAATATTATTACCTTTTAAGCATTAAAGTGTGTATGCAGATGGTCTTGATCGTCCCTTTCTAACTTTGGGGATTAAATATATCCCACCCCATTGTTAACTGTATTGAACCAATATCTAGCTGTTAAGGTCTGGACTAAAATCCAGTTTATAAAATGTTTTCTCCTTTAAAAGTAAAAATAATGCTAGGAGAGGACTTGTTTTCCAACTAGAGTAAACTTTTCTTCCTTTCCTTTTGAAAGATAATTACCAACAACATCATAAAATGCTAATTTATGAATTACCAGAGCATTTATCCAGTCCACTCAAGATATTCTAAACTTAAAATTTACTTTCCTGGGTTCAACAGGTGCATCAAAGAGCTTATCAAATCAAAATTGTCTCAGGGTTATTTTGTTATGCACCTTGACTCTGAACATATTGGTGAAGAAAATTACCTTATAGTTATTTCTTGGTGTTCTAGGTACAATAGAGCATTCATCTTCCCAGGGGATCTTAACTCGGAACATGTTAATGCTTCATTTCACCCTCTGCAGACTTTCCAGATTAGCCTTGATTTAGACTTTCCCCCAGGGCAACATTTTGCTCCTCATTTTGCAGCTTCATGAATGTATCATTAAATTAAAAGTCTTTTCATTCTTAGATCCCTGGTTCATCCATTTCTTTTCCTCTGCAAGACACTGATATTTCTATCAAGCACTTTGAAGTTTGGCCCATTGTGGATCTAACCCAATGCTGGCCATGTTAAATACCTATGTTGTTTTAGTAGAAAATCTTTTGGTGGGCTAGGTGATGGCACACCTGGTTGAGCTGAACATGTTACAGTGCACAAGGACCTAGGTTCAAGACCCAGACCCCACCTGCAGGAAGAAGAAGAACAACGAAAGAAGACCAGGGTCTGGCAGTAGCACAGCGGGTTAAGCGCACATGGCGCAAGGACTGGCTCAAGGACTGGCTCAAGGATCCTGGTTCGAGGCCCCAGCTCCCCACCTGCAGGGGGGTCACTTCACAAGCAGTGAAGCAGGTCTGCAGGTGTCTATATCTTTTTCTCCCCTTCTTTGTCTTCCTCCTCTCTCAATTTCTCTCTGTCCTATCCAACAACAACAATAATAACAACAACAATAAAACAACAAAGGCAACAAAAGGGAAAAAAAGTAAAGAAAACATTTTGGAGTAAAAAAAATTAATATTTCACTAATATCTCAAAATAATCTTACAAGAGGAGTCAGCAATGCTTGATAGTATTTCTCACAAAATACTTGTCAGATTAATGAAGATATTCTAGTTTTCTTTTTTTTTCCCACCAAGAGAGTATTAGAGTTTATTTTTTCTACATCCTCACCAGTGACTTGTTCCCAGTTTTTCTTTCTTTTTTTAAATTTTTTATTTATAAAAAGGAAACATTGACAAAAGCATAGGAAAATGGGGGTTACAGCTTCGCACAATTCCCACCACCAGACCTCCATGTCCCATCCCCTCCACTGATAGCTTTCCTATTCTTTAACCCTCTGGGAGTATGGACCCAAGATCATTGTGGGATGCAGAAGGTTGAAGGTCTGGCTTCTGTAATTGGTTCCCCGTTGAATGATATTCTAGTTTTCATTTTATACACAGGAAAGTCATGGCTGAAAGAAACACATTACTTGAGACTACTCAGTGGTCAAAGCAGATTTATCTCTTTATTCTCCTTTCTATGTATCATGTGCTTTCAGAGCAATAAATGTTAGCTACAGTCTCTGAGAATGTTTATGTTGCACCATCATTTAACATTCTAAGGAATTTCTAAGTCATTTTCCCCTTTTGTTGCCCTTGTTGTTTGTTTATTGTTGTTGTAGCTATTATTGTTGTTATTGATGTCGTCGTTGTTAGATAGGAGAGAGAGAAATGGAGAGAGGAGGGGAAGACAGAGAGGGGGAGAAAAAGATAGACACCTGCAGACCTGCTTCACCCCTGAAGGTGGGATGCCGGGGGCTCAAACCGGGGTCCTTGAGCCTGTCCTTGAGCTTTGCGCCACCTGCGGTTAACCCGCTGCACTACCGCAGGACTCCCCTAAGTCATTTTATTATTTTTAAAAATATTTTTTACTTATTCCCGTTTGTTGCCCTTGTTGTTTTATTGTTGTAATTATTATTGTTGTTATTGATGTCGTTGTAGTTGGATAGGATAGAGAGAAATGGAAAGAGGAGGGGAAGACAGAGAGGGGGAGACAAAGATAGACACCTGAAGACCTGCTTCACTGCCTGTGAAGCGACTCCCCTGCAGGTGGGGAGCCAGGGGCTCGAACCAGGATCCTTAGGCCGGTCCTTGCGCTTTGTGCCACCTGTACTTAACCTGCTGCGCTACGGCCTGACTCCCCCCTAAGTCATTTTAATCATCACCCACCAAGCCCCTTCAAATAATCAAAGTCCTCTAATTCTTAAATGGACTATCAAGGTGTTTGTTTGTTTGTTTGCCTCCAGGGTTATTGCTGGGGCTTGGTGCCTGCAACACGAATCCACTGCTCCTGGAGGCTATTTTTTCCCTTTTGTTTCCCTGGTTGTTTTATCATTGTTGTGGCTATTACTGTCGTTGTTATTGATGTAGTTGTTATTGGGTAGGACAGAGAGAAATGAAGAGAGGAAGGGAAGACAGAGAGGGGGAGAGAAAGAAACCTGCTTCATCGCTTGTGAAGCGACTCCCCTGCAGGTGGGGAGCCAAGGGCTCGAACCGGTATACCTCAGCCAGTCCTTGTTCTATGTGTCACGTGTGCTTAACCCGCTGTGCTACCGCCTGACCCCCCACTAGCGAGGTTTTTATCATTGTGTTGGGCTGTCAGGAAAAAAAGACATACTTTTGCACATGAAAACATAGAAACAGGGAGTCGGGCGGTAGCTCAGTAGGTTAAGCACAAGTGGCGTAAAGCGCAAGGACTAGCGGGAGGGTCCCGGTTCGAGCCCCCGGCTCCCTACGTGCAGGGGAGTCATTTCACAGGCGGTGAAACAGTTGCAGGTACCGAGCCCTTGGAGGAAAATATAAGTTAATTAATTAGTTAATTAATTAGAAATATATGCGTGATTTTTTTTCTGGCAACCCAATAAATGTCTCTTCGGAATCACATTGATCTCAGATGTTGATTATACAAAAAAAAAAAGTATAGAAAAACTCTCACAAAAAATTCTCGGGGCAGAATTAATTCTAAAGACTTTACTTAAAAGTTGAAGTAAATTGAGACGCCAAGCAGCACTCCCTAAAGACTGAGGAACTGGCACACTACAGACCTCTGGAAATGAGGTAAAAGTGTGTTAAAGCCAGGAAGAGTGGCTCAGAGTCAAGCTAGAAGCTATTAGATTTCTAGATTACCTCCCCTCTGCACAGCAAGCTCAAACCATCTCACACACACACCACCACCACCACCACCACCATGATCCCACCACTCCTGGCAGACTCTTTTTGTTGTCTAAGATAGTGAGAGACAGGGAGAAAAGGAAACAGAGAGAGAAGACAAGACATCTCAGCACTACTCCACCACTCATGAAGCTTCTCCTTTGCATGATGCTCCTATGTAAAAAAATGGTTGGGGGCTGGGACCTGGGTCTTCAAGTATGAAGTGTGTGCTGTATGGGTGATCTCTTTCTCAGCCCTTGTTTTGCTTTTGTTGTGTTTTGTTTTTGATCTCCTTAACTAGTTTCCCTTCTCCTCTCTCCAGCTGTCCTCCAGCCCATTCACCAAATGATTATATAGCTCTCTTGTTAAAAAATTTGCAGTGACTTCTTGTGAAGCAAAAGTCTTTTTTTTTTTCTAGCTTTATGGAGTCTAATCAGAGAACATGGTCTATAAAATTTGTATCTAGAATATTAAGAATTTTTATAACTAAATATGATTGATATTAGCCAGTGTTCCATGAGCATGGAAAAAGTATTTGCTTTCTGCTACTAGTTTACAGAGAGAGGTCTTTTTTTAAATTTTATTTATAAAATGAAAATATTGGCAAGACCATAGGATAAGAAATGTACAGTTCCACACAATTCCCACCCCCAGAACTCTGAATCCCATCCCCTCCCTTGAAAGCTTTCCTATTATTTATCCCTCTGGAGCATGGACCCAGTATCATTATGGGGTGCAAAAGGTGGAAGGTCTGGCTTCTGTAATTACTTCTTTGCTGAACATAGACATTAGCAGGCCGATCCATACTCCCAGCCTGCCAGAGAGAAGTCTTGTTTATTATTTGTAATGTCTACATTCTAACATGTTTCAACTAGATAAAGTCTGCTGATTCTATTCTTCAATATTTTATTTATTTATTATTGGATAGAGACAGAGAGAAAATGTGAGAGGAGTACGGAATAGAAAGAGACAGAGAGATACCTGTAGCCCAGCTTCACCACTTTTGAAGCTTTCCCCCTGCAAGTGGGGACCAGGGGCTTGAACCTGGGTCCTTGTGCACTGTAATGTGTGCACTTAACCAGGTGCACCACCACCTGGCTCCCTCCAATATATTTTTGTTATTTTTTATTTATTTTCTATTTAGAATTCAAATGCTACTTAACAGCTATATATTTTAATAGTCTTAATGGTTTCCTTATATTTCTAATGAGATATGTAATGTTTGAGACATAAATCCTTGCAACAAGGGTATCCTTTTGGCAAATAAAATATCACACTTTATTAAAAATCAAATCTAAGATTTGTTTTATTTTGATATAAAAATTTCATGAATGATATGACTCATGTTCCCTTTAATGCAACTGTCTTTTATCCTGCTATTCCCTAACACTTTTTTTTACAAAGCCCTGCCCCCAGTCATGCTCAGTTCCACAGCGCTAGAGCTTTGTTTGATACCATGACACTCCCACCTGTGCCAAGGTCCTATGGCTAGCAAAGTGATCCCTATTGAGTAAGCTACCTCCCAGCCTCTCTCTGCCTTTACATTTTAACAAATACAGTCTAATTCTAGCACTTCAAAGCCTTTCACATACACCTAAAATTTTACTCTTCCTGAAATTTCCTTTATATTTCAGTTCAGCTGTTGTAGATTGAATTCCCAAAGATGTTTGTAAACCCATAGCACTTGTGCTTACCTATCTTCTCAACACCATATGTTACCTGTGTATATGTATGTGTTTATCCCTGAATTAAAGTTCAGTAAAAACAGGGATCAAACCTTCATCTTTCTTTGCCCCTATACAAGACTTGAAACATGGTAGACTGCTTAATTTTCTTGCACTGTACCCAGCCAAACTTCGCACTGCACCCCTTCCTTAAGCCTTGTCCCATTTTACCCCATCCTCCTCCCAGGACTGCTCATCATCAGCCTTTCACTACCTCCACCAATGGTGTTTGATATGATGTCTCTAGAATAGAACACAGTGCTCCTTAACCAAAAGTCAGCTTTTATCCTTGGCCCCTTGTCTCATGCATGTTTCCTTGGGTAGTCACCATGGGGTTTATGCTCTCTTATCTCAGAAGAGATTCATTATGATTCAGCACCACCTCCTGGAGAAGGAACAGCAGAAAGATGACCATTCATCCCTTTTCGTTTTGAAATTCTGCTCTCCAAGCCACTTTGTGGTTGAATCAGGTGAACTTGTTATGCTGTAAAGGAGTTGTATCTATAGGCATGGACATCAACAGTCTCACAGACATTTTATTTCTCATTAGAATTTTGTTCATTTTCATTATGTCTTAATTAGCCTCTTGAAGAATGAGTTTGCATTGCATAATTAGTGTATATTTGGATTCGTTAAGTTGCAAGAAACAAGACAATCAAAATAGCTTTTGTGTGAAGGGGAATAATTTCTCTTACATGGAACAATAGGAAATGTGGTATAACAGGAATTTATGAATATAGTACATGAGAAAGCTGAATTGTATGAGAAGTAAGCCTAGAAAGTTTCTAAGAATTAGGTCACATCCAGGGACTAACAGTTGCCACTTCTCCACTCTCCATGCACCATGGTGTCATGGTCTCTCTCTTTATTTTTCTCATAGTTTCTTTCTCCCAACTATTCTTGTCTTTACACTCATGTTTCCTTTCTTTATATTCTTGAAGTTTTCTTCCCTTTAATTTCCCTTTGTATCAATTTTATTCTTCTTTTCCTTCTTTCTTTTTTTCTTTTACTTAATTTCCTTAGAAATATGGCTTTTTAAAACATTTTTTTAAATCTTTATTTATTTATTGGATAGAGACAGCCAGAAATTGAGAAGTGAGAAAGAGAGATAAAGGGAGACACAGAGTCACCTGCAGACCTGCTTCACCATTTGCAAAGCTTTCCCCCTGCAAGTGGGGACTGGTGGCTTGAACCCCAGTCTTTGTGCATTGTAACATATACACTTAACCAGGTATGTCATTGCCAGCCCTGAGAGAGAGAGAGAGAGAGATGGCTTTTAAGGTCATGGATAAATAAATGTATCTGTAGTGAGTTAACTAGCTCCATCTTCATGGCTACTATTTTGGTAAAATCACTTCTTCTTCTAGCGTTTGCCCTTCTTCCGTAGCCAGTCAACAGCGTCAGGTTGAGCCTGATGTAAAGTTTCGAGACCTCCTTTGAATCTGGAGAGGTGGCAGTCATTGACTATGTGGGTCATAGTCTGTCTGTAGCCGCAGGGGCAGTTCGGGTGGTCTCTTGCTCCCCAGCGATGGAACATAGTGGCGCACCGGCCATGGCCTGTTCGATAGCGATTGAGGAGGGCCCAATCATAACGTGCTAGGTCAAAGCCGGGTTGATGCTTGCAGGGGTCTGTGATGAGGTGTTTGTTCTTTACCTCAGCTGACTGCCAACTCTGTTTCCAAGAGTCTGGAACAGAGAAGTTCAGTGTAGGCGTAGTGTTGTTAAAAATTCATAGGGCTCTAGCTGGCCGGGCTGGCTTCACGGGCGGGTAACAGAGACATACGGCTGGGCAGGGAAGCTGTATTTCTTTATTCAGGAACGTTATTCATAAACTAAACCAAACTAATCACCAAACAGAACTCTGCTGTCTCTTTGCGGCGGCGCAAGCACTCTCTCTCTGCAACTCTGGAACTCAGGAACCCGCTCTTACTCTCGAACTCTGAAACTCTGGCACTCAGGAACCCTGGAACTCTGGCGGGGTTCCTAGGGGCGGGGCCAAGCGGCCCGTGAAAACTAACTGGACTGATCCAATTCTCTTGGCGGGGGAGATCTAGAACAACCCAATGTAAAGCATACAACAATTCCCCCTTTTCTTTTTAACTAAATGACTACAGTATCAAGGGTGTGGGGTGAACAGAAACATATATTGTACAGGCATTTTTAAAAAAGAAACTGGCACAAACATGGAGAAACATGTAAGCAAGTAACAAGAACCAGTGTGCTGCCAAGGGAAGGCCTGAGGGAGCCGGCCATTTTTTGCCTCTGTGGGCAAAACTTTATCAGCTTAAAAAAAACATTTCTTGCCTCTGGGGGGCGTACTTGCCTTGACGGGCATTTGCATGGGGGTGGGGAACGGCCTAGAGTCTCAAAGGCAGCTGGCTGCAATTTACTTACTATGAAACAAAACTTGTTATTAGCATATTTCTAATAGAGAAGGAATTTGAGACTTTTACATAGCAACAACGTCTTTTAACCTTTTGTTACACCCATTCAAGATGGAGTCAGGAAAGAAAATCTCAGACATGAGAATAATTAGCATAGCCATTGTGCGATCTACCATTTCTAATAGAGAAGGTAAGCGAGAGTTTTACATATCAACAAGTCTATTTAACCTTTTGTTTAGCCTAACTTAGCTAAAATATATTGATTGTTAACTAATTTTTATCTCAGACTTTAAATGTAAGTTAATTTTATCTTTATGAGAATTACGTTGAAAACCTTTTTCATTTAACTTTAACTAGTAAGAATTTAGCCTTAAAGTTACTGTTTACCAAACTTTAAACATACACATAAACATGGTCATTAATACACAAGGAGAGAAACCTTTGTTACGAAGACATGTCATTTTAAACACGAATTTAAATCTGTACTGTCTTAGTTGTTGGGGGGGGGGTTCACCATCCGGAGGTGGCTTCCCACGCAGCTTCACTTCTAGGAATTGCAGGTTGCGATCTCTGCACAAATCTCTGCGTACTCCAGCTTGTCTGCCTTCAGACCGGACCGGTGGCTGGAGATCTCGTGTGCCCAGTTTCAGCAGGAAGCCCGGGGGTCCGGGAGGTCCAGGATCGTTCCAGAATTTATAGCAAGAGGGCAGGCGGGCCAGCTTTGTAGAAGGCGTGGGCCTAGGTGCCCAGGGGTGGCGGCCATGATAGGCCACCGCGGCCCTGCCCCATGGCCCTGCCATGTCTGCTGCCCTGCTCACAGTGGCCGAGCAGCATGGAGGGATCACACGTCCAGTGCCCTGCGCCACGCGGCGGAGAGCCGGCTCCTGTGGGCTGGCCTGCGTGCTGGCATTGGGCTCCTGTGTGCTGGCATTGGGCTCCTGCGTGCTGGCATCGGGCTCCTGCGTGGTGGCATCGGCTCCTGCATAGTGGCATCGGACTCCTGCGTGCTGGCATCGGGCTCTTGCGTGCTGGCATCGGGCTCTTGCATGGTGGCACTGGGCTCCTGTGTGGAGGCATCGGGCTCTTGTGTGGTGGCGTCGGGCTCCTGCCGGCTGCGGGGCTGCGGGGCTGTGGGCGCGGTGCGCAGGGATGTCTGGGTGCAGTCGGCTGGCTGGCTGTTTAACCAGGTGGAAATAGCAGCTCTGCGCCTCGCCTCCCGCCCGCTGGTTATTCCCGCTGGCTGTTCTGAGTTCACCCGAGCGAGTGGAAACCACAGAGTGGTCCAGAGATAAATGTTCCAGAAACAGCAAAACAGTCTCGTGAAGAAAGAGCAGAGGCCTTTGGAGATCTCTTCACAAGCAGAAGAGAAGGCCATAGTGCATAGGTAGCTAAATTGTCTTTACTTATCTGAGAGATGCGCAGGTCAGGTCCACGTGGGCGCCATTTGTTGTTAAAATTCGGAAGCTGGCTGGGTGGGGAAGCTGTATTTCTTTATTCAGGAACAACGATTCATAAACTAAACCAAACTAATCACCAAACAGAACTCTGCTGTTTCTTTGCGGCGGCGCAAGCACTCTCTCTTACTCTGCAACTCTCCAACTCTGGAACTCTGGAACTCTGTCACTCTGGAACTCTGGAACTCTGGCGGGGTTCCTAGGGGCGGGGCCAAGCGGGCCCGCGAAAACTAACTGAACTGATCCAATTCTCTTGGCAGGGGAGATCTAGAACAACCCAATGTAAAGCATACAACAGCGTAGGGGACCAGATTGGGTGACAAGATGTCAAGCGTTGGACAGGGTGGTCGAAGATATCCGTGTATATTGGCAGGTCCAATCGAGCGTAGACATGGGAAATGAACTTAGATGATGCCGCATCCCGCATCCCGATGAATATCTGGCAAAATCACTATATTCTCTCATCTGAATAAATACAATGTTTTTCTGTTTTTCTGTTTTTGCCTCCAGGGTTATTGCTGGGGCTTGTTGCCTGCACTACCAATCCACTGCCCCTAGATGCCATTTTCCCATTTTGTTGCCTTTGTTGTTACCCTTGTTGTTGTTGTTGTTATTGTTGTTGTCATTGCTGTTGTTGTTGGATAGGACAGAGAGAAATCGAGAGAGGACAGGAGGAGAGTGAGAGAAAGACAGACATCTGCAGACCTGCTTCACCGCAGTGAAGCAAATCCCCCTGCAGGTGAGCAGCCAGGGGCTTGAACCAGGATCCTTACGCTGGTCCTCACACTTTGTGCCATGTGCGCTACCACCCAACACCCTGCTTTTCTTTCTTTTTATTTATTTATTTATTTATTTATTTATTTATTTATTTATTTTGGATAGAGACAGAGGAAAGCTGGGAGGGAAGTAAGAGACAGAGAAGGGGCCCCCTGCAGCACTGCTTCACCAATTGAAAAGCTTCCCCTTATAGGTAGGGACTGGAGCTTGAACCCAGGTCCTTGTACATGGTAATGTGTGTGCTCTACTGGATATAACACTGCCTGCCTGACCCTCAGTGATCCCCCCCCCAATATTTACTTATTTGTTTGTTTTATAGCAGAACACTGCTCAGCAATGGCTTGTGGTAGTGCTAGGGACTGAACTTGTGACCTTTGGATCTTCAAGCCTAAGAGTCTTTTTGCATAACCATTATGCTATATCTCCACACACACACCCCATGACTTTTCATACTAGGATTTCTGGAGTGGAGCTATGGTGCCCTAGTCTGGAGAACTTGACTCTCTCCCAATAAACAAGTATTATTACAAACTATCTCAGGAGCAGGTGGTGGCTCACCTGGCTGAGCGCACATGTGACAATGCGCAAGGACCCAGGTTCAAGCCTCCAGTCCCCACCTGCAGGGAGAAAGCTTTGTGAGTGGTGAAGCAGGACTGCAGGTGTCTCTCTATCTCTCACTGTCTATCATCCCCTTCCCTCTAGATTTCTGGCTGTCTCTATTCAGTAAAAAAATAATAATAAAAAAGATAATCAAAATATCTCAACAAACATCTATTCCCTTGATGTTGCCTTCATGATTTAGTCTTGGCTGGCCCCTTGGTACATCACCTGACTCATTTCATCATTCTAAATCTTATATCCCCCCCCCCGCCGACATACAGAAATTGTTTAAGTTGCTTAAAATATGCCATGTTCAACATGCTCTCTCTCACCTCTAGTTGTATGATATTCATTCCATGTAGAAAAACGCTTCCTCTACAAAAGGCCTTACTCTTCAAGTCCCCACTTAAAATAATTATCCAGGAAATTAATTATTATCTAGGTTACCTGAATATGTTGTTGAGCTTTCCAAGTACTGCACTTTCCCTATTGTATCAGAAAATGGTTTATGCTTTGTTTGGAAGCAAGGTATATCTTTGTCTTGTTTGTCATTCTATCCCTAGTATATAACAATCTTTTTATTATTTTTTTATTGTTACCAGGTTTATGTCTAGGGCTTGGAACCTGTGCAATGAGTCCAACTCTCCCTATGGTCACTTTTTCCTTTACTCACCTCACCCTTTTATTTGATAGGACAAAGACAAATTGAAAGGTGAGTGGAAGATAGAAATAGAGGGAGAAAGAGAGAGGGAGAGAGAGACTTGCAGCACTGCTTTGACACTGTTGAAGCTTCCCTCCTGCAGACAAGGACTTGATCCTGGGTCCTTGTGCATGGTAACTTGTGTGTTTAACTGGGTGCACCACTGTCCGGCCCCTATAACAGTCCTTCAATGAATAGTTGACAAATGAGTGAGGCCCCCACCATAATTCTCTGGTGCTAGTAGCCACTGGATGTCGGGAAAACCCCTGATATATAGATATACCTTAATTCTAATGGATCAGTCTCAAACAGGTCTGTGAGAAAAGTAAGTTCCCCTTAGGAGGTTCTTATAGACAACGTGGTTAAAATTTTTAACAGTCATATGATCTCCTTGTGTTGCTCTGAATATTGATGACTTTACCACTCAACTCAATATCATCTACTAACTGCCTTCTCCATTCTCATTATAACTAAACTAAAATATCAACTCCTCCTGATGACCTGAAGAATTCCCTGGTGGTACTTGCTTCTCACACTCTTGACTCTCCCTGCCCACCATCACTCACTGGGCACCAGACTCTAATCCCTCAGACATCCTTAAGTGATTCCTATCTCAGGGCCTCTGTAGTCCATGTTCATCCTCTGAAACCTGTCTTCCCTAGATCTTCACACACGGGACCTGGTCTCTCTGTCTCTTGATTGTTAGGTAAAACATTATATTCCTCAGAGAAGCTGTCTCTATCATCCTGTGTGACTTGACCCTCACACCCCCTTCCATGTACCACAAACTAGAATCCTGTGGTCTTTACTTGTCAATAATTCCTTGCCTTTCCCACTAGAAGACAAACTGTAGAGATTTGTTTGATTAATCCTCTGCTATATCATCATGGTTTAGAACACATAGGATCATAGTCACTCAATAAATATGACGGATGAATGAGTTGAAATTGGCACACAATTTTTTTCTATCAGAACCCTCTTTAGTTCTTTCTTTCCTTCCTTCCTTCCTTCCTTCCTTCCTTCCTTTCTTTCTTTCTCCTTTTGTTGATTTGTTTTTACTGTTATATTCAATTTAGTGATAGAAATGCCCAAACAAGGGGCTATACAGTGGCACACTTGGTAGACTACACATATCACCATGCTCAAGGACCATGGGTCAGTCCCTATCTTGGGGGGGGGGGCTTCAAGAGTGGCGGAACAGTACTGTAGGTGTCTCTCTTTCTCTTGATCTCTCTCTCTCTCCCTCCCTATTTCTCCTTAACTCTATAAGGAAGGGAGGAAGGAAGGAAGGAAGGAAGGAAGAAAGAAAGAAAAAGAAAGAAAGAAAGAAAGAAAGAAAGAAAGAAAGAAAGAAAGAAAGAAAGAAAGGTGGAAAAAGGCACAATGAGTGCTGGATTTGCCATGCAGGCACCAAGTTTCAATAATAATCTTGGTGACAATGAAAGAAAGAAAAGAAAAGAGAAAGAAGGAAGGAAGGAGGACTGGAAAGGGGTGGGGGGGGTCTTTCAGATCCTGGAACATGATGATATAATTTGGGGGTGAAAGTGTTTTGCAGACAACTCTCTTAGTGAGATGAGAAATTGTACTAAATGCCAACAGTTGTACTGTAAACCATTAACCTCACAATTAAAAAAATAAAGAAAAATATTTAGTGGCTACTGGGTGTGATAGAGTCATGCAGGCACCAAGCCCCAGTGATAGTCCTAGTGGAAATGAAAAGGAAAGGAAAAAAAAGTATACCTCCAATCTTAAATATTTCTCCTGATAGTCTGGAGCAGAAGCAGCCCTCTCAGCAGCTTTGCTTTCTATTGCCTGGGGCCACCCCAATCCTAGCTTAGTCCCAGAGGTGCATGGGGTGGTGGCTTATCTGGCAGACCACATGCATAAGGACCTTGGGCTCAAGGCCCTAATTCCCACCTCCAGGGTAGTGGTAAACAGTGCTATAAATACACATCTTTCTATATTTATGTCTCTCTCTATATATATATTTAGTGTGTGTGTGTGTGTGTGTGTGTGTGTGTGTGTGTGTGTGAGAGAGAGAGAGAGAGAGAGTTGCCCTCTATTAAAGAAAAAGAAAAAATGAAAAATGACTGCCACAATGATGGAGTCATACAGGGACCAAGAAGCAGTAATAACCTTGGTGACAAGAAGGAGGAGGAGGTAGAGGAGGATTTGGAATCAGAGTAAGAGGAGGAGGAGAAAAATAAGAAAAAGAAGGAGAAGAAGAGGGAGAAGAACACAAAAAGAGGAAGAAGGACAACTGATTTAAGTTTTATGAACCCTGGACTTCTCTCCACCTCTCTGCCTTGATGTATAAACCTGGACCAGGGTCTTCACTTGTGTCAGGAATCTTAATACTATAGGGTGTACCACAATCTTCAACGATATGTTTTGCAGAGAGATTTCAATATGCATCTGCAAGAACACTCATTGGCAATAAGAAGCTTGTGTTCCATAATTTCAACACTTGACAGCTAAATACAGCACTAAGCATACTTCAGGTTTGCTATCTTGAGACTCAAAGAATCTCTGACATGACTAAGGTCAAATGATCTAAACTCCCTTTGAAATGGTAAGGGATTTGTTGAGGAATCTTGGCCTACTCCTGCCAGAACCTGAGAAATACCTTTGGGGCACTGTGCTCAGCACTTTGGCCCAGCCAGAGCACTGTGTCCATGCAGACCTTGGAAGCAGATTGCCTGACCATCTCACAAATGAGGCATTACGTGTTGGTCTGATGGAGGGGAGATAAAATAGCATGGATCAAATGGAGTGAAACGTGGCCAACATTTGGCAACAGCTTTCCAACAAAAACAAAAGGTCTTCACAAATAGTGGAGCTTGCACTTTTTAGATCTCCTAGGAGAGAGAATCTGGTGTCTGTAATTAGTAATTTTATATCAGTGTGTTCAATTTACAAAACAGGCAGGCAGTTTTCTGGAAGCCTCACTGCTGAGGATAGGGAGTCACTGTACTCATTGCTGGCTTGGAGCTTCCTGGGGGGAATGGTTTGTGGGGTGGTTTGAGGACCAGCAGACCTGGCTGCAGCACAGCATGTCGAAGAGCAACCAGTTACCCAAGAAGAGGCAAGGGCCAAACCCCAGAGAATCTGAAAAGACAAAGAAGCCACTGTTCTGCTCTGATGAGTGCCAAAGGCCTCCTGTAACCTCAGTGCTTTTACTCAAACATTTACTAATTAAAAAGGGGGAAAGGCAGAAAGAAAGAAAGAAAGAGAGAGAGAGGGAGGGAGGGAAGGAGGGAGGGAGGGAGGGAGGAAGGAAGGAAGAAAGAAAGAAAGAAAGAAAGAAAGAAAGAAAGAAAGAAAGAAAGAAGGAAAGAAAGGGAGGAAGGAAGGAAGGAAGGAAGGAAGAAAGAAAGAAAGAAAGAAAGAAGGAAAGAAAGGGAGGAAGGAAGGAAGGAAGGAAGAAAGAAAGAAAGAAAGAAAGAAAGAGAGAGAGAGAGAGAAAATCTGACCAACAGTGAAATTAGATAACATGGATCTGGATGTATTTTGAAAGTGAATAGAAAAATG
This sequence comes from Erinaceus europaeus, assembly GCF_950295315.1. Taxonomy (NCBI): domain Eukaryota; kingdom Metazoa; phylum Chordata; class Mammalia; order Eulipotyphla; family Erinaceidae; genus Erinaceus; species Erinaceus europaeus. The sequence continues at coordinate 79,913,771 of NC_080168.1, read as the reverse complement.
AAAAACAACCATGATGCAATTATATCAAGAAGGTTAAATGGGCCAGGAACTTGTCAATTTTGAGGTGGATCAGTTCTTTATTTCTTGGCATGTCAATGTTTATCTCTGTGCTTTTGTGGGAGATAAAGTGACTCATTTGCAAACAGGATTGTGCAGTATTTTCTGGATTGTAATAAACATTCAGAAACAGGATTAAGGCAATGTGGGGCCAGTCTTGCAAACCAAACTATATGTTATATTGCTCATGAGTATTTTTCTAGATTAAATCACATCAGTAAACCTATCTGTCAAGTATCTATTGATCATGTGAGAGGGAAACACACAGAAATGAACAAGACTGAAATGCAAGGAAATTAAAAACATCCAGCAGTCTAGAGAATATAGTTAGTCTTTTCTGAATTGCCTCCCCAGAGTGAGAGACAGGAAGTGAACTAACACACCAACAGCCAGCAAGGAAACTGATTCTCGGAAATCTCCCTCAATACAGCCAAAAACAATATTTTGATCTGGAAGAAAACAAAAGTTAAAATTAATGTAAAACTGACCTTCCCATTAAGTGGTAGGAAAGTCAACCAACTTCATTGAAAATACTGAACTGAAAATACTGAACTGAAAATACTGAACATTTACTGTGTTAAGCAGATATAGGTTATATGACATAAAAAGCGGGGGGGGGGGGGGGGAGTCAGCCGGTAGCACAGCAGATGAAGCACACGTGGCGCAAGGACTGGCATAAGGATCCTGGTTCGAGCCCCTGGCTCCCTACCTGGAGGGGAGCCGCCTTACAGGCAGTGAAGCAGGTCTGCAGATGTCTTTCTCTTCCCCTCTTCCCCTCCTTTCTCCATTTCTCTCAGTCTTATCCAACAACGACTACATCAACAACAACAACAACAATGAAAAAAAACAAGGGCAACAAAAGGGAAAATAAATAAATAAATGTAAAAAAATTAAAACAAAAAAATTTTAAAGGTGTGGCTGGCTTTTTAAAAAATAAATCTAAAGTTTACAGTCAACAATATTTATACACCTTTCCCATATTTCTGGTCCTTCTGCCAGCCATGACATCACCTCCCCAGACAATAATTAGGATCCACCTGTATATCAGATTTCAGGCTCAGGCAAAAAAAAAACAACAAAACACTAGTATAGTCACAGGCCCTTTGAAATATAACTAAAATATGCCTACTAGCTATCTACAAAATGGAGCCCCCCCCAACTCTTCATCTGCACTATTCCAGCCTTTAGGTCCATGATTAGTCAACAATTTGTTTGGCTTTGTATGTTAGCTCTCTTTTCAACCACCAGGTTCCAGATGCTAGCATGATGCCGACCAGACTTCCCTGGACAGACAACCCCACCAATATGTCCTGGAGCTTCGCTTCCTCATAGCCCTTCCCCAGTAGGGGAAGAGAAAGACAGACTGTTCAGCAGGGAAGCAATTATAGAAGCCAGACCTTCAACTTTCTGCATCCCACAATGATCTTGGGTCCATACTCCCAAGAGGTTAAAGAATAGGAAAGCTGAAGCATTCTAAGTGTCCAACAACAGATGAGTAGCTGAGTAAGTTGTGGTATATATATATACAATGGAATACTACTCAGCTATAAAAAAATGGTGACTTTACCGTTTTTAGCTGATCTTGGATGGACCTTGAAAATTTCATGTTAAGTGAAATAAGTCAGAAACAGAAGGATGAATATGGGATGATCTCACTCTCAGGCAGAAGTTGAAAAACAAGATGAGAAAAGAAAACAAGTAGAACCTGAACTGGAATTGGCATACTGCACCAAAACAAAAGACTCTGGGGTGGGTGGTTGGTGGGGGGATACAGGTCCAATAAGGATGACAGAGGACCTAGTGTGGGTTGTACTGTTATATGGAAAACTGGGAAATGTTATGCATGTACAAACTATTGTACTTACTGTTCTTCTTCTTCTAGCGTTTGCCCTTCTTCCGTAGCCAGTCAACAGCGTCAGGTTGAGCCTGATGTAAAGTTTCGAGACCTCCTTTGAATCTGGAGAGGTGGCAGTCGTTGACTATGTGGGTCATAGTCTGTCTGTAGCCGCAGGGGCAGTTCGGGTGGTCTCTGGCTCCCCAGCGATGGAACATAGTGGTGCAGCGGCCATGGCCTGTTCGATAGCGATTGAGGAGGACCCAATCATAACGTGCTAGGTCAAAGCCGGGTTGACGCTTGCAGGGGTCTGTGATGAGGTGTTTGTTCTTTACCTCAGCTGACTGCCAACTCTGTTTCCAAGAGTCTGGAACAGAGAAGTTCAGTGTAGGCGTAGGGGACCAGATTGGGTGATGAGACATCAAGTGTTGGACAGGGTGGGCGAAGATATCCGCGTATATTGGCAGGTCCGGAAAAAATAATCAGGGTGATAAATAATCTGGAAGCTCACTTAAATGATGTACAACTAAGAACTAGGGCTACTTGGTATGCATAGTGTGAAATTGGGAAGAAAATGTTGACAGTATGTGACTTTTTTTAAAATGTCTATCGGGAGATTAATAGTTTACAGTTGGCAGTAAAATACAATAGTTTGTACATGCATGACATTTCCCAGTTTTCCACTTAGCAATTCAACCCCCACTAGGTCCTCCTCTGCCATCATGTTCTAGGACCTGAACCCTCACCCCTACCTACCCCAGAGTCTTTTATTTTGATGCAACACACAACTCCAGTCCAAGTTCTGCTTAGTGTTTTCTCTTCTGATCTTGTTTTTCAACATCTGTCTATGAGTGAGATCATCCCATATTCATCTTTTTGTTTCTTATTTATTTCACTAGTATGTGACTCTTAATGATAAGATGGCAGATGATTTAATTTTCTTCTTTATATTTCATATGTATACATATATGTTACAATAATTATTATTTTCTTTATTTTTTAATATCATGATGAACAGTACAGACAGGGTATCAGCTTGTTGGATAAACTATTGAACTTTCAAGCATGAGGTCCTGAATTCAATCCCTGGCATCACATGTGTGAGAGTGATGTTATGGTTCTCTTCTCTTTTTCTTTTTCTCACTAAGAAAGTGCAAAAGATAGAAAGGAAGAAAGGGAGGGAGAGAGGGAAGGAAAAAGAAAAAAAGAGGTTTTTTTAGCATATGTTTTAATTGGAGGAGTTAATGGTTTACACTAAATACAGTTGTTGGTACATGTATAACATTTCTCAGTTTTCTGTGTCTTTCTTTTTTTTTTTTTTTCCTTAGGAGTATAGTTTCTTACTGCTCCTATCACCAGGGGTCTGTGTCTCCACCCCCAACCCCTTAGACAACCACTATAGTTCTTCCAGTCTTAGATATGAGTTGACTTTTTTTTTCACATTTGTGTTTTCAATTCTCTACATTCTGCATATGAGTGAAAACATTCTGCAGTTGTCCTTTACCTTCTTACTTACTTTACTACTCAAAATCTTCTCCAGTTCCATCCACTTTATCCCAAAGGACACAATATCATCCTTTATTTGTTTCTGAGTATATGTCCCATAACTTTTTTTATCCAATCAGCTGTTGAAGGACACTTTGGTTGTTTCCAAATTTTGGCTATTGTGAATAAAGCCACTATGAACACAGGGATACATATATCCCTTTGAATCAATGTTATTATATCTTTTGGATATATACCTAGGAGTGAAATTGTTGGATCAACCTAGGAGTGAAGTTGTTGGATCATAAGGCACTATCAAGAAATGATACCCATCTTTCTTTTTGAATATTAAGGAGTGGTAAGTTTTCAGGGATGTTCAGGGAAATCTATCTTCCTTTTCTCCTTCCTTCCCTTCCTTCCTTCATTCCTTTCATTCTTTGACAAAAAGAAAGATACCTTTCATTGAAATCACACTACAAATATTTGAAGAGAACAAGATGGCTAACCTGAACTGTTTTTCATTCTTATGGTACAAAAATGTAGGGAGTCAAAGGCAATGGCTAATTAACATTGAGCAGGGCTAATGGCTTTAGTTAACACTGAACTCCTTAGGACAGTGGGAATTATTTGCAGTGCTGTGTGGGAATGAGGAGGATAAAGTTGATCTGAATGAAGGCTTCACTGTGTATGGGGGGAAAGAGCATGAAGTGGAGAAGTCTGGTTGTCTCTTGCTGAATACATAAAACCCCACACCAGAGATTTATAGATGGATTTTTACTCAGAATTCAAAGATGTGCTTTTTGACAGTGATTTTATTTAGAACAGAGGTCCCAACTGCTCATTTGGCAATTGAAGACAGCTTTTTCTTTAAAAAGAGATGTGTTGTTTTCGAAGGGTTATGTTGTTTTTGCCGGGCTGGCTTCACGGGCAGGTAACAGATGACCAGGGACTCATGGTTGAGCTGTAGGCAGTATCTCTTTATTCATGCAGGACACAGCACAATCTAAGATGAGCTAAGCTGAACTCAAGGTAAAGTACTCTAAAACTCACAATGCTGTCTTTATATATACTTGCCAAGTAAGGTGGAAACAGGATGTGACATAGAGAGGGTGGAGAGAAAAGTGACTGGTGAAAATCAGGGTGTGACAAAGAAGGGATAAGGGTGTGATAAGGAGGGGGGTGGAGCAAAAACATATCATGAAACAGTGGGGATTGAACCAATGCCCTGGAGGGAGGTGCTTGTTAACAGCGGTTATGTAAATAGAATGAAGTGGTTATGTAAACAGAATAGTGTTAAGCAGGGGGGATTTAAACCAAATGAAACAGAAGGTGTCTCATGCATACCAACAGAGATGCAGGATAAATAATGTGTAAGTACACAGACTTTGAAACCAGGTTCTAGGTTCGGACGGTATATGGCCATACCACCCTAAACACACCTGATCTCATCTAGGTTCAGATGCTAGCTTTGTCAGCATGAGCTACTATGTGCAGGCCTCTTTCCTCTGCTTCAGGGTTTCACTATAACAAGAAGATAATGACAACACTTACCTATACAAGTGTTAAAAAAGTGTCTGAGGTTCTGAGGTTCCAGGTTCAATCCCCAGTTCCTCTATAATCCAGACCGAAGCAAGGCTCTGATCTCTAGCTCTGTATCTTTCCGTATCTTTTTCATTAAAATAAATGAATAAAATAAGAAGTGTTAAAATAAGTTCATTTAGATTTTTATTTTTGTTTAGATATTTCATTTATTAATGAGAAATATAGAATGATAAAGAGAACCAGGGCATCATTTTGGCATATATGTTGCCAGGGATCGAACTCAGGACCTGATGCTTGAGAGTCCAACTTCTTTATACTTCCTAGATCACAGTGAGTTCATTTCAAGAAAAAAACCTTATGAGTCAATTACAGAATCCAGAACTCCCACTTTCTGCCCCCCCCCCAAATAATTCTGGTCCAAACTTCCAGAGGGGAACAAATGTTAGGGGAAGAGAACTAGAGACCTCTGAATCCCATCAGGACCTAGACAGAGAAGAAAAAAAAGGAAGGACACTTGGAAGTAGTAGTAGATGTAGGTGTGATTTAGAAAGAAAGGACCATAGGAAAATGAGCAAATAGGGTGGGGGAGATAGCATAATGGTTATGCAAACAGACTCTCATTCCTGAGGCTCCAAAGTCCCAGGTTCAATCCCCCATACCACCATAAGCCAGAACTGAGCAGTGCTCTGGTGTTTCTCTCTGTGGATGCTTCTCTCTCTGCATCTCTCTCAAAAATAAATAAAATATTTTTTTAAAAAAGAAAAATTAGTAAATATGTATGTAAATATAAATAGACATAATAGTCAACCCCATATCTGTGACCTCGTGAGAACTACTGCAGTTTCCAATGGAGGGAATGGGGACACAGAACCCTGGTGGTGGGAAAAGTGTGAGATTATATCCCTGTTATCTTTCAATTTTGTAAATCAACATTAAAACACTAATAAAAAATTTTAAAAATTCTTATTTGTATGGTGCCTGGCATGCCACACACAAAAAATTTCACAAGAGAGCTGGTACTTAAGCTTTTTGAATCTATAGACTGGAAATATGTTTTATACCTAAGGTCACCATGAATTCAACTATGTTGAGTTTAAAACACTAAAATAATCATATTCAATATAAAATATTACAAAATAACATATCTTATCACACCTGGATTTCCACAATTTAAAAAAATGTCTAGGAAATGCTCTTTATCAGTCTGCGTACAATGTTGAAAGTGCATATGAATTTAGAATAAATTTAAGGTAGTCTGAGGTTTACAACACACAGATATCACCTATGTCTGTAAAGATGGCCTATAATTGGTTATTTATTTATAAGTCATTTATTTATGAGTCTTTGCTGCTCCAGGCTGACTTTTTCAGACAGAAATAGAGACAAACAGAGATGAAGAAACAGCACAGTACCAAAGTTTTTCCCAGTGCAGTGGGGAAAAGCTTGAACCTGAACTGTGTGTATGACAAAGCAAGTTTACTTCCAGGTGAATTCTCTTACTAGCCCAGATGGTCTTTTTTTTTTTTTCCCCTTATTTTTTGGATAGAGACAGAGAAATTGAGGGGGAAAAGGGAAATGTAAAGACAGAAAGAGACATCTGTTTCACCACTCATGAATCTTCCTCCCTGTAGGTGGGGACCAGGGGTTTGAACCATAGCCCTTGAGCATGGTGAGTAAAGCCGCCACCTGGCCCCCATTTGGTCATTTTTAACTAATTAGAATCCTCCCAGAATATTTATGTGGCAGCTACACTAATATGACCTTCCCCTTTCCCCCACCAGAATCATGGCCCAAGACAAACCTAAGAAAGCTGAGTAAAAAAAAAACCCACAGAGACTACAGGAGTTTAGCCTCTTAGAAAATTAACATAGGGGATTATTGACTAGTGATACTGGGAAGCATTCTTAGAATGCAGTTGTAATTAAGAAAGCAAAGCCTAATTTATTCCATTGCCTGAGAACTAACTACATTAACAGAAAGCCTTAGCCTGGAGCAGATGTGGTGGCTGGTTGGGAAACAATGTGTCTTTGGGTGTCTTGCACTGTCTAGTTAAGAAGACACTAGAACAGATGTTCATAAACCTTCTGATCTCTGTACCACAAATATTCCTGTGCTATGGAGATACAGACCCTGATGATTGCATTCATTTTATTTTATTTTTTTTTATTTATTGGCTATCAGGATTTGGCTGGAGCTTCACACTTGTGTGATTCCACCATATCTGGTAGATTTTTTTTTTTTTTCACATAAAGATAGAGCTAAAAAAAGGAGAGCTACCACAACACTGTTTTACCATTCATGCAGCTTCTCCTTTGTAGGTGCTCACATATTGTGATCAGGGACTTGAACCTGGATCCTTGTGAGTTAAGTGTGCATAAAGCAAAGTGCACATTCTAGCCAGTGAGCTGTCTCTATAAAATTTATTTATAAAACACCTCTCTTCATTTGTAACATTCTGACAAGTAACATTCTGGTGGGAATTTGACTTTCTGTGTAAGTTTGTCCGTGGGTAGACTTGTACTTGGTGTTACTAGTTGTGAATAAATTAATCAGCATTCTGGATTATGTAACAGTTACTGTGAATAAATTTTCTTAGCAAGAGTCTCTGAGAATATTCTCAACTTGGTGCCCAGCAGAAGGATAGACAGAAAGAAAGAACAGGTCACAAAGTTCTACAGGTGCCAATTTAACAAGTTTCATAATCTTTATGTGTTGTGACTTTGGGCTTTCCTGGTGGGGAAATTTCCTGCTACACATTGTTCTCTCTGGGACAAGTGAACAAAGGTACACTTTTGGCTTTGATACCAAGTAGTTCAGACTGTGTGCTATGTCAACAATTAAATTAATTGATACATAAAATGACACAATTGTATACTGACATATTATACTTAATTATGTAACTACTCAACTAGTTTGTTTTTATTAACTATCATCAATTCATTTCAATAGTCATACTGAGCAACGAGCAGTGTGTATTGTTGGAAGATACTTGATTATAAAGATGGGTTATAAGGGCTGGGGAAATAGCACACTGCTTTACAAAATAGACAATCATGCCTGAAACACCAGAAGTCCCAGGTTCAATTCCCAGCACCACCATAACCCAGAGCTGAGCAATGCTCTGAGGGAAATAAAAGTTGTGAAAATGTGGGAGCCACTCAAATATTCACCAATAGATAAATGCCTAAGCAAAATGTAGTGTTCACATAGAGTGGGATATTATTCTTTTTAAATTTTATTAGTGATTTAATTATTGATTTACAAAATTACATGTCAAGGGGTATAATTCCATACCATTCCCACCACCAGAGTTCTGAATCCACAATCCCACCATTGCAAACCACAGCAGTTCTCTTAAGGTTGCAGACATGGATTAACTGTCATCACACCTGGTTGAGCGCACATGTTACAGTGCTCAAGGATCCGGGTTCAAGCCCCCAGTTCCTACCTGCAGAGGGAAAGCTTTGCAAGTGGTGAAGCAGGGCTGCAGGTGTCTCTCTTTTCTCTCTCCCTCTCTATCTCCTCTGTCCTCTTGATTTCTGGCTGTCTATCCAATAAATAAAGATAATTTAAAAAAATTTATTTTTAAATAGCCTCCTCCAGGAGCAGTGAATTCGTGGTGCAGGCACTGAGCCCCAGAAATAACCCTGGAGGCAAACAATAATAATAATGCTGCTTGTCAGGAACTTGGTTCGAAGTGGGGAGAAATAGGGAGTTGTTCAGAGGTCATTTTTCCATTTTTGCTAGATAAAGAGCTCTGGAGGTGGGTGGTGGTAAAGGTTGTCCAACCTTATGTACGTAGTACCATTAAGCTGTACACTTAAAAATGGTTAAGATAGCAAATCTTACTTTATTATAATAATGGTTGGAGAAAAAGAAATAGGTGAGTTATGGTGGCCCAAGAAGTGGTGTTGTGAATAAAGCATTGAACTCACTGGCACGATATCAATTCCCATCATTGTATATATCAGAATGATGTTCTGGTACACTTTCCCTTTCTCGTAAATAAATAAATCTTTTAAAATTTGTATTTACTTTACTTATTTGATAGGACAGAGAGAATTTGAGAGAGGAGACTATAGAGGGGAGGGGAGAGGAAGAGAATGAGAGGAGGGGGGAATTAGAGAGGGGAAAGGAGGAGGAGATTAATGAGGGGGAGAGGGGGTGGAAAATGGAGAGGAGAGGGGGAAGAATGGAGAGTGGGAGAATGAAGAGGGAAGAGGGGAGAGTAGTAACCTACAGCACTACTGCACCAGGTTGCTTGAATATGGATTTTTGAACATTACAACTTCTATATTCAGCCAGCTGCATAACCTCCCGGTCCCCATAAATAAATCTTTTAAAGTGGTCCGGGAGGTGGCGCAGTGGATAAAGCACTGGATTCTCAACCATGAGGTCCCAAGTTCAATCCCCGGCAGCACACATGTACCAGAGTGATGTCTGGTTCTTTCTCTCTTCACTTATCTTTATCATGAATAAATAAATAAATTCTTTGAAAAAGTAAATCTTTTTAAAAAAGTTAAATTATGGCTCCTGGCCTATGATATTCATAGCCCCCGCAAGAAGTCGAAGAGGAGAGTTGGAATAACGTTTGAGAATGCTGACTAAGCAGAATTTGTCTCTAATTTAAGGAGACTAATTTAAGGGGTGGGCTTTCGGGCTGGCCAGGCTGCATCCGAGATACCCTCGATGGCCCAGCAGGTGGCGCAGGCGCCCGCAGTGCTCCTCTAGGAGCCGCTCTGGGCCGGCTTCACGCACCCTCTGCCTCTATGACCCCTATTTCCGCCCGCGGAGCCTTCGGCTTCTAGTGTCGGCGCGCAGCTCCGCTTTCTCACTGAGAACATGGCGGCGCCTTCGAGCGGCGAGAAGGAGAAGGAGCGCTCTGGAGGCGGCGCGACGGCGGCGGCAGCGGGCGGAAACAGCACACGAGAACGACTGCTGTCTGCGCTGGAGGATCTAGAGGTGTTGTCGAGGTAATGACCGAGAGCCCGGCCCCAGCTGGACATGGAGGACTGACTCAGGGCTGGCCGAGCAGCGCGAGGTGCCTGGGGGCGCCCTCGGGGCGTGGACCCCGGGACACTGCAGAGGCCCATGGGGGTGAGCTCCCCGGCCCGTGACTCTCAGCGAATATTTGGGGAACTTGCCCTCGCTGGGAAGCAGTGAGGAAGCCCGAGCGCAGGAGCCCGGAGTCCAGAGGGCAAGACAGGAGGACAGACAGACGGCGTCCTGGAATCTGTTGAGCAGAGGCGAGCGCAGCGGGCTCCTGCAGTTCAGGTTTTAGGCCCCTTTTTCCAGGTGCTCGGTGTTTGTGTGTTTTTAATTGGGGCTCTACGCCTTCACGATTCCTTCCCTCCTTGGCAGAACTATTTATTTTCCGGTCACAGCCCTTCTTGTTCCATACTCTCCAGCCTGCCTGAAATCGCCCCATTCTAAAACTAACCCTACTTTCTCATCTTCAGTGTCTCCCACTCCACCTCCAACAGAGGCTAATCATTCATTTATGCTTCGTAGTCCAGTTCAAATCTATTTACTTATATTATCCGACTGGCTGGTGATCAGCCTTTTACCTTTGCTGTAAATTTAGTCCTTACTGTGTCAATTACTAGGCTTAGTAGGTCAGCACTATACTCCTACATGATAATGACTATATACTCAGACACCAGAGATTAAGTGGTTTGTGTTTGATCCGCTTACTAGACTGTATTAAAGTATTGCTTCAGAAGAAGACACTTGGCCATTTTCAGTCAGCTAGTAGTCCATACAGTGAATAAGAAAACTCCTGTTTGAGGCAGCTGTCTCGTTTGGTGTTGGAAATGTTTACAGAGATGAATGCAAGTGCTGCTTTCTGAAGTTTGTGTTGTGGAGCACCCCGGTTTCTTTCTTTCAGTTATTCTTAAGGAATGAGCGTTCAAGTTCTTTCATATATATATATATTCCCATTTGTTGCCCTTGTTTTATTATTGTAGTCGTTGTTGGATAGGAGAGAGAGAGAAATGGAGAGAGGAGTGGAAGACAGAGGGGGAAGAGAAAGATAGACACCTGCAGACCTGCTTCACCGCCTGTGAAGCGACTCCCCCTGCAGGTGGGGAGCCGGGGGCTCGAACTGGGATCCTTACACCAGACCTTGCGCTTTGCGCCACGCTGCGCTACCGCCGGACTCCCCAAATTATTTCTTAGTATAAAGACACCAGCAAGACAACATATCCTTAGTAAATCTGCTTAAATGGGTTTGGTAAGACAACTGACACTTGAGTAGTGCACAGGGTTAAGCGCACATGGCGTGAAGCACAAGGACTGGCGAAAGGATCCCGGTTAGAGCCCCACCTGCAATGGGGTCTCTTCACAGTGGTGAAGCAGGTCTGCAGGTGTCTGTCTTTCACTCCCCCTCTCTCGATTTCTCTCCGTCATATCCAACAGCAAGGACAACAATAACAACGGTAAACAAGGACAACCAAAGGGGAGAAAAAGGCCTACAGAAGCAGTGGGTTCATAGTGCAGGCACCTAGCCCCAACAATAACCCTTCAGGCAAGGAAAAAAAAGAGGTAGATAGCATAATAGTTATGCAAAGAGACTTTCATGCCTGAGGCTCCAAAGTCCCAGGTTCAATCCCTCAATCACCATAAACTAGAAGCTGAGGAGTACTCTGGTAAATAAAATGAATTTTTAAAAAAGGCAACTGAGACTTACTTGGTAAGCATGTAACTAGGGATTTTTGACAGCAGCCTTGAGTGTTCAGCATGCTGTGGGCATTTATGAATCCAGCGAGTCTATTGAGCATGTTAGTTAAAGCCTATATTATTTTTACTTTTCACATTTTTTAGGGAGCTTATTGAAATGCTGGCAATTTCAAGAAATCAAAAATTGTTACAGTCTGGAGAGGAAAACCAGGTAAGTGGCATGTTATCCTGAACTAAGAAAAAAAACACAATTTTTACAAGTTATTTATATTTACTTTGTGTGAAAATAGAAAGACTGGGCTGAGGAGACCACATGAGGCTTCCACAGAAACTTTCATGCTAGAAGCTCTGAGGTTTCCCAGTTCAATCCCCAGCTCCACCATAAGCCAGAGCTGCATAGTGCTATGCTGGGGGTGAGGTGGGGGAGATTGTAGTTTTTTTTTTTTTTTTAATTGACACTTTTTAAATTGGCATTTTCTTTGTGTCATTTACTTAAGAATTTAACACTTGGGGACTGGGCAGTGGTACCCTTGGTTGAGTGCACACATTATAATGCTCAAGGATCCAACTTCAGCTGGGCATTGACACACCAGGTTAAGGGCACATAGTGCAAAGCACAAGGACCAGCCCAAGGATCCTGGTTCAAGCCCCCAGCTCCCCACCTGCAGGGGGGCTGATTCACAAGCAATAAAGCAGATCTGTAGGTATCTAACTTTCTCCCTTAAAAATTAAAAAAAAAAATAGAAGAAGGAATTTAACATTTGTCTGAGGCCTGAGAGATAGTACCAGCTATAGCACAAGAGACTTTAATATCTAGGCACCATCATTAGCCAGAGCTTAGCAGTGTTCTGCTTTAATAGGGAAGGGGGGGCAGTGGTGCACCTGGTTATGTGCTCACATTACAGTGCACAAGGGCCCAGGTTGAAGTCTCTAGTCCCCACCTTTAGGGGGAAGGCTTCACAAGTGGTAAAGCAAGGTTGTAGGTCTCTATGTCTCCTCCCTTCCTAATTTTTCTCTGTCTCTGTATCAGTCTGCTAGTCTAAAGTATTTCCTACTTAGCACAGGCATTCCAATAAGACATCTTGATTCTGTGGTGGGGTGGATATGAAGATTTTTATTTATTTATTTATTTTTAGCCAGAGCACTGCTCAGCTCTAGTTTATGGTGTGGGGATTGAACCTGGGACTTTGGAGCCTCATGCATGAGAATCTTTTTGCATAACCATTATGCTATCTACCCCCACCTGTTGTGGAGATTATAACTACCCTTTATTGATTCCTCCCTGTTTAGTGATCATTCATTATGTCATAAACCCTCTTGACAATCTTATGTAATAAGAAACTGTTGTTATTATATTTTTCCCAATGAGAAAACAGGCCTTATGAGGCTAGGGATATGAATTCATACTTGTTTGCTTTTTCTTTTTTAAACCCCCCTCCCCAACTCTCACTTGTGATGATGGGGTTTTAACCTGGGATCGGGCATGAAACTCTTTTCCATAACTACTATGCTATCTCCCTCTTTTTAACCTTCAATAGTTTTTCCTTTTTTTTTTTTTTTTTGATGTTTTAAGATTCATTTATTTTTTTTATTTAAGAAAGGATTAACAATTGTTAATTAATCAATAGTTTTTCCTATAGCTGTTTTATATACCGTATTCACTCCAAGCATGAAATCACAGTTTTATTTTTTAATAGTTATATTTTTTTCTAATGCATACTAGCACGGATACATAAAAATGCCTTGAAGTTCTTGGTGTCAGTCATCTCAAGTATTTTGAAAGATTCTGTATGACATTTTCAAAGGTAACATTTTTAAATTTGATCTTCCCTGGGAAACCTGATTGTTTTAGCATGTCACTCCTTCTGAAAGACTAGCTTTGTATGAAAAGAAGAATGGTATATAATTAGAAACCAGTAGGCTAGGGAGACAGTACAATGGTTATGCGAAAGATTTTCATGTCTCAGACTCTCAGATCTTAGGTGTCATTCCCAGCACTACCATAAGCCAAAGCTGAGTACTGTTCTGGTCTTTCTGTATTTCTCATTAAAATAAAATAAAGATTTTTAAGGAAATCAATAAAGAAGACATTACAGGGGCCAGGTGGTAGCACAGCTGGTTAAGCGCACACATAGTGCGCAGGGAACCAGATTCAGGCCCTTGGTCCCCATCTACAGGGGTAAAGCTTCATGAGTGGTGAAGCAGGGCTTCAGATGTTCCTCTGTCTCTTTCCCTTTCTCCTCTCAATTTCTGTCTCTATCCAGTAATAAATATTAAAAAGACATTACATAATTTCTTTTTTTTTTTTAATTAATTTTGTATTCATCACTGAGGCTTCCAGGCTGACTTTTTTCATATAGAGAGACATTGGCTTGGGAGGTTGTGCACTAAATAAAGCATTGGGCTCTCAAGCACAAAGTCCTGAGGTCGATTCCTTGCATCATAAGTACCAGTCATAATCTGGCTCTCTCCTCCCATACATATCTCTGTCTCTCTCCCTCCCCCCTTCTCTCTCATAATTGAATCAATCTTTGAGAGGGAGAAAAAGACACCACAACAGTGAAGCTTCCTACAGTGCACTGGAGGCTAGGTTTGAACATGAGCTATTACCAGCTCTGCTATTTATTTTAATTTAGTTGTGATGTGTGAAAAGTTCTCATTTTCTGGCCTAGTCAATTCACTTGTGGATTTCTTTGCTTCTTGTTAGGAGGTAGACTTTGACTTGTTTGTTGTCTGTTTTAATTATTTATTGTCTGTCAGGTACTGGAGTTGTTAATTCACAGAGACGAAGAATTTCAAGAACTGATGAAATTGGCACTTAACCAGGGGAAAATTCATCATGAAATGCAGGTTTTAGAAAAAGAAGTAGAGAAGAGAGATAATGATATTCAGCAACTACAAAAACAGCTAAAGGAAGCAGAACAAATACTGGTGAGTTGACAGACTAGTTCTTAAAATAGAAACATAAAGACTGTTTACTTTATTTCTGAAAAGTTGAATTTGTTGCAAGTATTTTGAGAGGGCAAGAAACCTGACTTTCCAGGTCTAAAAGTGACACTTTACTAGCTAGTTTAAATGAAATGCCATTGTCATTCTCTTTCATATTTTTATCTGCATGACTTTGGAACCACTATTTATTATTTCATTGAATTCTGTACATTGAAGTATAAAAGTGCCTTATCCTGATGTAAATTTTAGTTACTAATATTCTAACTATTCAGTTTGGAAAATATTTTGGGGGTTGGGCCGTGGCACACCTGATTAAGTGCACATACCACCATGCAAAAGGACCTGGGTTCAAGCCCCCTACTCCCCACCCATGTGTGTGGGGAGGTGCTTCACAAGTGATAAAGCAAGTTTGCAGGTATCTGTTTCTCTCCCTCTCTGTCTCCCCTCCCCTCTCAATTTCTCTCTGTCCTATCAAGTATAATAGAAAGAAAAAGGGGGGAAATAGCCACCGGGAGCCATGAACTCAAGGCCAAGTGCTGGCCTTGAGGCCCAACGATAACCCTGGTGGCAGTTGGGGGGGGGGCTGAAAAAAAGAAAATATTTTGAACCTAGTAAAAATTCAGTTGACTCTTGAACAACATAGGTTTGAACTGTTCCTAGTAATACTGTTAAGTATATTTTCTCTTATGATTTTCTTAACTTTTTCTAGCTTATTTCATTGTAAGAGAATAGCTATAACATAGAATATATAAAATTTGTGTTTATTAAATTTATGTCAGGTCATGATATCAGAAGGAACCTTTTTTCTGCCAAGGGACATTTGGACATTTATAACATCATTCTCAGGCCATAAAAAATTATGACCTTAAAACTTAGCACTTGGGGGCTGGGCAGTAGCGCAGCAGGTTAAGTGCACATGGTGTAACACACAAGACCAAAGTGAGGATCCCAGTTCAAGCCTCCAGCTTCCCACCTGTGGGGGGGGGGGGGCGTCTCTCTTCACAAGCAATGAAGCTGGTCTGCAGGTGACTATCTTTCTCTCCCCCTCTCTGTCTTCCCTTCCTCTTTCTATTTCTCTCTGTCCTATCCAACAACAATAACAAGGGCAGCAAAAATAGGGAAGAAATAGTACAGGCACCGAGCCCCAGCAATAACCCTGGAAGCAAAAAAATAAATTAAAAAAAATTAGCATTTATATAAATATGTTTAAAAAATTTTTTTAATTTTAATCCTAAACATCTTCCTGAGAATAACATTTGCTTAAGTATGCAGTGGAATAAAATTGATCATGATGAAAAAAAAAATAGCATTTAATATTGCCCTGAAAAAAACCCTTAGATGTATTGAATTTTGAGTCATACCAGTGGTTGCTTTAGCAGGGCCACACATTTCCCACTCCTGGTTTATATAAGCTTACTTAGCCATAGTGGTCTAGGGTAAATTAACCACTCCTGTTGAAGAAATGACTCAAAGCAATTGATCTCTTTCTCTCTCTTTAACAATTAGATAACTAACTCACCCTTTAAGTCATGCGCCTTACCAAGTGCAAAACGCTAGGTTCAGTCCATAGCACCAGAGGAATGATGGAGCTGTGCTGTGGTATCTTCCTATTTGTCTATTGGGGGGGGGTCTTCCTGGAGCAGTGGAATCTTGTTTACACAAGACTCTGGAACCTCAAAAACATAAAGTAAGTCTCTTTTCTATTAGGAAAGTAATACTTATAACAAGTATTCAGAAAATATAGAAAAGTAAATAGAGGGCCTGGGTGGTGGCACACCTCATTGAGTGCACAAGTTACAGTGCTCAAGGACCTGGGTTCTAGCCCCTTGTTCCCACCTGCAAGGGAAAAGCTTTGCGAGTGGTGAAGCAATCTTGCAGGTGTGTCTCTCCCTATCACCTCCTTCCCTCTCAATTTCTGGCTTTCTCTAATAAATAAATAAAGATAATAAAAAAAATTAAACAGTAAAAACATCCTTTGTCACAGTATTCAAAGATTACCACTATTGTTCCATTTGATGTTGTTCCTTTCAGTCTTGGGTATATTCATATATTTTATTTTTTCACTTTGTTAATAGCAAGATACTACTTTGTAGTGCTGGTTATTAAAACTTATTCTATTTTTTTTGTTTTCCACCCCTTATTATGTTTTGATGACTATACCTTTTAAAAAGCTTTTTTTCTCTGCATTTTAAATTATATTCTTCAGATTAGATTTCCAAAAATGAAGTTATTGAGCTAAAGAGAGCAGAACTGAATTAAGAGCACAGGTAGATAGCATAATGGTTATGCAAAGAGACTCATGCCTGAGGCTCCAAAGTCCCAGGTTCAGTCTCCCACACCACCATAAACCAGAGCTGAGTAATGCTGTGATTTAAAAGGAAAGCTATTGGGGAGGGGATGGATCACGGATTTCTGGTGGTGGGAATTGTGTGCAGTTGTACCCCTCTTATCCTATGGTTTTTGTCATGTCTCCTTTATATAAATAAAAGTTTAGGGAATTAGGCTGTAGCGCAACAGATTAAGCACATGTGGCACAAAGCGCAAGGACCGGCCTAAGGAACCCGGTTCAAGTCTCTGGCTCCCCACCTGCAGGGGAGTCTCTTCACAAGGGGTGAAGCAGGTCTGCAGGTGTCTTTCTCTCCCCCTCTCTGTCTTCCCCCTCCTCTCTCCATTTCTCTTAAAAAAAAGAAAAGAAAACTAGATTTAAACTAGCATTTACTGGATACTTGTGCACCAGACCCTGTACTCTGTACTTGTCATGCACTTTTTGTCATCTCACTTTTTGTGACAATTCTGAGATCAACAGTGTTCTTCCATTTTACAAATAAGCCAAAGCTCTAAAGAAATACTGCCTTGCTTGCTTAAGAATGGTAAAAATTCAGTCCGGGAGGTGGCGCAGTGGTAAAGCTTTGTACTCTCAAGCATGAGATCCCGAGTTTGATCCCTGGCAGCACATGTGCCAGAGTGATGTCTGGTTCTTTCTCTCTTCTCCTATCTTTTACATAAATAAATAAAATATTTTTTTAAAAAGGGTAAAAACTGTAGATAGAACTTAAACCTTGATCTATATGGTTCCATACTCTTAACCACTGTGCTGTAACTTGAAGACACATAAAAAATGACACATTAACTTCATTTTACCCTTTTGTGTACTTGTGTGGGTGGGAGGAAGGAAAATTTTCTTTATAGTCATTGAGCGTGAAGGTAGTAGTCATATGTAAGTATCTAAGAATGTATCTTGTAAACTAGAAAAATATTAACTATTACTGAACTAAATCCAAGAATAGTAAGCTCTAGTATTACACTGTCTGAATCTCTTGCATGGTTATGAGAGAAGATATAAAGAAAAGGCACTGCTGGGGAGACAGCATAATGGTTATGCAAACAGACTCTCATGCCTGAGGTTCCTAAGTCCCAGGTTCAATCCCCGGCACCACCATAAGCCTGAGCTGAGCAGTGCTCTGGTGTTTCTCTCTCTCTCTCTGCATCTCTCTCAAAAATAAAATTAATAAAAAAAATTAAAAAAAAAAAAAAAAGAAAAGGCACTGGTAGGCAGTCTGATTTTGCTTTGTATCTAATTTGTGAATAGAGACTGAAAAGGGTATTTCTTACATTAAATGTATTTGCTGTGCAAGTGATGTCTAGTGGTATTTTAAAACACAAATAAGTTGAGGTTTTCAGATTGTGCAGTTGTTTTTGTGAGATAACTACTTTTGTGAAGCAAAAATTATGTTTAATGTAGTTAAGAATAAACCATATTTCTTTTTGAAATGTCCTTTAAATCAGGCAACAGCTGTTTACCAAGCAAAAGAAAAACTCAAATCAATAGAAAAAGCAAGGAAAGGTTAGTACTATGGAAATACAAAATGTCCTTTTAAAAATGTTAACTTTTGGTTTCAAGAAAATGATAGCATTGTTATTAGTAATCAGAAATTTACTACTATTGAAAAAGTTCCAGGACAGTTTCATTGTAAAACATCTGTGGTTTAACACTGCTAGGAGTTGTTAGCAAGTGTCATGTCCTTTTTCGGGTTAGAATAAGCAATAATATGACAAGATTATCCCTTTATATCCAAATGTGAAATAAAGATGAGTTTATAAAATTGTTGGGAAAAGGAAAGAGAACTGATGGATAAAAAAAAAGGTGGAGTTTGAGTTGGTTCCTGAAAGACAGGACAAGGATAGTATCATTGTCAGCACATCATGTTGTCAGAACTAGACAGCATGGAATGTGTGCACATGAGGGGTGGAGAGGCCCAGTATGTCTTCTAGTTCTGTCCTTCTTTCTAAAAAAAAGGGGGGGTGTTTTTAGTTTATATACTAGATGTGAGAATTACACAGGAAACAGGTTATTTCCTCTTAATTTACAGGCATGATTTACATTTAGTTCTCTCAGACTCTGTTCCTGTTTAAATTTTTTTAGATCTATAAATACATGATAACAGTAGAAATCTACCTAGGTCTGCTTACTGATATAGGGTTATATACTACAAATAATAGTATAATGCCAGATATTCTTATTTAGCAGCTTTGATGCATTGGGAAATGGAAATGAAGCACTGTTGACTCTATCCCCCCCCCCTCCGTGTGTGTGTGTGTGTGTGTGTGTGTGTGTGTGTGTGTGTGTGTGTGTGTGTGTGTTTACTATTGCTTTCAGGACAGTGACAGTATTTAATGGCCACTGACTTTTTTACTCTCCCAGTTATATTATTTTAAGTATGTCACTTGATTTTTCTGATCATCTTGTTTAGTTTGGAGATAGAATTATGTTTACAATATAAATGTAGATATATTCAGACAATTTAACAATGGTATGTGACAATGATTATGTTTTTATAAATGTATATGTTTACTCAACTGAAATGTTGTATTCCCCTCTTAACTCTCTCAGGTGCTATCTCCTCTGAAGAAATAATTAAGTATGCACATAGGATTAGTGCAAGTAATGCTGTGTGTGCTCCATTAACCTGGGTTCCAGGTAAAACTTCCTCTTTCTGTTTGTTTTAATGAGAAATTTTTTGTCATTTTGAAATTTCTTAAGTAATTTTACATTAAAATGGGAAAGATTTAAATACATATTCTTTTTTTTACCCTGCCCCATATGTATCCTAAAAAAACATCTACATATTTAACATCAGTAAGAATATAGGTCATAGATTTTATTCAGTTTGCTTTCTACAAAGGCATTGTTATTAGACATTAAGAAATTTAAAAAAAAAAGAGTTACTAATTTTTAGAAATAACAAGCTAAATGTGATGATTCTAAAGCTGTAGATTTTTTTAGGATACTTAGGATTTCCACAAAGATTGCAGCCTGGAAGGTAGTCTGGGCAGGGGTAGATAGTATAATGGTTATGCAGACAGACTTTCATGCCTCAAGCTCCAAAGTCTCAGGTTCAATCCCCTGCACCACCATAAACCAGAGCTGAGCAGTGTTCTGGTTAAAAAAAAGAAACAATGTAAGGATTCCAGTTCGAGCTCTCGGCTCCCCACCTACAGGGGGGGTTTCTTCACAAATGGTGAAATAAATATTAAAAAAAAAAAAAAAGGAAAAAGAATAGTCCTAACTCTTAAATGATAAAGGTGATGCACTAAGCAATCAATAGCAGGCACTCAAGACTGAAAAGTGCAGGATTAATAAAACTGCAACTATATTAACAGTGGATCAGACATAAGTAAGATGGAGACCCAAGGTAAAATAGCTGCCAGCAGTCTTCTGAGAGGGATGGGAGGTGGTTATCTCAATTTCAGTTTTATTCCTGATGGCAGTATTTTACTACACTAAAACACTAAGGGTAACCCCAGTTTTGAGAGGTTAGAATCTGCTTAGTGAAAAAAAATGTTAATGCAAATCCTTATCAACCTGTAATAGTTATTTACTGGAAACTTAGAATGGATCAAAGAGGGAGTCGGGCTGTAGCGCAGGGGGTTAAGCGCAGGTGGCGCAAAGCACAAGGACTGGCATAAGGATCCTGGTTCAAACCCCGGCTCCCCACCTGCAGGGGAGTCGCTTCACAGGCGGTGAAGCAGGTCTGCAGGTGTCTGTCTTTCTCTCCCCCTCTCTGTCTTCCCCTCCTCTCTCCGTTTCTCTCTGTCCTATCCAACAATGACAACAATAATAATAACTACAACAATAAAAAAAAAAAAGGGCAACAAAAGGGAATAAATAAATAAAATATTAAAAAAAAAGAATGGATCAAAGAGGCTAGTTAAATGAAAATTTTGAGAGTTCTCCCTATAAACATTCTAGCTGTGTCTTGACATTTAGATTATTTGCTAAATTAGTAGGCTTTTTGACATATTTTTTCCTATAGAGAATGGTTTATTTTAAAAATCAGAATTAAGTTAAAAATCAATATAAAGTTAAAATCAATATTTAAATATATATCTTATTTTGCTAGGACTTTGTACCTACACAATTTCACTCCTTCTGGTGGACTTTTTAATTTATTTGGAGATTGGCAGCAGAATTCCATGATGGCACATGTAGTGCCAAGGATTGAACTTGGGGACATATGCTTGAGAATCCAACACTTTATCCACTATGCCACTTCTTGGTCCTCTTTTTTTTTAGTTTTTACTAGAGCACTGCTCAGCTCTAGTTTATGGTGGTGTGGGGAATTGCATCTAGGACTTTGAAGCCTCAGGCATGAGAGCCTTCAGGGGCTGGGCAGTGGCACACCTGGTTAAACCCATGTAGTAAGCTATGCGAAAGGACCCGAGCAAGGATCTGGGTTCGAGCCCCCCAGCAGGAACACTTCACAAGTGGTGAAGCAAGTCTGTAGGTGTCTATCTTTGTCCTTCTCTACCCCCCCGACCCCCCACTGTCAGTTTCTCTCTATCCTATCCATTAAAGTGGAAAAAAGGGGGGAAAATGGCCCAGGAACAATGGATTTGTAGTGCAGACACTGAGTCCCAGCAATAACCATGGGCAAAAAGAGTCGCTGAGCAACTATTATGCTATCTTCCCCTCCCTTATTTTTCTTTTCTTTATAAAAGGGGGAAGGGGACAAAGAAAGAAGAGGCACACCACAGCAGTGCTCCACCACTAGGGAAGCTTCCACCATGCAGGTGCTCCCATGTTGTTAGGAGGCTCAAACCCCTCACACACAGTAATGTGTATGCTCCACCAAGTGAGCTATCACTAAGTGTATAACTCTTAATAATAATTCGTGTGATAATCTTCATATTCTAAAGTTGAAAATGTAGCAGAGTTTATCAAAAAGAGCTGAGGAAAATCAGTACTTAAGACATCAATGCAGGTGGGTGTTGGTACTTATTATAGTGGTTATGCAAAGAGACTTTCATGCCTGAGGCTTCAAAGGCTCAGGCTCAGTAACCCACACCACCCTAAACCAGAGCTGAACAATGCTCTGATAAAAAATTAATTTAAAAAGATATCAATGCTTATTTTGTATGTAATTGAATTAAATGCAGATCCTTTTGTTTGACTGACTAGGGGATCCACGAAGACCATACCCAACTGATTTAGAGATGAGAAGTGGAT
Source organism: Erinaceus europaeus (assembly GCF_950295315.1). Classification (NCBI taxonomy): domain Eukaryota; kingdom Metazoa; phylum Chordata; class Mammalia; order Eulipotyphla; family Erinaceidae; genus Erinaceus; species Erinaceus europaeus. The sequence goes on along the minus strand of NC_080168.1, from coordinate 79,891,719 downwards.
TATTGGGTCAAATGAACAACCCTTCTACTAATGGTGTGAATGGTCATTTGCCAGGAGATGCACTTGCGGCAGGCAGATTACCAGGTATGTTCAGCACTTTTTAGATGATATGCAGTGTCTAACTATTAGGCAAGTTTGAGCTACTAGTCTCTCTCTCACTTTATTGATTATATGGAAGAGACATGGAGTGAGGTGAAAGCATTATCCCATTAAATATTTATGATAAGAGAGAAAGAGCCAACTTTTTTTTTTTATTTATTCCCTTTTGTTGTCCTTGTTGTTTTATTGTTGTAGTTATTATTGTTGTTGTTGGATAGGACAGAGAGAAATGGAGAGAGATGGGGAAGACAGAGATGAGGAGAGAAAGATAGATACCTGCAGACCTGCTTCACCGCCTGTGAAGCGACTCCCCTGCAGGTGGGGAGCTGGGGTTCGAACCGGGATCCTTATGCCGGTCCTTGTGCTTTGCGCCACCTGCGCTTAACCCACTGCTCTACAGCCCGACTCCCAAGAGCCAACTTTTTAATAGATTCTCTGCCATTATCTCCTCTTACTATAAAGAATATTCTAGATGGAAGATGTGAGATTGAAGGCTTTCTCATATGTTAACATACTATTTCCCTCAAAGGTTGGGGTGTTCTCCTTTGCTTTATTTTATATTTATTTCAAACTTTTGTTGATTGGATAGAGAAGTGGAGAGGGTAGAGGGAGATAGAGATTGAGAGAGAGAAATAAGCACAGACATTTATTTTCCCTTTTGTTGCCCTTGTTTAACATTGTTGTGGTTATTGATGTCATTGTTGCTGGATAGGACAGAGAGAAATGGAGAGAGATGGGGAAGACAGAGGAGGAGAGAAAGATAGACACCTACAGACCTGCTTCACCACCTGTGAAGTGACTCCCTTGCAGGTGGGGAGGCCAGGGGCTCGAACCAGGATCCTTATGCCTGTCCTTACGCTTTTTGCCACATGCACTTAACCCACTGTGCCACTGCCCAACTCCCTAGCTAATGCTTTCATTGTAAGAATGCCTCAGTACTATTAGAAATGGTATACTGTCTGCTCACTGTGTATTAGTTTTCCCTTTAATTCATTGTGACTACTGTATCATGCCAGCTATGGTTTAGTTAAGGGTCAGAAGCTACACTACACTATGGCATGGAAAATTTTCAAAAAACATTAACTAGTAAGACACTAACAAGACTTTTACCAGAGCACTGCTCTCGGGTCTGGCTTATGGTGGTACTGGGGGTTGAACCTCACTCTGATAGCCTGAGGCGTGAAAGCCTTTTTGCATAACAATTACAGGAATAACAGATGTGGGGTTCAGTTGCTACCTGCAGGACCAAGGTGGAATACCTGCCCAAGGAAGGGACTGAGAAGTCCCTTACCCCAGCCTCGATGTTGATACTCCTATCTGATGCCTTTGTTGCAGAGAGTGTAACTGACTCTGGGTGGCAGAGACATTAGATGAGTTGTCACAAGCCATAGATGGCAATTAGAAAATTATCCAGTGGGATCCAGGGGGAATTAGCTGGAAGTCACATTTTGAGATATTGGCAAAACTTGGATACCACTCTCTAGAGTAACACTGAAACTTGCTAGGGTATGTAAAAGACTTGAATTGCGTATCACCAATGAGTAAGAATGAAAACACTGGGTGTAGGAATAGAAATGTATTCCTCTGTAGTTTCTCTAGTGCCCTCTACTGATAAAACTTTAGCTGCTAGCACAAGGGAAATGTTGGCAATGCTGAAAGAGTGGATATGAGGAGTTAGAGGTATTTAATAATTGACCTGCTTGTCTAGTTAATAAAACTCTGTAGACCCTTTTAAAGTCCACTTTGTTGGGTCAGCAAAATAGTTCACTTGGAATGTAACTGTTGTGCCATGCACTTGGGTGATGAAGCCCCAGTGACACACACACCCCCATGGCTTAATAGTATAGTAAATCAAATAGCTGAGGGGGTCAGGTGGTGGCGCACATAGTAGAAAGTGCAAGGATGCCAGTTCGAGCCCCTAGCTCCCCACAAGCAGTGAAGCAGGCCTACAGGTGTCTATCTTTCTCTCCCTCTCTATTTCCCCCTCCTCTCTCAATTTCTCTGTCCTATCCAGTAAAACAGGAAAAATAAACAGCTGGGAAAATTGCTCAATAGAGTATAGGACTTGTATGCCTGAGGCTTCTGATTTGAATCTTTGGTGTTGCATATATTAGTTTTTGGTGCCTCTGACTTCTTGCTCTTGTGTAAAACTGTATCATATAAAATATTTTAAAAGCTATTTTACTTTATTCTTGGGAGCATGGAAGATTCATTGCCAAAGCAAAAATACAGCTTTATCACCAAAGTTTTAGTATACTTTAAATTGTGGAATGGGCTATCAGCAAGATGGAAGCAGACTATTTTTCCCCCCAAGAAGGAAATTAACTAGTATTAGAATTTATTTTACCAAAGCATTGCTCAGCTCTGGCTTATGTGCTGGGGGCTGACTGAACCTGAGACCTCATAGCCTCAGGCATGACAGTCTTTGTTTAACCATCATGCTATTTCCCCAGCGTCTTATTAGACATGTTCTCATTTGCGCTTTCTTCTCTCCAGAGGTCCTTGCTCCACAGTATCCATGGCAGTCAAATGACATGGCAATGAATATGCTTCCACCAAATCATAGTAATGACTTTTTGTTGGAACCTCCAGGACATAATAAAGAAAATGAAGACGATGTAGAGGTTATGTCAACAGACTCTTCAAGCAGTAGTAGTGACTCTGACTAAAACATAAAAAGGGATGTTTTATGAAATATTATAGGATCTTATTTGGACTTTCCTTTTTAAAGCCAAAAATGACAGTTTCAGTTCTGAGCCACTGGATGGTTATTGAAATGCAGATTTTACTGTTGGAGAACAAGATAATAATATTTAGTACTGTCTTACCCTGTTCTATTCCAGTTGTATTGGAGTTGTACATAGTAGTTTTGGAAATAAAACTTGAAGGAGCTGATCCATGTACATATATATATGTAATAGTCATAGAAGTTTCCAGGAAAAATAAAAACAGCCTTAAAAGAAAGATACTGGATCACTGAGTGTGCATCATAGCTCAGATTAACAAAACACTTTGAGACTGAAGGCTGTTGGCTTCTGTCACAGAAACAGAATAGTTTCAATCTGTACTATTTGTAACTATTGTAATTTTTGTAAATAAACCTCATTTTTGTTAGTATTCTGTGCTTTTTTTTTTTTTTTAAATATATAGACCCTCTCTGAGGTAGGAAGTTATTTCTATAACCTGGTTACACTTCGCACATATTTTAGTAGGATTTTGAAGTGAAAATGAACATAATGTAATGGATACATCTGTGCTACGAGTAAGAGCAAATAGGTTTTAGAGCAGCAGGGTTCAAGCTTCACCAAGTGGTGCAACAGGTCTTCAGGTGTCACTCTACCTCCCCTCCCTTGCCCTCTCAATCTATTTTGTTAATTAAAATAGGAAAAACAATAAAAACAGAGTGGTGTATTTGTAGTACAGGCACCTAAGCCCCAGTGATAACTCTGGTGGCAAGAAAAGATACTGCAGACACTTCAATAAAAGAAAAGTTTTGACTAACAACCTCACCCTATTAGAACAATGTAACATAAATGCTAATGTGAAAAACTTGGAAGAAACTGACTTCTACACTGCAGCCTGTTGCTTATGCATCAAAAGAGCTAAACACTAAGGGGACTAGTGAAACCAAAGCTGATAAAAAATGTAAGTCCCAGAGGATTTTGCCACTGCAATTTAATTCCTCCAAAAGCAATCTGTGATGGACTCCAGAAAGCTTGACAAAATACTTTGAGGAATGGAGATTAAATCTACGACAGATGTTTGAATTTGAGACTGGGAAGATGTAGATCTGATACTCTGGTTACAACATGGCAGCTTCCCATTAGATAAAGTTGAAGGTAATCCCACAGATAGATACGGCTGGAAATGACCACTAGCAGTGGCTGAGAAATACCTTTTGTAATGAAGTTCTGGATTATGTAGCATATGTTGAAGATTTCAACACAAACCACCAGACCCAGCTCCTTTCTAGTAACTGTGATGGTAGAGTTAAGGTTTGCACTGCTTATTATTGATGTTACTGCTGTTGGTGAAACTAGTGTAGCAGTGATAACAAATAGTAGCTCAAAGGGATCAAACAGGTTATGTTTGCTGCAAATGGGAAACACACACACTCGCATACAAACTTTCTAAGATTTCATGAGAACTATGCTGGTTATCTTTGGGAGGTTGAAAGGTGGGGACTCAAAATTTTGGTAGTATGTCTGATTATAGAACTGTTCTCTGTAATCTTACAATCTTGTAATCCACTGTTCACAAAAATATGGGAAGGAAAAAAACAATAGCTAAACTATCTCACTTAGGCAGAAGGAACAAAGACAGGGAAAACAGTGAACCTTGGACTAGATTACTGCACCCAAGCAAAGGACTGGAGAAGGAGGGGAAGGAAAGAGTGGAAGGGGGTTGGGGGTCCTTGTGCATGATGGTGAAAAAGAAGCTAAATTGGGGGTGAGAGTGTTTTGTAGACACCTATCATAGGGAGATGAGAAACTGGATCCAAGTGTCACCAACTACTTAAATCATCGCCAATAAAGTACACACACACACACACACACCCCCCAGTTGGAGGAGCACCTGCTTATGCCTTAGCAACCAGAGTGTACATGTTGAGGGGAAAGCAGAGTCTACAAAATATACCATTCTCTGTCTTCATGAAGCTTAAGGTAAGTTTGCTATTAAAGTCATCATGGGGGAAAAAAAAGAATAAAGTCATCATGGGGGTTGGGCATTGGTACACCTGGTAGAGCACACACACTACCATGTGCAAAGACCCAAGTTAGAGCGTTGTGCCCCTCACCCCCACCACTCCCTGGGTCCCCACCTAAGGTCTGCAAGTCAGAGTCAGTCAGTCTCTTAATTTCTCTCTGTCCTATCAAAATAGAAAAAAGGAAAAGATGGCTGCAGGAGAGGTGGATTCATAATGTGGGCACTGAGCCCCAGTGACAATCCTGGTGACAATAAAATTAAACAAGTAAATAAGGTGTGGAGTGGGAGATGTAAAAGACTGAATCATTTTACTTTTTCCTGTGCTAAATTTTAAGAGTTGCTGCCTATTGGAGAGGACCGCTCCCTTGGGTTCTTCACAGGCTTCTTCCTATTAGGACTGCCAGGAAAAAAAAAAAAAAAAACTTAAGGAAAACAGCTATTTCTGATGATATAAACAGGAAGCAGGTCAGTAGTCATGAACTGATTGGAATTGTTTATTCCTTCCAGAGTGTTTTTTTCCTGTGTGAAGAACTTTATGTTTGGAGGGCAGAAGTTTGGGAATACCTTTAACATAGTGCCTTGGGGACATAGTGATTTAGGACTAATGGCAGTCTATTGGACAACCTTAATGAAACCAAGCCTTTCAAGAACTCCTCCCAGTTCTCACCTTCCCCAACCTCTCCACAGTCATTCTTCTCAAGGGGGAGATGGGGTGGAGGGCAGTATCTGAACATAAAGAACTCCAGGGCTGAGTAGATAGTGAAGTGGTTATGCAAAATACTTTCATGCCTGAGGTTCCAAAGGTTCAGGTTCGATCCCCAGTACCACCATAAATCAGAGTTGTGCAGTGCTCTGGGATTAAAAAATAATAAAGACTACATCCTTCAGTTGTGCAATGAAGCAGATTCCTCTGCAAAAGACTGGTGTGACAACAGTATGGCTTTCTGCAGCAGGGGACCTTTTAGTCTTGCTTCATTAGATCATTAAGAGAACTCCAACTGCAAAGATCTAACTCCTACTGAATAATACTAAGGGGAAAAAAATTCCTTCACTATGAAGTAATGGAATAGATCTCTTAAATTTATTTTTCCTGGGGGCCGGGTGGTGGTGCACTTCGTTAAGTGCATGTATTACAATGCGCAAGGACCCAGGTTTGAGCCCCCGACCCCCACCTTCAGGGGGAAAGCTTTACGAGTGGTGAAGCAAGACTGCAGTCTATCACCCCTTTCCCTCTTAATTTCTGGCTGTCTATCCAATAAATAAAGATAATAATAAAAAAAATTTTCCCGTCAGTGAAACCCTATCAATCAGGGAAAATAAAAAAAGTTTTAGAATAGAAAATATTGTCTCTTGTCTTCATATTACCTCCTACTGCAGTTCCTAGAAAAAGAAGTCTCTCTCTGGTGGTTGACCTCCATATTTAAATAGTTCACTTATGCAACCATATCTTGACTTACCAATTTTATGCAGTGCTTACCTTTTATGATTTTGTCCCTGACTTTATAAGTAATATAACACCCACTGTAAAAGTTAGCAAATTTAATAAAACACAAAGGAAAAAATGGAATTATTAGCATTCTACCCAGAAATCATGTCAATTATACTTTGGTACAGATTCTCTTCAAAATCAACATATATAAAAAAGGATCTGCATATCTTTTTTTCCTTAACCAATCTTTGGCTAATGGTGGTGCTATCTTCCCGCCCTTAAAATTTTATTTATTTGTTTTTAGATAAAAGACGGGCAGAAAGAGAATGAAAGAGACCACAGAACCGAAGCCCCCTTCAATGAGTAGGGGCTAGGCTCAAGCCTAGGTTGTGCACATAGCAAAGCAGCAGACTATCCAAGTGAGGTATTTTGCCTTCCCTGCTGTATATTTATTTATTTATTTATTTTTCCCTTTTGTTGCCCTTGTTATTTTTCATTGTTGTAGTTATTATTGTTGGTGTTATTGATGTTGTCATTGTTGAATAGGACAGAGAGAAATGGAGAGAAGGGGAAGACGGGGAGAGAAAGACAGACATCTGAAGACCTGCTTCACCGCTTGTGAAGCAGCGACGCCCCTGATGGTGGGAAGTCAGGCTCAAACCAGGATCATTAAGTCGGTCCTTGCACTTTGTGCCACATGTGCTTAACCCACTGTGCTACCGCCGACAACTGCCTCTGCTGTATTTTTAAATTGCTATTAATCTTTATCCTTCACATGAAAATGACAGTTCAGTTTTTCCAACTTTTTCTTTTGATTATGTAAATGGAGTGGCCTGGGAAGTGGCACACCGTAAGCATCCAAGTTCCAGCCCTCGGCTCCCCACCTGCAGAGGGGTCAATTCGAAAGTGGTGAAGCAGGTCTTCAGGTTTTCTACTCCTCTCTCCGTTTCTCTCTGTCCTATCCAACAACAATGACAGCAATAATAATAACAATGATGAACAACAAGGGCAACGAAATATCCTCCAGGTGCAGTGGATTCATAGTGCAGGCACCGAGCCCCAGCAATAACCCTGAAGACAAAAAAAGAAGAAAAAAATAATGGTACACTAGTAGAGCTTAGGATTTACAAGCATGTGTTCCTGAGTTTGATCCCAGGCATTGGGTATTCCAGAATGCTGCTCTGGTGTGTGTCTGTGTGTGTGTGTGTGTGTGTGTGTGTGTGTCTCTGTGTATATCTCTTGTGAAATAAATAAAAAGAAATCTTTTAAATATTTATTTATTTATTTTGCCTCCAGGGTTATTGCTGGGGCTCAGTGCCTGTACTACAAATCACTGTTCCTGGAGGCCATTTTTTCCCATTTTGTTGCCCTTATTGTTATTATTGCTATTGCTGTTGTTGGATAGGACAGAGAGAAACTGAGAAAGGAGGGGAAAACAGGAGTGAAAGCTAGACACCTGCAGACCTGCTTCACCCCTTGTGAAGCAACCCCTCTGCAGGTGGGGAGCCAGAGGCTCGAACCGGGATCCTTTTGCCAGTAATTGTGCTTAGCAGTGTGTGCACTTCACCTGCTGCGCTACTGCCGGCCCCCTTTAATATCTATTTTAATGAAAGTGATACAGAGAGATTGAACCAGGGACCGTAGAGTCTCAGGGATGAAAGTCTTTTGAGGTGCAGTGGGTTCAGCGCACGTGGATCCCAGTTCGAGCCCCCGGCTCCCCACCTGCAGGGGAGTCACTTCACAGACGGTGAAGCAGGTCTGCAGGTGTCTCTTTCTCTCCCCCGTCTTCCTCTCCTCTCTCCATTTCTCTCTGTCCTATCTAACAACGACGACGACACCAATAACAACAACAATAACTACAACAACAATTAAAAAAGGGCAACAAAAGGGAAAATATAAATAAATAAAAATAATGGTTATCTTTTGCATAACCATTATGCTATATTCCCAGCACAAACCTTTAAAAAATAATAAAGACATATAAGTGACTAGAAAGGTTGCTTGGCAGGTAAAGTCCAGGACACACTGGAGCCCCATGTCTGATCCCTGGCACTAAATAAGCCAGTGCAGTGATGCTCTTGGTTTCTCTCTTATCAATAAGAAAATGTTTAAAAAATAAATGAGGACAGGGATAGATGGCATAATGGTTATGCAAAGAGACTCATGCCTAAGGCTTCCAAGTCCTAGGTTGAATCCCCCACACCACCATAAGCTAGAGCTGAGTCATATTCTGGTAAAAAATGATAAATGAAAATAAATAAAATAAACATAATTTGCTGAAAATAGAAAAATATTAAGAAATTATTAGGGCCAGGCAGTGATACACCTGGTCACGAACACACATTACAGTGTGCAAGGACCCAGGATCAAGCTCCAGGTGCCCACCTTCAGGGGAAAAGCTTCACAAGTGGTAAAGCAGGGCTATTAGGTGTCTCCCTCCCTTCCTATCTTACTCTCCCCTCTCAATTTCCATCTCTACCCAATAATAAATCAACCAATAAAAATAAATTATTTAAGATAAACTTTATTAAATGAGAGCACTTCGGGCCGGGGGACATAGCATAATGGTGATGCAAAGAGATTCTCAGGTCAGAGGCTTCGAAGCCCCAGATTCAATCCTCTGCACCACTATAACCAGAGCTGAGCAGTGCTCTAGTTAAAAAAAAGAAAAAAGAAAGAAAGAAAACGAAAAAGAACTTTTGTGTCTAGTTGAATGGATTAAAAGCAAAAAAAAAAGCTCACCAACTCTTAATGACTCTAACTACTAAAAATTTAAAAATAGTGACCAGGAAGTGACACAGTGGATAAAGCACTGGACTCGAGTATAAAGTCCATAGTTTTATTATTGGCATCACATGTACTAGAGTGATGCTCTGGTTCTCTCTTTCCACCCTCTCCATATCTCATTCTCTCTCTCTTTCACTAGTATATAAAAAAATCTGTTAAATTGCTAAAAAAATATCTAAACAACATTTTATTTATGTATGTATTTTTTGGATAGAGAGAAACCACGAGGTAAGTGAGAGACACCTGTAGCACTGCTTCATTTGTGAAGCTTCCCTGCTGCAGGTAGAAACCACACATTTGAACCAGGTCCTTGCACATTATATAATGTGTGATTTACCAAGTGTACTACCGTCTGGCTCTCTTACTCTGTTTTTTAAATTTTATTAACATGAGAATGAGAAGAGTAGAGAACCAGAGTATCATTCTGGCATATGCAATGCCAGGGATCACACCTCATGCTTCAGAGCCCAACACCTTTGAAGTAGTATATAAAAATTACTTGTGGGAGTCGGGCGGTAGCACAGTGGGTTAAGCGCACGTGGCGCAAAGCGCAAGGACCGGCATAAGGATCCTGGTTCGAGCCCAGGCTCCCACCTGCAAGGGAGTCGCTTCACAAGTGGTGAAGCATGTCTGTAGATGTCTGTCTTTCTCTCCCCCTGTCTTCCCCTTCTCTCTCCATTTCTCTCTGTCCTATCCAACAATAACGACATCAATAACAGCAGCAATAATATCTACAACAATAAAACAACAAGGGCAACAAAAAGGAATAAATAATTTTTTTTTTAAATTAGTTGCAACTATTTGTACCAGTCTTTTTTTTTTAGGACATCTATAAATCCTAAACTTCACTCCCCTCCAGCTTCTGGTGTTTATAAAAGCCTTGACAGCTTTTAACCTATTAACAACCTCTGCCCATTTCTTAGTCCTTGTATGTCTAACTGTAAATCATTTGTCAGCCTTTTTATTTTCTTTTTTAAAGATTTTATTTATTTATTCATGAGAAAAATAGGAGGAGGGAGAGAAAGAACCAGACCACTCAAACTTTCTTTCTGTAGAAAAGGGAAATTCTGCTGAAAATCAGAGCCCAGAAATTTTTAGCTTGAGCTAATTCTGGTGCCAATAAACTCTGTTTTCCTACATCCCAGCTGTTGTGACTTTTGTCCAGATTCCCCCTTTACAACTTAATCATTATACCACCTCCCAGGTCCTCTACACTTATTTTACTTGAGCTCCTCAAACATCCTAATATAATAATAAATCAGAAAGGGCTGGGAAGGTAGCAAAGAGACTTTTATGCCTGATGCACCAAAAGTCCCAGGTTCAATCTCCAGAACCACTATAAGCCATAGCTGAGCAGTGGCTTGGTAAAAGAAAACAAACACTCACTATGGGCCTTATGTAAAGATCATGTGTGAATAAACTTTCTTGATTGCAGTCCAGGGGATCATGCAGTGGATAAAGTGTTGCACTCTCCAAGCATGAGGTCCCAGCAGAACATGTACCAAATTGATGCTCTGCTTCTCTCCACCTCTCTCTCTCTCTCTTCTCTCTATTATCTTTATTTATTGGCTAGAGACAACCAGAAATCGAGAAGGAAGGAGATGATAGAGAGGGAGAGAGATAGACACTAAAAAGAAAAAAAAAAGATATTTGTAAGTGGTAAATCATACAATGCACACAACTTTTAAAAAGAAAACAAAATTAAGAAAATAACTGTAAAAATTATACTAGTTCAGAACCATGAAAATGTACTTGACTGCTTTGCCATGCACACAACCCAGCTTTGAGTATGGCATGCTCCCAATGCACTGGAGGAAAGAGGGAAGGCTTCTCTATCTGAAAAAGTTGACCTAGAACCATGAAATCCTGTTGATGACTAAAAAAAAGACCTGAGTCTTTTTGGAAGGTCAAAATTAAAATGTAAACAACTCTAGAAGCATAGAATTTCATAGTAGAAAGAAAGGGATGTGAATATATAATCAAGCCAGCAATTTGTAAGCTTTTGGTTTTAGATTATATTCTTAAATCATTAAGCCCCCCAGAAAGCTTTTGCTTTGTTGGGTCTTACTTATTCTTATCATATTAGAAATTAACATTCAGATGTTGTAAGAATTTTTATTAATTCATTTGCAAATAATGAAAACGTATTAACAGAAATAACTTATTTTACCACCAGTTATCACTGAGACTCAGTGCCTATACAACTCCACCACTGCTGGTGGCCTTTTTTTTTTTTTTTAACTTTTTCTTTCTGTTTTGATAGAGGGTGAGAGCTAAGAAAAGAGAGGCACCTGCAGTACTTTTCTAACACTTGTGAAATTTTTCCCACTGCAGGTGGAGATCATGGTACCCTGTGTGATATATATAAAAACCCCACAAGATAGTGGTATTGTTTGTAATCTTTGCAAATTTCTTTAATACTTCCAATAGACATGAATTATCATACCTACTTTTGTATTTAATCTGTCCTAGTATCAATGTTACATAACCTCAGGAAAACTGCACTCATGACAGAATGACAGTAAAATAGGCAGTGTCTTAGTATCACCAAAGTAACTGCAATCTTAAGTTTCCTTAAATGGGTCTCAAGAACTATGACACTGGTGACAATGGTTTGAAAACACCTGCCCTAGACTAATCTCATTTAACACATGGATGATGGACCTCACAGAAATGGAGAAATTCAGAATTTTCTATTTGCCTAATTGCATGGACTGTTATATTTTAATAAAAAAAATTAATAAGACAGAGGAAAATCAACAACCTTGATAAATTCCACAACAGGAATATGGTGTTAGCACTTTAATTAAGACCTATATCTGACCTAAAATAATAAACAAACTCTAATGCATGAAAAACATTTAAAAAAAAAAAAAACCTTTACTGTCTGACTGGGAGAACTATGGTGAATACTGGGAATGGGGGGCACACAGAGCTTAGAGAGAGGGTGTGGAGACTTAGGCACACCCTGGGTGTGAGAATAGGCCCCTGACATCTTTTTGTAATTTTGTAAAACACTGTTATATCACAATAAAGAAAAAATGAAAAATGAAAAAAAATTGTACTGCCTGCTATTTCAGGCAAGCTGGTAATAGCACTGTATAGTCAATAGCAGAGAAATTAGGAAGATTACACACAGTATCACCATTTATCACATTTTCTGTGTAATACATAACACTCATACAACAGAATTCCTGAAAATTTACCACAAACACTGGCTGAAAGGGTGGTGGGTATACTAGGAGACTGGCAAATAAACTGGTGTTGTATGGAACATTTTAAACGAAAAGTTCTGAAAGGTAGATATTTTTCATTCTCTAACAAGATCTTATTTTGTAAAAAGAAATCGTGTTGACCTAAAGATGATTCCCTTTGTAGCCTACCAGGTGACCCAAATCTTCTTTAAAGGGATCATAACCTTGTTCTTTTAAACAGCGTAATGCCCAGAAAAGCTGGTCTAATGGAGGAAACTCTTCCCATGGAACCCATTGCCAACCTAGAAAAGAAGGACACCAAATCAACTGATTTAACTCAATAAGAGAATATTTACTTTGTCAAATTAATCTATATTCTACAATGTCTTATTACTAATGAAATATAGCAGTGCTACTATGCATTGCCTTGACTATCAAACATAATTTGTATTTGTAAAAAGATTTACTTCATAGGCAGAGAATAAGAGTCAGTCTCTCTCTCTACCCCTCTCTCTCAGCAGTGTTCAGCTCTGGCTATTGTGGTGCAGGGATTGAACTTGGACCTCTAGGGCCTGAAAGTCTACTTCATAAGCCACTATACTGTTACACTGATCAAGTTTAATATTTTTAAATTAGGACCGGGTGGTGCCACACCTGGTTAAGTGCACACATTATAGTGCTCAAGAACCTGGGTTCAAGCTCCCAGTCCCCACCTGCAGGGGGAAAGTTTCAGGAGTAGTAAAGCAGGGCTGCAGGTGTCTCCCCCCCCCCCCCCGGACTCATTCCCTCCCTCCCCTTCCCTCTCAATTTCTGGCTGTCTCTATCCAATAAAGATAATAAAAGTGTTTTTTAATATATATTTAAATTAGCTATTTTTCTCATGGAGTTTTATTAAATTTGAAGAAAAATAACACAAAGCCTTTAGAACAATGCTTAGCATACACTAAGTAATAATCTGTTGTCATTAAAGCTTTCAGAGCATTATATTCAAATAGTAGGTAACAGAAAACTGCTTTGACAGGTTAGTCACTCTCTAAAAAAATAAAAATCACTTCTCTTTTGCACAGATGAGGAAATGGAGGAAGGCACATTCTATGTTCTGCTTAAATCACAGGCTGGAATAAAATTAAGCACTAATAATAAAACGAAATGTTTTTGAGTATGTATTTACTGTGTTGACTAGATTGTTTATATTCATTAATTCATTTTTATCTTTCTAACAGGACAGTATTTAACTATGATTACAGATGAAAAAAAGAGGCTCAGACATGACTGTAACCTGCCCCAGGTCACAAAGCTCTATACTTCAGAAGAGTCTAAGTGGAAGAGCCATGGTTCAAAATAAGAGTCAGTATTCTGCTATCTTATTTGTATGCTTCCAGGATTTAAATAGATTTTGATTTCTATCTCCTTCATATAGCATCATAATGCAGTCTTTCTTTAGATGATGCATTACCTTCAGTTCTTCTTCTAACGTTTGCCCAATTACCTTTAGTGAAAATGCATCATTATCACTTTCTTCCTGTGGCTGGGAAAGTGGTTCAACCAGCAGAGTATAGGGTATTCATGCCTGAGGTTCCCAATTTGATGCCTGGAGTTCCCACGTGCTGGAGTGGAGCTCCAGCTTCCATCTCATTATTATTATTTTCTTTCTTTCTCTCCTCTCTGCCTTGTGTGAACCTCTCTTTCATATGTGATAAGTTAGTGTCTTAAATATATCATCTTTAAATAATAAACAAAAAAATATGAGTCAATATAAATAAAATAAAAACAATACATCTTTTGAAAAACAAGTAATTTTCTTACTTTCATTTTTTTCAGGCTCTACATTCTTTGGTTCTGGATCATGAGTAGTGTCCACCTCTCCTTTCATTAATACAGTGACATAATGATAATTCTCTTCCACCAGGAAAGAATTAACAACTGAAGCAAATCGAACATTTTTCAGGTAAAGAGCTGCTTCTTCCCAGGTTTCCCTTTGAGCACACTCTTCCCAGGTTTCACTGAAAAACAGGAGCATACCATTGTTTTCAGTTCCAATTATTAGCTTTTATTTATTTATTTATTTTATGGTATGAATTCTTAATTAGAATTTTCAGTGCAAAGCAGAAAGAACTGTAAAACTGGAAGGCAGCTATGCTCACCACTATACCAACAACGCAGAACTGTAAAATTGGCTCATGCTTTAATGCAATTAGTCAACAGCCCGGCCTCTGACATTTTATATATCCTATACCTAATTATCTGAAGACCAAAAGGACTTCATACTGAACACAAAGATGTGTATTTAGTCATTAGCACTAGTTCACATGTCTGCAAGTGACATGCAATCAGGAGGCAGTTAAGACCACTGGTTTTGGAGTCAGATCTAGCTTTATGCTGGAAGTTCTTTCTACCTTAGACAAGTAAAAAAAATAAACAAATAAAAGAGATCATGCTACTTTCTCTCAGGGTTGTTTTAAGTATGTCAAAAAGCAGACCATATCTTTTTTTTTTTTTGCCTCCAGGGTTATTGCTGGGGCACAGTGCCTACACTACAAATCCACTGCTCCTGGTGGCTTTTTGTTATTGTTGTCGTTTTACTGGATAGGGCAGAAAGAAATTAAAGAGGGAGAAGTAGATAGAGAGGAGGAGAGAAAGCTAGACACCTCCAGACCTGTTTCACTGCTTGTGAGATGACAACTCCCCCCCCCCCCGCCCCCACACGAGTCCTTGTGCTGGTACTATGTGTGTTTAAAATGGTGTGCCACTGCCCGGCCCCCAGACCATATCTTTCTTATAGTCTCAAGTGAGGACAGCAGACAATAAACACCTTTGAATTTTAAAAAGTACTGTAAAAAAAAAAAAAAAAAAAACAGATGCTAGGACCAGCAAAATAGCTCACTTGAAAAACATATACAGGTTCAAACCAGATCCCAACCCACTGAAGGAAGCTATCACACAGGAGAAGGTGGAGAGACCAAAGCAATGGTCCTGTACCCTTTCCCCACAACAGGGGAGAGAGAAATTCTGATCAAAATGTGATTTACTTTTATGACAAAAAAAGTGACAAGAACAGAATTGGTAGTATAAGACAATGGATTAAGGAAATATAACCACTTCCTGATAGTTTCCCATCAAATTTAGCATACTTTATATTTCAGTTAAAGATAAGTGAACATCCCACACCTATGGACATCTAATCTTTGACAAAGGTGCCCAGACTATTAAATGGGGAAAGCAGAGTCTCTTGAACAAATGGTGTGGAAAAAATTGGTTGAAACATGCAGAAGAATGAAACTGAACCACTGTATTTCACCAAATATAAAAGTAAATTCCAAGTAGATCAAGGACTTGGATGTTAGACCAGAAACTATCAGATACTTAGAGGAAAATATTGGCAGAACTCTTTTCCGCATACATTTTAAAGACATCTTCAATGAAACAAATCCAATTACAAAGAAGACTAAGGCAAGTATAAACCTATGGGACTACATCAAATTAAAAAGCTTCTGCACAGCAAAAGAAACCACTACCCAAACCAAGAGACCCCTCACAGAATGGAAGATCTTTACACGCCATACATCAGATAAGAGTTTAATAACCAACATATATAAAGAGCTTGCCAAACTCAACAACAAGACAACAAATAACCCCATCCCAAAATGGGGGGAAGACTTGGACAGAATAGTCACCACAGAAGCGATCCAAAAGGCCGAGAAACACATGAAAAAATGCTCCAAGTCTCTGATTGTCAGTGAAACGCAAATAAAGACAACAATGACATACCACTTCACTCCTGTGAGGATGTCATACATCAGAAAAGGTTAACAGCAGCAAATGCTAGAAAGGGTGTGGGGTCAAAAGAACCCTCCTACACTGCTGGTGGGATTGTAAATTGGTCCAACCTCTGTGGAGAACAGTCTGGAGAACTCTCAGAAGGCTAGAAATGGACCTACCCTATGATCCTGCTTTTCCTCTCCTGGGGATATATCCTAAGGAACCCAACACATCCATCCAAAAAGATCTGTGTACACATATGTTCTTAGCAGCACAATTTGTAATAGCCAAAACCTGGAAGAAACCCAGGTGTCCAACAACAGATGAGTGGCTGAGCAAGTTATGGTATAAATACACAATGGAATACTACTCAGCTACTAAAATGGTGACTTCATCGTTTTCAGCTGATCTTGGATGGAGCTTGAAGAAATCATGTTAAGTGAAACAAGTCAGAAACAGAAGGATGAATATAGGATGATCTCACTCTCAGGCAGAAGTTGAAAAACAAGATCA
Organism: Erinaceus europaeus; assembly: GCF_950295315.1. Lineage (NCBI taxonomy): Eukaryota > Metazoa > Chordata > Mammalia > Eulipotyphla > Erinaceidae > Erinaceus > Erinaceus europaeus. The sequence goes on along the minus strand of NC_080168.1, from coordinate 79,875,231 downwards.
GACAAGAAAACACAAGTAGAACCTGAAATGGAATTGGCATATCACACCAAAGTAAAAGACTCTGGGGTGGGCGGGTAGGGAGAATACAGGTCCAAGAAGGATGACAGAGGACCTAGTGGGAGTTGTATTGTTATATGGAAAATTGGGGAATGTTATGCATGTATTGTATTTACTGTTGAATGTAAAACATTAATTCCCCAATAAAGAAATTTAAAAAAAAAAGATAAGTGAACATGGGGCTGGGTGGTGGCACACCTGGTTGAGTGCACACATTACAGTGCACAAGAACCCAGGTTCAAGTCCCTGGTCCCCACCTGCAGGGGGAAAGCTTCAGGAGTGGTGAAGGCTGCAAGTGTCTTTCTGCCTCTCTTCCTCTCTATCTTCCCTCCCCCTATACATTTTTGTCTCTATTCACTAAAAATAAATTTAAAAAATAAATAAGATTAAATAAATAATAAATAAGATTTAAAAATAAATACAAAGATATGTGAACATAAAGATAAAAAATATACCCGAAGAGTTAAGTATAATATCAAGCACTTAGTAAAAATAATATTACCTCATTTTTAAAAAATATTTTTATTTATTTATTATTGGACAGAGACAGAGAAATTGAGAGGGAATGGGAGGTAGAACGGAAAAGAGACACCTGCAGCCCTGTTCCATCACTCGTGAAGCTCCCTCCTACAGGACAGGGGGGTTCAAATCTGGGTCCTTGAGCACTGTAATGTGTGCACTTAACCAGGTGCACCACTCCCAGGCTTCAAATCACCTCATTATTGGCTATTGTCATTCAATATGAGTCAGGACTCCAGACCTTTGTCATATATTAAGATAATTTTATATAGTCGTTGTCTAGAAATTATTCCATATTGGGGCTTAGTTCATAATCTAAACTTGTCTATTGCCCACCACCAACAATAAGTACATTTTGGTATACTTGTCTGGGCAATTTGATTCTTTTTTTTTTTTTTACCAGAGCATGGCTCAGCTCTGGCTGATGGTGGTACAAGGGATTGAACCTGGTGACTTTGGAGCCTCAGGCATGTAAGTCTGTTTGTATTATGCTATCTAACCCTGGCCAATAGGATTCTTTTTAAACATGATGTAATTACTTGTTACAGAGAGTGAGAGAGACCACCAGAGTATCACTTGGTATATAGGGTGCTAAGGATCAAACTTCTGACCTCATGCTTGAGATTCCAACACTAATTATAAAGGCAGTAGGATCAAGCCTGCTTTTTTCTTTTTTTTTTTTTTTGGAAAAGGACATCTTTTTTAATATTTTATTTTTATTTTTAATAAAGAGAAATTAAGGGGGGTGGGTGGTGGCACATTTGGTTAAGCACACCTAGGTGCAAGGACCTAGGTTTGAGGCCCTGGTACCCACCTACAGGGGAAAAGCTTTGCAAGTGGTAAATCAGGGCTGCAGGTGTCTCTCTGTCTCTCCCCTTCCTCTCAATTTCTGGCTGTCTATCCAATAAATAAAAATAAAGATAATTTTTAAAAATTCAACTTAAAAAAAAAAGAAAAATTATGGGCAAGGAAGATAAGACAGGGAGACAGCTGCCACACCTCATGACTCATGAAGTTTCCCCCTGTAGATGGGGAATGAGGGTTTGAACCTGAGTCCTTGTGCTTTGTAGGTGCTTGACAATTCAGTGACTGTTCTTGATGTTTACATTTAAATTTTTTTTTTTCGTTTATTGGATAGAGACAGAAACTGAGATGGAAGGGGGATGTAGAAGGGAAGTGACAGTGGTCTGGGAGGTGGCACAGTGGATAAAGCACTGGATTCTCAAGCACGAGATCCTAAATTCAATCCCCATCAGCACATGTACCAGAGTGATGTCTGGTTCTCTCTCTCTCTCTCTCATTCTACCCTTCTCATTAATTTTTTTTTTTATTTTTAACCAGAGCACTGCTCAGCTCTGGCTTATGGTGGTGCGGGGGATTGAACCTGGGACTCTGGAGCCTCAGGCATGAGGGTCTCTTTGCATAACCATTATGCTATCTACCCGCGCCCAATAAATATTTTTAAAAGGGGGGGCAGGGAGAGACAGAGGGACACATCTTTGAGCTCATAATATATGGGCTCAATCAAGTGTACCCCTACCTGGCCACTCATGTATGTTTTAAACTTCTTGTACTAAAGAAAACAAACATGTGCTAAGTCAAGAACGCTCTTGAGGCTGCTGATCTGCTGTGGACTTGAACCCAATTCTCACTCCAGATGTTATGATTTAGCACAACCCCAGGCCTTTCTACCCCTGGTGAACTGGGCAACTTTAGTTGCTGGTCTGATAAAACATCAAACCCCAGAATGTCAAAGTAGAGAGGGTCTTAAGAGGAGTTAGTCCAAATTCCCCATTTAAAAGATGAAGAAACTGAGGCCCACAGCGTATCACCACCCTATGTGCTCAGCGAGGTTCAAGTCCCTGGTCCCAACCTGCAGATGGAAAGGAAACCTCAAGAGTCATGAAGCAGTGTGTGTGTGTGTGTGTGTGTGTGTGTCCGTCCATTCACTCTCAATTTCTTTTTCTATTCAAAAATAAAAGTATCTGTACAGGTGTGGGGGGGAGGGGGGTCCTTCACTCTCAATGCCTATTTCTATTCAAAGATAAAAGTAACTATCTGGGAGTCGGGCTGTAGCGCAGCGGGTTAAGCGCAGGTGGCGCAAAGCACAAGGACCGGCATAAGGATCCCGGTTCGAGCCCCCGGCTCCCCACCTGCAGGGGAGTCACTTCACAGGCGGTGAAGCAGGTCTGCAGGTGTCTGTCTTTCTCTCCTCCTCTCTGTCTTCCCCTCCTCTCTCCATTTCTCTCTGTCCTATCCAACAACGACAACAACAATAATAACTACAACAATAAAACAACAAGGGCGACAAAAGGGAATAAATAAATAAAATTTAAAAAAAATAAAAATAAAAAAGTAACTATCTGTACAGGCACGGCCAGAAGGTGGCGCAGTGGCCACAGAGCTGGACTTGCAACCCTGAGGAGCTGAGTTCCACCCCCAGCAATGCATGTACCAGTACAGTGATGCTCTGCCTTTCTATCACTAATAGATATTTGTAAATTAAAAAAAGTACGTTTAAGTCACAGGCAAATATTTTCACGGTCAAATCTAAACTCGAGGTTTATACACAGCCGGTTTAGCGCCACCTCGCAGCCGGTGCCTAGGCTATGCCGCCCGCCTGCAGGCTGGGAGGGAAGCGTGAGAAAGGACCCCTGGGCATGGCCGCCCAGCCGCAAAACAGGAGGAGGGCGTGAGAAAAGGCGCAAAGACGGCGCGTGCGTACGCAGGACGTGAGCGGGTTATCCACGCGCACGCTCCGCTTTCCCGGGGTCGACCCCGCCGCAGCTCACCCGAACTCCAAATGGCCTCCGGGAAGTTGGAATCGGCCAGCTCCAACTGACCCTTTCCTCTTTCCCAGAAGGATACACCGAGGATGCTTGCTGCTAGTCACTACGACTCCGACTCCGACTCCGGGCCGTCGTCTAGGTGACTCCACGCTGGCCGTCATGATCCGGTGGGAGCCGGCGGATTGCAACAGGAAGTGACGTCAACCCGCCCCTTCCGCCAGTGAGCGCCTTGAGCAGCTGGGAGCGCTAGATTCAAAGTGCCTTTCTCTCCCCCTTCTGCCTTCCCCTCCTCTCGCAATTTCTCTCTGTCCTATCCAACAACAACGACATCAAAAATAATTACAACAATAAAACAAGGGCAACAAAAGGGAATAAATAAATAAATAAATATTTTTAAACTAGTTATTTGATACAAGAAATGTAAACATCTTGCCATAGTTAACTTACCAAATTAAAATAACCAAGTTTTGTTGGTGTTCTTTGAGTTTGAGCATGTTCTTTATACCTATAGAAAATTTAGTTAACATTGGGATAAATATTATAAAGCCGTCTAAGATCTTGTGCCCAAGTCCTAAGATTGTGGCCTGGGACATGGCACAGGGGTCCAGTGTGCCGGATTTGCAAGCGCAATCCTAGGTATTACAAGTGCCAGAGTACATGCAAAACAAAGTAACCTAAGAATCTCACTTTTCAACAGATAAATATAAAACGATGGCTAAAATCCATTTTCTATCATATATCTATCATATATCACTACTATAGAGATTGCATGATGTTATTTTTTTTTATGCAGTGAGATATTCAGAAAGGCTATTTTTGTTCAGCTCATTAATAGATCCAGTCATCTGTTGATGAATATTAAGGCTGGTTCCATAGTTAGTTTATAGTGACCATAGTGAAGCTATGAACATAAGAGGTGCACATATCCTTTTGTATAAGGGTTTTTGTGTGAGAAAGTTTATTAAAAAACCCATAGAACAGCTCAGGATATAGTATGGTTGAGACAACAATGGAATTTCAAGCATGAGGTCCTGAGTTCAATCCCCAGAACTGCATGTGTTCTTGAACTCCCATTTCTTTCTCATTAATAAAAATAAATAAATCTTAAAAATAGAAATTGCCAAGTTGATCCTAAAATCAATATGGAAATGCAAAGAACTAGAATAATTAAAGCAATTAAAACATTCTATTGATTTAATAATGATCAGTAAGACGATAGGATAAGAGGGGTACAATTCCACACAATTCCCACCACCAGAACTCTGTATCCAATCCCCTGCACTGCAAGCTTTCTTATCCTTTATCCTTCTGGGAGGATGGACCCAGGATCATTGGTAGCTGAAAAGCATAAAGATATAAAACAGAAAAAATTGTTAAATAATCAGGAACCTAAAGGTAAGAATAGAACAGGCAAGATTTGGGGTCTTCATGTTGGAATGAGTTAGGAAGTCTATTTTAGGTATATTTCAAGGGGCCTATGATCTTACCAATTTTTGCCTGAGCCTGACAGCTAACATGCAGGTGGGTTAAAGGTATTGTCTGGGAAGATGGTGTCAAGAGTCGGAAATAGGGCTAGAAAACTGGACCAGGGAAGAGAGTAGCTTCCAAATATGGGGAAAGTATATAAATACTGTTAACTGTAAACACTATTGATCTGATGTGGGGCCCATATTCAGCACAAGAGCTTTTGTAACCTCTGCATCCTTGTAGGTCTGAGCTCACATTCTGTGGTCATAGCTAGGAACATTCTAGGCTCCACTCATTTCAGTACATTGGGTGGCAGAGTATTTTGACCCAGCCTCCCTTTGGAAAGTGGGGCAGTTCCCACCATTGTTATTCCACATTGAGGATGAGGTCCTGTAGAGGCCCACAAGAGGGTCCACAATGCTGTTCCTGATGGAAATGACCAGTGATGGTAGAAAGAGGTCTCTTTTAGAGGCCTATGCCCATCAAATTTATGTGGGATTCCTAGGATTCCCTGACTAGGGCCCCAAATGATGGGGTGGCCTGGCAGTGACCAGAAGAACCATCATTAAAGTATTCCAGTCTCTTGCCCCTATCCAGATTAAAACAATTTTTAAGGAAAAAAATTGAGAATCAAAAAGATAGCTCACTTGGATATTGCAATTGCTTTGTTATTCATGCAACTCAGGTTTGAGCCTGGCTTCCACCACTATAATGAAGAAAACATGGGTACTGTGATGTCTTTCCCTTCTGTCTCCTTCTCTCCCTTTCTGTCTGGAAAGTTCAACCCAGAGTAGTAAAGCACCCACTAGTAAATGATGACTAGAAGGGAGAGGAGGAGGAGAAAGGGAAGAATAATTCATTTGGAAGCTTCATGCCACTTGATTTAATAGAGTAAAGCCACAATAATCATGAGACTTTGAAAAACATAGATACAGAGGGGCAAGGTAGTAGGACACCTGGTAGAGTACACTTTATAGGGCTCAAGGACTTGGGTTCAAGTCCTCAGTCTCCACCTGCGGGAGTGAAATAATACTACAGGTGCTCTCTATTTTCCTTTCCTTCAAAAAAAAAAAAATGAGGGCCAGGCAGTGACACAGCTGGTTGAGTGCTGAAGGACCCAGATTCAAGTCCTTGGTTCCCACCTCTAGGGAGAAAGCTTCATGAGCAGTGAAGCTGTGCTGCAGGTGTCCCTCTTGCTCTCTGTCCCTCCCCTCCTCTGTCTCTCTCCATCTCCATCCAAAAAAATAAATTAAATAAATAAATAAATGAAATAAAATTGAATTAGATTTTTTAAAAAGAATGAGGAAAAAATGTAGACACAAGTCAGTAAACAGAATAAAGCCAAAAATAGGGTTGAGGAGACAGCACAATGATTATGCAAAAAGCCGTTCATGCCTGGGGCACCAAAGGTCCCAAGTTCAATCCCTAGCACTGTCATAAGCCAGAACTGAATAGTGTTCTGTTAAAAAAAATAGACCTACATATTTATAGTTATTTGACTTTGAAAAATGTGTATGGATTGGGAGATAGATAACATAATGATTATGCAAAGAAATTCATGGCTGAGGCTCCAAAATTCCCAGCTTCAGTCCCCTGCACCACCATAAACCAGAATTGAGCAGTGCTCTGGTTAAAAAAATAAAATCTATAAAAAAAGAGAAAATTTTGGGGTGGGAATAGATAGCATAATGGTTATGCAAAAAGACTCTCATGCCTGAGGCTCTGAAGTCCCTGTACCACCAAAAGCCAGAGCTGATCTGGTAAAAAGAAAAGAAAAATTTGAATGAGCATTTGAACAGATTAAAGATAATATTTTAATACAAATAGTGATGCAACAATTGGCACACAAATGTAAAATAGTAAAACTTTGCTCTCTACCTGGCTCCATATAGTATAATGAACTATAAATGACTCGGAGACCTAAATTAAAGTACCTAACGTAAAATACTAGATTTTTTTAGAGAGAAACATAAGAAATTAGTGCAGCCTATTATGTTCCTAGCCATGATCACAGAATGTGAGCTTAAACCTACAGGGATACAGAGGTTACATGGGCTCCTGTGCTGAATATGGGTCCCAGATCAAATCGATGGGGTTTGCAGTTAACAATGTTTATATACTTTCCTCATATTTGGGAGCTACTCTCCCCTGATACAGCTTTCTAGTCCTTTTTCCAACTATGACACCAACTCCCCAGACAATAACCTGGGTCCACCTGCATATTAGGTTTCAGGCTCAGGCAAAAACTAGTAAAGTCATGGGCCCTTTGGAATATACCTAAAATAGACCTACCAGCTTTTTCCAAAACAGTGACCCCAAATCTTCATCTGCAATATTCTTGCCTTTAGTTTCATGATTAATCAACAGTTTGTTCTGCTTTATATTAACTCTTTTTTAACTACCAGGTTCCAGATGATACCATGATGCCAACCTGACTTCCTTGGGCAGAGGACCCCCACCCTGTGTCCTGGAGCCCCACCTCCTCAGATCCCTGCCCCACTAGGGAAAGAGAGAGATGGGCTGGGAGTATGGATCGACCTGCCAACGTCCATGTTCAGTGGAGAAGTGGACCCGAACTGCCCCTGCGGCTACAGACAGACTATGACCCACATAGTCAACGACTGCCACCTCTCCAGATTCAAAGGAGGTCTCGAAACTTTACATCAGGCTCAACCTGACACTGTTAAATGGCTACGGAAGAAGGGCAAACGCTAGAAGAAGAAGAAGTGGAGAAGCAATTACAGAAGTCAAACCTTCCACCTTCTGGACCCCATAATGATTCTGCATCCATACTCCCAGAGGGATAAAGAATAAGGAAGCTATTAAGGGAGGGGATTGGATATAGAGTTCTGGTGGTGGGAATTGTGTGGAATTGTACCCCTCTTATCCTATGGTCTTGTCAATAGTTCCATTTTATAAATAAAAATTAAAAGAGTGGATCTTTAGCAATACTGGGATTGGTAGGAATTCAACATATAAATGCAATTTTAACAATTTCAAAGAGAATACTTTTTAATTTTGTTGAAGTGAAATTGTCAGCATTTCTTTTTTATGGATCATGGCTTTGGTGTCATAGCTAAGAAATATGTGTGTCTAATCCAAGACCCTAAAGACTTGCTCTATTTTTTAAAATTTTTATTACCTTTATTTATTTATTGCATAGAGATAGCCAGAAATCTACAGGGAAGGGGGAGAGAGGCAGAGAGACACCTGGCAGCACTGCTTCACCATTCACAAAGCTTTCCCCCTGCAGGCGGGGACCAGGAACCGGAACCTGGGTTCTTGCGCATTGTAACCTGTGCGCTCAAATTTTTCTTAACATTTTATTTATTTACTAATGAGAGGGATAGGAAGAGAGAGATATCATTCTGATACATGTTCTTCTGGGGCTCAGCCTCAGGATCTCATGCTTGAGAGTCCAGCACTGTGCCACCTCCCGGCCTACCTTGATATATTTTTTATAAGATTTCATTAATTTATTTAATCCCCTCTCTCTCTCTCTCTCTCTCTCTCTCTCTCTCTCTCTATTTTGCCTCCAGGGTTATTGCTAGAGCTTGGTGCCTGTACTACGAATCCACTGCTCCTGGAGGCCATTTTTTTCCATTTTTGTTGCCCTTGTTGTTGTCATTATTGTTACCGTTGTTATCACTGTTGTTGCTGTTGGATAGGACAGAGAGAAATGGAGAGAAGAGGGGATACAGAGAAGGAGACAGAAAGATAGACACCTTCAGCTCTGCTTCACCACTTGTGAGGCGACCCCTCTGCAAGTGGGGAGCTGGGGGGGGAGGACAAACCGGGATCCTTAAGCCGGTCCTTGTGCTTTGCACCACCTGCGCTTAACTCGCTGTGCTACCGCCCCGACCCCCTAATTTTCTCTTTTTAATTTGCTAGGACAGAAGGAATTTGTGAGGGGAGGGAGACACAGAAGGAGAGAAAAATAGAGATACCTGTAATACTACTTCACAGCTTGTGAAACTTCCTATTTTCAAGTGGGGACCAGAGACTTGAACTCAGATCTGTGTACACTGTATCATGAGCACTAAACCAGGTGTGCCAAATATTTGTTTTTTTCGTTCATGAGAAAGATAGGAAGGGGCAGGGGCAGAAAAAAAAAAAAAAGATAGGAGGAAAGAGATAAAGAGAACCAGGCATCACTCTGACACATCTAGTGTTGGTGATCAAATTCCAGATGCTACCATGATGCCAACCAGACAACCCCACCAATGTGTCCTGGAGCCCCACTTTCCCAGAGCCCTGCCCCACTAGGGAAAGAGAGACCGCCTGGGAAGCACTTGCAGAAGCCAGACCTTCCACCTTCTGCACCCTATAATGACCCTGGGTCCATACTCCCAGAGGGATAAGGAATAGGAGAGCTATCAGGGGAGGGGATGGGATATGGAGCTCTGATGGTGGGAATTGTACTCCTCTTATCCTATGATTTTATCAGTGTTTCCTTTTTATAAATAAGAAAATAAATAAAAAAGAATAGTAATCTCTACAGACTTACTTTCTGCATTGCCTTAACCTAGAGTTAGGGGGAAAAGGGCTCCTCCTCTTATCAGATCTTACTGGATTTGTGCAACTTGAACTCTTAGGGAATGATGTTCAAGATCACAGACAATACTGTTAGGGAAAGTACACTATTTTTAAAATGTAGTTAGAACTTGAAGGTAGTTGGTGAGTAGATTGTGACATTCAGAAGTCAGTGGTTAGCAGGCACTATGAAGCATGGGTTCCTATATTGTGTTGTACATTCAGCTGGGTGTATCACTGCCCAGCCCAATAAATAAATCTTTAAAAAAAAATTACGTAGTAGTCCGGGAGGTGGCACAGTGGCTAAAGCATCGGACTTTCAAGCATGAGGTCCTGAGTTCAATCCCTGGCAGCACATGTACCAGAGTGATGTCTGGCTCTTTCTCTCTCCTCCTATGTTTCTCATTAATAAATAAATAAATAAAAACAACAAGGGCAACAAAAGGAAATAGATAAATATTTTTTTAAAAAAATAATAATTATGTAGTGACTGGGGATACAGCATAATGCTTATGCAAAAGACTGTCGTATCTGAGGTTCCAAAGTTCCAGATTCTGTCCCCGGCACCATCATAAGTCTAAGCTGAGCAGTGCTCTGGTCTTTCTGCGTGTCTCTTTCTCATTAAAAGATTAAATAAAAATCTAAAAATAATTATTTAAGATAATAATGCATACCTGAATAAGATTGTGTCTATATCAACATAACAAAAATAATTTTAATATATTTAGGCAAACTAGAATCTAACAATTTTCCCCCAAATCTCTATGTATGTAAAAAGGTGACATGATTCACATAGAACACAAATGGTGGGAGTCTGCGGTAGCGCAGCGGGTTAAGCGCACCTGGAGCAGAGCGCAAGGACCAGCTTAAGGATCCGGGTTGGAGCCCCCGGCTCCCCACCTGCAGGGGAGTCACTTCACAGGCGGTGAAGCAGGTCTGCAAGTGTCTTTCTCTCTCCCTCTCCAGTCACTCTTCCCTCTCAATTTCTCTCTGTCCTGTCAAGTAAAAAAAAAAAAAAAATTAAAAAAAAAAAAGAACACAAATGGTTTTAAAAAGAAAAACATTGGGGGTCGGTAGGCGGCACAGTGGGTTAAGCGCATGTGGCGCAAAGCGCAAGGACCGGTGTAAGGATCCCGGTTGGAGCCCCCGGCTCCCCACCTGCAGGGGAGTCGCTTCACAGACGGTGAAGCAGGTCTGCAGGTGTCTGTCTTTCTCTCCCCTTCTTTGTCTTCCCCTCCTCTCTCCATTTCTCTCTGTCCTATCCAACAACGAACAACATCAACAATGGCAATAATAATAACCACAACGAGGCTACAACAACAAGGGCAACAAAAGGGGGAAAAATGGCCTCCAGGAGCGGTGGATTCATGGTGCAGGCACCGAGCCCAGCAATAACCATGGAGGTAAATAAATAAATAAATAAATAAGAAAAGAAAAACATGGTCTGGGAGGTGGCACAATGGATAAAACATTGGACTCTCAAGCTTGAGGTCTTGAGTTCCATCCCTGGCAACACATGTACCAGAGTGATGTCTGGTTTTGTCTCTCTCTCTCTCTCTCTCTCCTCCTGTCTTTCTCATAAATAAATAAAATATTTTAAACACACACACACACACACCAACCAGATGTTTATACGCCCTACAAGAGAAATATATACCTACTTAGATAGTATGTATTATAGTTAGAGAATTCACATATAAAAAGATGCAGGATCCTCATCTAGTTGAACAAGTTGAACTAGAGCTGTTAACAGAACTATTTATTGCCACATCTCCTTTCTAGTTTATCCAGAGTCCTGCCCCACTTTTTTTTTTTAATATTTTACTTATTCATGAAGAAGATAGGCAGAGAGAGAGAAAGAACAAGATATCATTCATATACTGCCAGGGATTGAACTTGGGACTTCATGCTTGAGAGTCTTATGCTTTATCCACTGTTCCACCTCCCAGACTATTCCCCTGCCCCATTCTTTACCAGAAGTACACCATTCACTTCCTTCCTATCCATATAGAAATATTACACAGTCAGCCTGGAGAGGGGCTAGAGTTTTCTCCCAACTGGCTACTTTGTCTGATTCCATATATCCTTATATATTTTCTCAAGGTTTTATTTATTTTAATGAGAGAGCAATTCAGATAGACCTAGAGAGAAACCCAGGTCAGCTCTGGCTTATAGTGGTGCTGGGGACTGAACTGGGATCTCAGAGCCTCAGGCATGAAAGCATTTTACTTTATATAACCATTATACTGTCTCCCCAGCTCCTACATACTATTATTTTTACTTTCATTTTTTGCCTTCAGGGTTATCGCTGGGGCTAGAGGCCTACACTATAAATCCACTGCTCCTGTGGCCATTTAAACATTTTTTTTGGATAGGACAAAGAGAAATTGAGAGGGGAAGGAGAGGGAGAGAGAAAGATAGATACCTGCAGAGCTGCTTTACTGCTTGTGAAGTGACCCCCTGCAGGTGGCGCCTGGGGATTGGACTGGGATCTTTGTATCGGTCCTTATGCTTCGTACTATGTGTGCTTAACCCAGTGCACCACTGCCCCCCTCATGATATTATTTTTAATGACAACCTATTGATTTAATATATTGCCTATACTTCTTATATTTATTTATAATTACTGAATACATTTTTTAGTAAATGCTTACCTGATGTTATTTCACATTTAACACTAAAACTAGGAAAATTACTAGCAGTGACTTTATAAGAATATTTTATTCATTTATTGGATAGAGACAGAGAACCTGAAATGGAAGTTGGAAATGGGGAGAAAGAGAGAGAGACATGTGCAGCACTGCTTCGTCACTCCTGAGAACCTGGGTCCTTGTGCCTGGTAATATAGTTAGGCTAAAAGATGGAATGCTGCAGCTAAAGTAAAGTGGTCCAGGGCCAGGAGATAGCTCACCCAGTGGGGTGTGACCTTACTATGTATGAAGCCCTGGGTTTTAGACCCAGGAACTTTGGCAACATAAAGGCATTATATATTCAAAGAAGCAAGTGTCACATTGCCAACCTCCTTCCTAGGGGACTACTGTGTACATATCATGTATTCATCATATAATTCCTATTTTACCAATTGTTAGTATTTTGGATTTTATGTGTTATTTGGTATGACTTGGTAGTTATTTGATAGACTTGTTATTTGGGGAGGGTCTGAGAATATTCACATTTTTTGTTCTATATGAATGGTAATTGCTTCCTAACTTTATACCTTTTTTAAAAATATATTTATTTCCTTTTGTTGCCCTTGTTGTTTTATTGTTGTTGTTATTGTTAGATAGGACAGAGAGAAATGGAGAGAGGAGGAGAAGACAGAGAAGGGGAGAAAAAGATAGACACCCACAGACCTGCTTCACTGCCTGTGAAGCGACTCCCCTGCAGGCGGAGAGCCAGGAGCTCGAACCAGGATCCTTATGCCGGCCCCTGTGCTTTGTGCCACGTGCACTTAACCTGCTGTGCTGCACCCGACTCCCACTTTATGCCTTTTAACATATGAAATTGTTATGGTAAACTTCTACTTACAAATAGCAGGGAAACCTGTATTTTATAACCTATTCCCATCAAGTCTAAATCACCACTTTTACCTAAAAACCAAGCCAATAAAGAAGCAAAATTATCAAACAAAAGGGATAAACAATTTGGGTCATGGCCAGTTCAACTGCTCTTATTAAGCTGTGCTCCTCATCTGCAAAGCACACATTTTAAGTTTTTGTTATGTACTCATTGATATGGGTAGCTGGGTTGTGTCTGCTCCCCAGTAGAGTATCAGTCATGTGAGAGTTATGTCATGCTTTGTTTTTGCTTTGCTGTCATTTCCTTAGATGTCTAGATCTACAGCTCCTAGGGAAGAATTGACAGTCAATAGTTTTTTATTGAACCCCTTCATTCATTAAATATTTTATTTCTTACTAAATGTTCTCACTCTGTTAAGCACCAGAGATCAAGAATATGACTGTGCCTTCAAGAAGCACATGTCTAAGAGGGAAACAGCATGGTGGTTTCAGTACAATGTGATCTACTTCAGCCAGGGAGAGAAAAAAGTGATGAAACAGTTGGAGGCAGCTTGAAAAGGGTTCCAAGAAGTGTTGCTCTTTCTATAGAGTCATAGAAGGAGTTGCCCAGTGAGTGATGGGGAAGAAAGGAAAGAACATATGCAGTGGCCCAGTGGCACAACATTTAGTTATGGGACTGGGAATAGTTCACTTGGATAGTGTGCTGCTTTGCCGTATGTGCGATCCTGGTTCAAGGCCTTACTACATTGAAGGAAGTATTGGTGTTGTGTTATATTCTCTTTCACTCTTTCTGCCTCTCTGTCTCTAAATAGTTAAATAAATAACTACTTAATTGTGGTATACCTTTATTCCAAACAGTTCATTAAGTCTCCAGAGCTTGTATGGATGTGGATGATACTGGGAGATGAAACTTTTTTTTTATGTATAAAAAGGAAACACTGACAAAGCCACAGGATAAGAGGGGTACAACTCCACACAGTTCCCACCACCAGAACTCTGTATCCCATCCCCTCCCCTGATAGCTTTCCTACTCTTTAACCCTCTGGGACTATAGACCCAAGGTCATTGTGGGATGCAGAAGGTGGAAGGTCTGGCTTCTGTAACTGATTCCCTGCTGAACATGGGCTTTAACATGTAGATACATGCTACCAGCATACTACCAGCCTGTCTCTCTCTTTCCCTGGTGGGGTGGGGTTCTGGGGAATCTGAGCTCCAGGACACATTGGTGTGGTTGTCTGTCTAGGGAAGTCTAGTTGGCATCATGCTAGCATCTGAAACCTGGTGGCTGAAAAGAGAGTTAACATATAAAGCCAAACAATTGTTGACTAATCATGAACCTAAACACTGGAGTAGTCCAGATGGAGAGTTGGGGAGCCCTTCATTTTGTAGATAGCTAGTAGCCATATTTTAGTTATATTCCAAAGGGCTTGTGGCTCTACTAGCTTGTTTTTTTCCTCTCAAGCCTGAAATCTGATATGCAGATGGATCCTAGTTATTGTCTGGGTTGATGATGTCATGACTGGAAAAAGGACCAGAAAGCTGCATCTATCTGGGAAGAGAGTAGCTCCCAAATATGGGAAAGGTGTATACATATTGTTGAACTTAAACCCCACTGATTTGATCTGATCTGGGGCCGATACTCAGATTAGGAGCTTATGTGACCTCTGCATCCCTGTAAATCTGACCTCACATTCTGTGGTCATGCATAGGAACATTTCAAGCTGCCCCAATATCAGGACCCATCTTCCTCAGGTGTAGCATAGAGTATGTTGTCCAGCCTCCCTTAAGAGGATAGAACATTCTCTACCATTGTTGATCCAAGTTGAGGGCAAGGTCCTATGGGGGCCCACAAAGGGGTCTGTTTTGTTGTTCTGAAACTATTTTTTTTAAGATTTCACTTATTTATTAATGAGAAAGATAGAGGAAAGAGAGAAAGAACCAGACATCACTTTGGTATATGTGTTGCCGGGGACTGAACTCAGGATCTCATGCTTGAGAGTCCAGTGCTTTATCCACTGCTCTACCTCCTGAACCATAAGATGAAAAGACTTTGTATGCCAGGAAACCACTGAAAGTCTTTATACTTGAAAACACATGTACCTCTGAAGTTTTTCTAATACTGCATTTACATAGTCATTCTGGTCCCACTGTGGAAGATGAATTGGAGTGACTGGGAGATGTTGGGCATAGTCCTTTGCAACTATCCTTCACTTGCATATTTCCTTTGAAAATTTGGCACAATATCAAAGAGATGTAGGGAAAAGGGCAAACCACTGGTCCATCCAGGATGACTGCCCTTCTTGCTACTATCTTGCATATTTTATAAACAGTAACCATCTTCATAGAATTCTGACCTATTTTGACTTATCTAGGACATGACATTCCTCATCCTCACTTTTTTTTAACTTATTTTAAAAATATTTTATTTATTTATCATTGATTTAATATTAATCAACAAGACCAGAGGATAAGAGGGGTACAGTTCCACACAATTCCCACCACCAAAGTTCTACATCCCATCCCCCCCATTGGAAGCTTTCTTGTTCTTTATCCCTCTGGAAGCATGGGCCCAGAATCATTATGGGGTGCAGAATGTGGAAGGTCTGAATTCTGTAATTGCTTCTCCACTGGACATACACATTGGCAGGTCAATCTATACTTCCAGCCTGTCTCTTTCCCTAGTGGGGCAGAGGTCTGGAGAGGTGGGATTCCAGGTCACATTGGTGAGGTCGTCCTCACTTCTATAGAAAAGGTTGAAAGTCTTCTAAGGAAGCATTAGATATTTCCAGAATGAGAATGAGATAGACAGCTTAGACAGAGTCCTCTTAAAGTCTATAAGTTCTGTTGATCTGTAAGTGGCAACATTAGGACAGCTTCTCTCCAGGACAGACAGTTAAAGCTTCAGCTTATTGACTGTCAATGTCCTCAAAATCTGAAATGAGAGATAAACAATGTTCCAAGTCAGTAGACTCACTAGACTTGTCATTGTCAATAATGTTTTTTTAATGTCATACCGTGTTCTTATAAAGATGCCTAGATGAAATTCTTGCCTGATTTTATATCAGTAATAAAAACTTTTGAGAAATGTCCTGTTTATGTATCTGAACATTGTGGCATAACTAGCCACTTACCTAGGAACAGACTAAAGACCTGGTCTTTGGCCTATTGTTAGTGTGGACAAATACTGTCAACATAATTATAGTACTCTACCTAATTCTTTTGTGTTTTAACACTTCACTTTAAAGAATGAGGATGAATCGAGCAACATATGGGAGGGGAACATACTATAAAGAAAGAACAATCCCAGACAGAGGCAGAAATATTCCTGATCTATTGCAGAAAGAGCACAGAAGCCAGTGTGCTTGGAGTGAAAGAAGCTGGTAGAGGCAGGAGTTCAGTTTCCACTGGTGCTACAGTGGAGGGTGTTTTGCTGCCACTTCACAGTGATTAAAGTATTGACTCTATTAGCATTTCAAGCATAGAATTCTAGACTTTCTCCACTTAGATTTTGATGGAATGTGTGGAAGTAAGTCACAGTTTTATCTTTAGTGTTTAACCAGAGTAGGTTGGGTATTGCTTGAAAGTATCCTGTTTCATAGTCTGTGAGAGGCACATTCAATAAGATGTTAGAAAATTTGTCAAGAAAATTTGATACCTGCCATTGCATGTATTGGAATGATGAAACTCTTGCTATCTTTATTTCTTCTCAGCCCCCATCAATACATAAAACTCATTTTGATTTTTATGTATATATATATTTATTGTCTCATTTAAAAAATTTAAAAAAAATTTTAAATTTTGTTGCCCTTAATAAGTTGTTGCCCTTAAATAAGTTTTTCATTGTTGTTGTAGTTGTTGTTGTTGTTAGATAGGACAGAGAGAAATGGAGAGAGGAGGGGAAGACAGAGAGGAGGAGAGAAAGATAGATACCTGCAGATCTGCTTCACCACCTGTGAAGCGACTCCCCTGCAGGTGGGGAGCTGAGGGCTCGAACCAGGATCTTTCCGCCAATCTTTGTGCTTTGCACCATGTGCTCTTAACCCGCTGCACTACCGCCCGACTCCTCTGTCTCATTAAGCTGCATTTGCCTTAGACTTTATTTATATAGAGACTTTATTTATATAGTTGTGGTCTGCACTCAGTGGTATTTCTGATTGCTAGCTTCTTTAGCATAGTTTTTGATATACGTAAAGAAAATAAATAAGCAAACAAAACACCACAGGAGTTCACCACCAAGCTATTCCTTCATTCTGGAGGTATTTCACACACCTGTCTTCTTTATTTTCACTAGAGTAATTCTTTTCCCTTTTCTTTTTAAAAAATTAATTAATTAATTGGACAGAAGCAATGAGAAATCGAGAAGAATGGGAGGGATAGAAAGAGAGAGAAATACCTGCAGCTCTACTTCACCACCCGCAAAGCTTTCCCACTGCATATAGGGGCTGGGGGTTGAACTCAGGTCCTTGCACATTGTAATGTGTGCTCAGCCAGGTGTGCCACTACCCAACCCCTCTCTTTTCTTTTAATGTAGATTATTATTATTAATTTTTTAAAAAATAGTACCAGAATACTGTTCAGTTCTGGCTTGTGGTGATGCCAGGATTAAACTTGGGACCTTGGAGCCTCAGGCATGAAAGTCTAGTGCCTATAATTCTTTTCTTTTCTTTTTCTTTTTTCTTTTCTTTTCTTTTTTTTTTTTTTTTTACCAGAGCACTGTTTAGCTCTGGCTTATGGTGGTGTAGGAGATTGAACCTGGGTCTTTGAAGCCTCAGACATGAGAGTCTGTTTTGCATAACATTATGCTATCTACCCTCCGCCTAGTGCCTATAATTCTTCCCACTTTGTATGTAAGTGGGAAAAGTAAGAAAGAATACATCTGACCCCCCAACTCTTCATCTGCTCTATTCCAGCCTTTAGGTTCAACAATTTGGATTGGTCAACAATTTGTTTGGCTTTGTATGTTAACTTTCTTGTCAACCACCAGGTTTCAGATGCTAGCATGACGCTGACCAGACTTCCCTGAACAGACAACCCCACCACCAATGTGTCCTGGAGCTCTGCTTCCCCAGTGCCCTTCCCCACTAGGGAAAGAGAGAGGCAGACTGGGAGTATGGATCCACCAGTCAACGCCCATGTTCAGCGGGGAATCAATTACAGAAACCATACCTTCCACCTTCTGCATCCCACAATGACCTTAGGTCCATACTCCCAGATGGTTAAAGAGTAGGAAAGCTATCAGGGGAGGGGATGGGATACAGAGTTCTGGTGGTGGGAATTTGTACCCCTCTTATCCTATGGTTTTGTCAGTGTTTCCTTTTTATAAATAAAAAATTAAACTATATATATATATATAAATAATACATCCATTCCATATTTTGCACTGTTATTTATTTATGCCAGATACTTCACAATTGGGAAGTGGAAACCCTTTCAAATTGACTTCTGTATCCATCCCTCTTCGAGCACTTTCTTTTTGGGTTAGTAAAGTATTCCAGATTAATTTTGTACTTTTCCTGTCCAATACTGTAATTAACCATTTCTCCAAGAAGCTCTAGTTGTTTTTAGTGGAGGACAGTGATATGAGCTAGGCACTAGGTATGCTTGTTATTGAGGGTTGCTGCTTCCAGACTTTCTCAGCAGACAGAGTATAAATAGACAGCACACACACACACATTTACATTTGCAATGGCTAATTTAGTATGCCAACTTGTTTGGAGCATGGCACCAGACTTTATTTGATTAAACTTGATTTCTGATGTTTCCATGGAGTTATTTATGTATGTGATTTATATTAAAAAATCAGTAGACTTTCCTCCTTAATGTGGATGGGCCTCACCCAGCCAGTTGAAGACTTGACTAGAACAACAAAAAAAGAATCTCACATCCCCCCAAAAGGAATTAATTAAATAATAATAATAATAATAAAAACAGAGCACTTATCATCTCTGGTTTATGGTGGTGTGGGAGATTGAATCTGGAACTTCAGAGCCTCAGGCATGAGAATCTTTTTGCATAACCATTATGTTATAATAAAAATAATTTCTTTCTCTCTTTAAGTCTTTTAGTGCTGGATAGAAACAGAGAAATTGAGAGGGGAGAGGAAGATAGAGAAAGAGACACAGAGATACTTGTAGCCCTGCTTCACCATTTGTGAAGCTTTCCCCCCTGAAGGTGGGGACCAGGGCCTTGAACCTGGGTCCTTGTGCACTGTAATATGTGCGCTTAACCAGGTGCACCACTGCCTCACCCCAAAAGAGGAATTCTCTACTGTGATGAACTACAAACTTGAATGAAACATGGACTCTACCTTTGTCTCCTTCCTGATGGCCTTTGAGCTTGAATAAAACATTGAATTCCCCTCTGTCTCCCATCTGATGATCTTTGAACTTGAGCTGCAACATTAGTTCTTCTCTGGGTTTTTACTTGGGCTTATCCTATTGATTTGCCATAGATATTTAGGGTATGGCAGAATACATAATTCTATGTGCTATCCTTTTAAATGCCTTCCTTCCTTCCTTCCTTCCTTCCTTTCTTACATAGAGGCAGATAGAGAGAGAGAAAGAAACCATAGCAGTCAAATTTCCTTCAGTGCTGTGGGATTTGGGCCTAAATCTGGGTTGTGTACAGGCAAAGCAGTACATTATCCATGTGAAAGGCACACACACACACACAGAGGGAGAGGGAGAGACAGATAGCAGGAGGAGAGACATTACAACACTGCTTTATCATTTATAAAACTTCCTTTTGCAAGTTATTCCTGTGTAGCAGCTGGGGATTTAAACATAGGCTCTTGCACACAGTACAGTGTGTATTCAATAGGGTGATTTCTCAGCACCTTCTCTTTCTGTATTATCATTACTATTATTATTATACTTTTTTTTAAAGACTTTATTTATTTATTGATGAGAAAGATAGGAGGAGAGAGAGAAAGAACCAGACATCACTCTGGTATATGTGCTGCTGGGGCTTGAACTCAGGACCTCACGCTTGAGAGTCAAGTGCTTTATCCACTGCACCACCTCCCGGACCACATATTATTATACTTTTTAACCAGAGCTCTGCTCAGCACTAGCTAGTGTTAGTTTGAGAGATGGAATCTGGCACCTTGTAGTCTCAGGCATAAGTCTTTTTGCATAACCATTATGCTATTTTCCTTGTCCTCTTCCCATATTTTAATTCCTTTATTTGATAGAGAAAAGCCTCATTCCCACTACTTTTTCTTAAATTTTTTATATTTAATTATATGTAGGGACAGAAATAGAGAGGAAAGAGACAGCAGGAGAAACTCTTGCACCACTGCTTCAGTGCTAGTGAAGCTTTTCTGTTGTATGTGGGAGGCCCTGGGCTTGAATCCTGGTTTATGTACACTATAATGTGTGCACTCTACCAGGTATGCCACTGCCCACTACCTCCCTATCATTCTTACTATATTTGCTTATTTACTAAATTGCCCTCATATAATTTTTTTGAGACTTTGTAGAATATGTTTTGTTCACTTTTAAAACAAGTAAAGTGTTTAGAGGATGGAGTCACCTCCTTTCCTAAGTTCCTTGAGGGGTTGCATAGACTTGGGGTGGCTCTGCCTCTGCCTTAAGGAGGTATTTTGAGAGACACAGTGGAAAAGAAAGCCAGCCCGAGGGGGAGGGGCACTGCTTGTCTAGCATAGGGGTGCCTCTTTCCAGGTGCGTACTCTCTGGGTTGGAGAGAACTAGACCAGAGCCAGCCTAATGGCTAGGAAAGGGGTGGAGAAAGGCAAAAGGGGCTGGAAAGGTAGGAACTTCCTTAGCAACTCTTGCAAGGGTTTTAACTGGTAGGATTAATAATAATACCCTACAGGCAGAGAGGGTCTTGATAGTAGAAAGAAGATAGATCAAAGGAATGGAATGGGTGGGGATCTTTCAGGCAAAACAATGATTATGTAGATAATAAGTCTAATAAGACAAGAGGATGGATGTCCCCTCAAATCAAGCCCTACTAAGCTCAGTCACATCCTCACAATTTCCCCACAGGGCACAATTTATGTTAATGACAGCTTAGGACTTTCAGGTACTTTCATATACTTATCTGACTTGCTCCTACCTATAGCCCTATCAAAAATAGATAAAATTAGAAAAGCTTCCCTGGTGATTTTGTGTGCCACTAGGATTGGTAAGTAGTGCAATGCTGTCCTTTCTCTGAGGACAATATTCACTGTTTTACTTGCTTATTTATTTTTATTTTTAAATTTATTTACCAGAGCATTGTTCATGCACTGTGTGGGACTCAACCATATTTATTTATTTATTTTTAGACAGTGACAGAGAGGCAGAGAGAGAGAATGAAAGACACCACAGTACTGAAGCTTCTTCCAATGTGGTGGGGACTGCTTCAACTTGCACAGGGCAAAGCAGGTAAGCTTTCTTTTGGCTTTTCCTTTATGTACTTCATTTATCTTTTCTTTTTAATATTACTCTATTTATTTATTTACTGGATAGAAATAGCCAGAAATTGAGATGAAGGGGGAGATAGATACCTGCAGCACTGCTTCACCACTCTTGAAGCTTTTTCTCTAGGCAGGTGGGGATTAGGGTCTTGAACCCCAGTCCTTGCGCATTGTAATATGTGTCCTTAACCAGATGCTCCACCACCCAGCCTCTCTCTCTCTCTCTCTCTATTTTTTTTTGCTTCCAGGGTTATTCGCTGGGGCTGGGTGCCTGCACCATGAATCCACTGCTCCTGGAGGCCTTTTTTTCCCTTTTTGTTTATCGTTGTTGTTATTATTGCTGTTATTGCTGTCGTTGGATAAGATAGGACAGAGAAAAATCAAGAGAGGAGGTGAAGATAGAGAGGGGGAGAGATAGACACCTGCAGACCTGCTTCAACGCTTGTGAAGAGACTCCCTGTAAGTGGGAAGCCGGGGGCTCGAACCGTATCCTTAAGCCCGTTCTTGGTCCTTGCTCTTCGCGCCACGTGAGCGCTTACTCCTCTGCGCTACCACCTGGCCCCCTCATTTTTATTTTCTAAGAGAGGTAGAGAGAATGGAAGAGACCACAGCACCAAACCTTTCTTCAGTGCAGATTGGACCTTGGGTTGTGTATATATGGTAAAGCAGCACACTATCCAAGTGAACTGTTTCCCGCTGCCCAATTTTACTAGCTGTTGTATCCCAAGGGTTCCAATGCAGTGTTTGGCATAAAGCAGACATAGTTTCTGGGTGCATCATGTTTTACAGAGGCGGCAAAGGAGCCTCAGAGAAGTTTCTAATTACACAGGCGGCCTGCATTGGTCAGCGTTCCATGACTAGTCGACATGAAATGTTCAGGCTGTTTTTCTAAATGTAGGGTTAACCGGGAGCTGGCGGCTCCTAGTTATAGGGTCAAAGTACGCCTGGGGCTGCCTGGCTATGGGTCAACAGCCGCGCAGGCTCTGTCCCAGCCCAGGACAGAGCGCGAAGGCGGCCTCAGCAGACATTCCGCGAGACTCCGCCTATGGGGAGGGGCCGCCGCCTAGGCCTGGAGAGCAACTGGCCTGCCTCCTGCTTCTGCGCCTGCGCGCGGCGCCGAGGGGACGGGGTCGGACAGAGAAATGGCGGCCTCTATGATCTACAGCCGTCTGCTGGCCACTAGCACCCTTCGGAGCCATCAGCCCCGGACGGTGCTGCGGGCGGCCGCTCAGGTACTACAACCCCGTCCGCTTTGGCCTCCAGGGTTGGCAGGAGAAAGGGGGGAAGTGGGAGAACTGGCTCCGGTGGGTGCGGTGTGAGGGGACCTGGTTGCTTCGCAGTGGGTGACATTGAGTGGCATGGGTGCCGCTCCGGGGCAGCAGGCTGCTGGCTCGGGGCGGAGGCCCCGGCTTTGCGGCTTGACGAGCGGGCCCAGGTCGGTGTCCATCTCACCTGGCCGCCCGTCCTCGGGACTCCGGGGACGCGGCCGCAGCTGCCCACCCAGTCTCCCCGGGGCGCCGGGAGGCGTGTGGGCTCCGGGAGGAGGCGAGGGGGCTCCCGGCTGCTTCGGTGTCCGGCGCGGAGCCCCCCTCTGGAGGGCTGGGGCGATGCCCTTCAGACGTACTTGCGTGTCCCTCGGGAGCTGTCATAGGTTGGAATAAGTTCACAGGACCAAGTGCTTGCTGACTTGCCTTTTTTGGGATAAGGTAGCGAAGTTTCCCACCTTCCTCAAATAATTGTGTAATCTGTTTGTTAGTAATAATGACATGAAGTTTACCAGCTTAGCAGTTAGGGAAGTGATAAAAATAGACCATATGATATAGCTTATTTCACTTTTTGGATAGACTTTAGCATCGTAGTCAGAGTTTTGTTTTGTTTTTGAATATTAGTTGTGTGCCAAATACTGCCCTGTGTTTTTACATATAGTTTCTCAGTAGCCTTTTCAGCAACATCGTAAGGGCTAGGTCAATAATGTTCCCATCTTTGAGAACATTGAAGAAATTGTAACTAAGAGGACAAGTAGTTTGGGTTAGGTCACAGAGCAGGGGAGGTCACAGCTGAGGTTTAAGTCCATCAATGTCTGGTTCCAAACTTGTGTGCTTGAATGTGCTCTACATGGTTTTTCAGAATGTAGGGATCGACCAGTTCTTTCCTACACTGACTCCAAAAATTTGGTGAAAGATCATAATTGTCTTTAGAAGTGAACTGTAGAATCTTAGGTTATGCTCTAATTCGTCAGACATGACATAAGTGAGGGTTTTTTCCCCCTTTTTCTTCTTATTTTTTAAATATTTATTTATTCCCTTTTGTTGTCCTTGTTTTTTTTTTTTTTTTTTTTTTAATCGTTGTAGTTATTGATGTCGTTGTTGAACAGAAAAAGGAGGGGAAGACAGAGGGGGAGAGAAAGATAGAAACCTGCAGACCTGCTTCACCGCCTGTGAAGCCTTGGGCTCCAACCAGGTTTCTTACACTGGTCTTGCGCTTTGTGCCACCTGTTTTGTTTGTTTGTTTGATCAGCGCACAACTTAACTCTGGATTGCAGTGGTGCTGGGGTTAAACCTGGAGCTTTTGGTGCCTCAGGCATGAAAACATTTTTGCATAGTTATTACTCTGTCTCCCCAGCCCACCCTAAGTGAATTAGTTTAGAGATAAAGATACTTTTTTTTTTTTTTAAGAACTATTCATACTTTCTTCAGCCTACAGGTAGTAAGATCCAGGAGTTTGCTGGCTACTGGAGAAGTGATTTTTTTTTTCTTTTAGAGTGCTTCTTAGAAAATGGGGACATCTGCACCGTAAACCATTAAGTACCCAACAAAAATGATTTAAAAAGGAAAGAAGGAAAATGGGGACTTCATGAATATGTTTTCATCGCAATATCATCCTTTTAGAAAATTTGCTCTTCATATTGGGATATCTAATATATCATATTTAGTAAATTCAAACTTTTTGTTTAGAACTGGAGAGATAGCTCTTTGCCTTGTGTTCAAGTACCAGCACACTCTCCTTTCTCTGAATGGAAAGTGATAGGGGGAGGTGTGTGTGTGATATCTTGCACATGTGAGACCCCAGCTCCACAAAACAAACAAACAACAACATCAAAATCACTTTTGTCTAGTGTATATTTGACTAAAAAGATACTTCAGGTTCTGAGCAGATGACATAGTTAAAGGTAATTTCTTGGTTGCTTTGAGTTACATACCCTTGTACTTACATCTTCCCAAGTTTGAGTAAATGTTTTTTAACCTGTGTGTGATTGGATGGGTGATGGGTGGCTTTTTGGTGGTAATATCACTGAATATTATGATTCTACAGAAAGCTAGTATTTTAGTGATAAATCTTGGTGAGAGGAAAACAGGTTTATTTAGGTGCCAGCAACCTGGGATGATGACTGGCTCATATCTCAATTACTGCTAGGATGAGGATTAGGGATAAGAAATGAAAATAAATAAGAGGAGTTTGGGAAAGAAGTTGTTTGTTGATGCGGGGAAGGAAAGTCACAATGTCCTCTCTCTGACATCTGTAGTTAGTGTGTTTAATCCAGCCTGCTACTTGTTAAAGACAAATTTCAGATAATATTATTGTACACGCTGTTGTGTTGGACATCACAACCCTCCCTGATTGTTCGCTGCTTTCCACCTACTACTGGCTAATGGTTTATCAACTGTGCTTAAAGTTGGTGAAAACATTCCTTTTTTTTTTTATTGGTGATTTAATAATGATTTATAAGATTGTGGGATAAGATAAAATATTCCTTTCTAGTTGCTATAGCAAAGAAAGAATAGCTGAAAATGCACAAAGGGAAGGTCATGGGTAGAGTTACTAAATAGAAATGGAAATGGAAGCCTTTTTGGTGCACTTACAGTAGGAACTTTTAAAGTTTTTTTTTTACCAGAGCACTGCTCAGCTCTGGTTTATGGTGGTGCGGGGGATTGAACCTGGGACTTTGGAGCATCAGGCATGAGACTCATTTTGCATAACCATTATGCTATTTACCTACTTTATAAGTGTTTTAAAGAAAGATATACATACATCAGTGTGGGAATATTACCAACACAATTCAAAACTGACAAATTACAACTTCATGTGGTATAAATAAAGAATTATCGGGGGCCGGGCATAAAGATCCCAGTTAGAGCCCTGGGCTCCCCACCTGCGTGTGTGTGGGGGGGTCTGCAGGTGTCTTTCTCTCCCCCTCTCTGCCTTCACCTCCTCTCAATTTCTCTGTCCTGTTCAACAACAACAGGAGCAATAACTAGGGCAACAAAAGGGAAGAAAATTTTTAAAAATTATCAGAATGTTTTAGATATATATTAGAAAAATCTTTACAAGGGTTGGCAAAATAGTGTACCAGGTTTAAACCCCAGCCTCTACTACTGCATGGTGGTAACTTTTGATCCTTTGGTGTCTTTCCCTTTCTCTGTCTCTGTTTGAAAAAGTCAGCTGAACAGTGAAGCCCTGGGGACAACAACAACAAAACAACTTTAAGGCCTGGGTGGTGGTTCATCCAATGGAATGCACAAATTACATTGTGCAAGGACATGGTTTAAGTCCCTGAGCTCCACTTGTGTGTGTGTGTGTGTTGGGGGTTGGGGCTTCATAAGAGGTGGAATAGTGCTATTAAAGGTGTCTCATGTATGCTTAACCAGGTAACCACCACCAGGCCCCCACACCCACCTCTTATAAATTCCATAACCATTTGCACTAATCCTGTCTCTGCCTCAACCTCTGAACTTAATTTTATGGATTGTATCTACCGGTTTGCCTATTGTGTAAATGCCATATAAAATGAAATATACAATAACTTGAAAAAAAAAAAGGTGTCTCATCTTCTCTCTGCCTCTTTCTTCCTTTCCCTCTCTCTCTCTCTCTCCTTATCTATCTCTCTGTCAAAGAGAAAGAACAAAAAAAAGTCCATTTGGAGCAGTGTTGGCACTGAGCCTCAGTGACAGTGGTGGAAAAAATAAACAAACAAAAAAAATTCTGGTGATAACTGTGGCAATGAAAATAGTCTTTTCTAAATTATCACCAATTAGCACTTTGCTATAGCAGCACTTTACAATATTTACATATTTAATATATACTTCATATTCATATATTTACATATTTAATATACTTCATATTCAAATTTCCCCAGCTGTCCCCAAATTATTGTTCTTTTTTTTTTTTAATATTTTCCTTTCTTTCTTTCTTTTCTTTTTTTTTGAGGAGGGTTGAGGAGGAGAGACAGCACCCTAGGCTGGCCCTGGAGCCCCTCTTTCTCCTTTTTTAAAAAATATTTATTTTCCCTTTTGTTGCCCTTGTTTTATTGTTGTAGTTATTATTGTTGTTGTTATTGATGTTATCGTTGTTGGATAGGACAGAGAGAAACGGAGAGAGATGGGGAAGACAGAGAGGGGGGAGAGAAAGACATCTGCAGACCTGCTTCATCACCTGTGAAGCGGCTCCCCTGCAGGTGGGGAGCTGGGGGCTCAAACCGGGATCCTTAGTCTGGTCCTTGCACTTTGTGCCACGTGCGCTTAACCCTCTGTGCTACCGCTGGACTCCCTCCCAAATTGTTCTTTAAAACTATTAGATTTTTATTAAAAATCAGGGCCAGTTTCTGCCTTTCTTGTCACCAGTTTTTGTTTGTTTGTTTGTTTTTTGCCTCATGTTATTGCTGGGGCTCAGTGCCTGCACTATGAATCCACTGCTCCTGGAGGACATTTTTTCCCTTTTGTTGCCCTTGTTGTTGTTCTTACTATTGCTGTCGTTGTTGGACGGGACAGAGAGAAATCGAAAGAGGATGGGAAGACAGAGAGGGGGAGAGAAAGATAGACACCTGCAGACCTGCAGGTGGAACCAGGGGCTGGGACCAGGGTCCTTACTCCTGTCCTTGGACTTCATGCTGTGTGCACTTAACCTGCTGTGCTAACGCCCAGCCCCCCTTTTAATATTTTATTTATTATTGGATAGAGACAGAGAACTTGAGAGGGGAAGGAAGAGAGGGAGTGAAACAGACACCTGCAACCCTGTTTCACCACTTGTGAAGCTTTCATCCTGCAGGTGGGGATCACCAGGCTTTTACCACTCTGGACAGAATTTTGCAGATGGAGAGACAGGGACCACACTATACTAAAGCTTCCCCCCAGTGCTGTAGTACTCTGATGTGACGTGATAAGTTGAACCTGGGCTATGCATGTGGGAAAGCAAGTGCCCTCCCAAGTAAGCTACCTCACTGACCCTCTTTGTAATTTAAATTGGTATTGAGTGTTCAGTTAGGTGGATATGCCACAATTTATCTATTTTCCTATTGATGAATAAATTGGGTCAGTTCCATTGTTACCTTTTTTTAAATCTTTTTTTTTCTTTTTATTTATTCCCTTTTGTTGCCCTTGTTGTTTTATTTTTGTCATTGTTGGATAGGATAGAGAAATAGAGAAAGGAGGGGAAGACAGAAGAGGAGAGAAAGATACCTATAGACCTGCTTCACCACTTGTGAAGTGACTTCCCTGGCAGGTGGGGAGCCTGGGACTCAAACTGCGGGTCTTTGGTTTGGGTTGACCTAAGCATCTAATCATGTGGTCATATGGTACTTACCACACATGTACATAAGTTCCATTCTTTTTTTTTGGGGGGGGATATAAGTTCTATTCTTATCATGCTTTTTTTGCACTCACACATTACATCATGTATATTGTTACATATTCACTACATCTTAGGACATTGTTTCATGTGAGCCAAGTTTCAGCTGTATTTTTTAATCTGTACCGATAGTAGGATACATAAAAAACACATATGTGATTATAACACAATTCTCTAAGACTTCCATACCAATTAATTTGTTTACATATTGCCATATAAAGTGATATGTTTCAGGAATTTGGAAAAAGAGTGATGTTTATATGTAACTTACTGGAGTTTTGGGACCAATAGTCTCTAGAGATCTTACTGATGTACATTCTTCCCACAACATATTTAATTTTTGTGGTCCTGCAACTGGAAGCTGAAACATAACTTTTCTCTTTTAGCAGTGACTTGTAAGCTGCCAGAAGGACATCTTTTTTTTTTTTTTTTTTTGTAAGAGTATTTCTAACTCAGCTCTGCTAAGGAACACTCACTCGTCCAGTTATAAAATAGAGCTTCCTTTTGTCCTATTTTTTTAAAAAAAGATTTTATTTACTTATTCATAAAGAAGGTCGGAAGAAAGAACCAGACATCACTTTGGTATATGTACTGCTGAAGACTGAATTCGTGCTTCAGAGTCCTTTTTTTTTTTTTTTTTTTTTTAACCAGAGTACTCCTAAGCTCTGGCTCATGTTGGATTGAACCTGCGACTTCCAGAGCCTCAAGCACGAGTCTCTTTGCATAACCATTTTGCTATGTACCCCAACCCCCCCTTTTTTTTTTTTTTTGGCTTTGTGCTGCTGCGCTACCACCTGACTCCCTCTTACCTTTTTTTTTTTTGACCAGAGCTCTGCTCAGCTCTGGCTTATGGTGATGTGGGAGATTAAACCTGGGACTTTGGAGCCTCAAGTATGAGAGTCTCTTTGCATAACCATTATGCTATCTACCCTCCTTATTGTGAATATGCTTAATGTACACTTTTTTTTTTTTTTTCTTCCTCCAGGGTTATTGCTGGGCTCGGTGCCTGCACCATGAATCCACCGCTCCTGGAGGCCTTTTTTTTTTTTTCCTCCTTTTGTTGCCCTTGTTGTAGCTTCGTTGTGGTTATTATTATTGCCCTTGTTGATGCAATTCGTTGTTGGATAGGACAGAGATAAATGGAGAGAGGAGGGGAAGACAGAGAAGGGGAGAGAAAGATACCTGCAGACCTGCTTCACCGCCTGTGAAGCGACTCCCCTGCAGGTGGGGAGCCGGGGGCTGGAACCGGGATCCTTACGCCGGTCCCTGCGCTTTGCGCCACATGTGCTTAACCCACTGCGCCACCGCCCGACCCCCTATGTACACATTTTTATGTCTGTCCCCCCCACTTCTTGCAGACTACAAATACTCCTGAATATATGGATAAATGCCTAGGAATGAAATTTCTGAAAGTCATTGAAAACTGAACAGTTTGGGAGGTTGCTGGCTTTTAATATTTAGGTAACATTTAACCATGGAGTTGAGCTAAGTAACCTTGAAATATTAGCTAGGATTTTAGTTTGCCAGATGAATCAAAACTATTGATATGATCCCATTATATGTAATTCACTTGTTAGACTCTGGTTCTCAAACTGTAGGTTGCTTAATCAACCTGAGACTCAGTCCAGAGATTTGGATTTCATAGATGAGAGCAGGCACTGGATTTGCATTTTTAGAAGCATCCCAGGAAATTTTGATGCAAATGATTTATGAACCACTTTTAAGACACAGATTGTTTATATTTAAAGACTTATTTATTTAGAGACTCCTTTAAGTTCAATTCTTATGTAGTGAATATGTAACCATATACATGATGTAATGTATGATTGCAAAAGCATAAGAATGGAACGTATGTACATGCGTGATAAGAAGTACCATATGCTTAGACACTTACGTCAACCCGAACCTTATTGGCTAATGGTGATGTAACCTAAACATCAGCCAGCAAGTTAGTATAAATATAGGAAAGACATCCAGTCAATTGAAGCGCGACCAATGACGAATGGAAAGAGGGCCTCAGCGTAGAGGATGTCGTTGCTCTTCCCCAGCTATCCAGAGACCCTCATTTGTTCCATCGCACCAGCAGTTCTGATCATCTATATGGATGGTGTAAGGCAGTAACTTATACCTTATCCAATCCTATATTCTGCCTTAACAGGATATCCTGCCAACTACACCAGCTGTCGCGAGCAGCCTAAGTGAAGGACTCACTCGGAGAGCGTGTCGGGGTTCAAGTATAATTTATTCTATACTTATTACCATAGAAGGGTCTCTCTCTCTCTCTCTCTCACATACACACACACACACACACACACACACACACAGAGTCAACCCAATGCCTCCCCTTATTTTTTTTTTAGATTTTTTTTTTTAAATCTTTATTTATTGGATAAGGACAGCCAGAAATCAAGAGGGAAGGGGGTGATAGAGAGGGAGAGAGACAGAGAGACACCTGCAGCACTACTTCACCACTCGCAAAGGTTTCCCCCTGCAGGTGGGACCCAGGGGCTCGAACCTGCATCCTTGCGCATTGTAATACATGCGCTCAACCAGGTGCGCCACCACCCAGCCCCTCTTTCCTTACCTTTTAAGGTCTATGCAGATAAGGCTCACAACGTGGTTACCAGTTGCTGTGTTGCCGATCTGGCGGCCCTTCAGTCTGCTGGTGTGATGGAACGAACGAGGGTCTCTGGATAGCTGGGGAAGCGACTTGACTTCCTGTCCGCTAGCTGAGGTCATCTGTTCCGTTCGTCATTGGTTGCACTTCGATTGACTGGATGTCGTTCCTCTATACTAACTTGATAGCTGGTGTGTAGGTTACATCACCACTAGCCAATAAGGTTCAGTCTCCAGCACCACCGTAAGCCAGAGCTGAACAGTGCTGTGATGTTTCTCATATATATATATTTTAATTTTATTTTTGAGAGAGATGCAGAGAGAGAGAGAGATAGACAGAAAAACACTGTAGTACTGCTCAAATCTGGCTTATGGTGCTACAGGAGGATTGAACCTGGGGCTTTGGGGCCTCAGGCATGAGAGTTTGTTTGCATAACCATTATGCTGTCTCCCCCAACCTGATGTTTGTCTCTAACTCTTTCTCTGTCTCATTAAAAAAATAATAAATAAATAAAAGGAGTTTTTAGTTGTTGATGTTTTGAAAGTCTTTGTTGTGAATGATAAGCGCTTGAACTGAGCTTTAAAAGAGGTACCAGTTAAGAGAGTTATTTAGGGGCGGGGTTGTGGTGCACCTTGTTGAGCAAACCTATTACAGTGATCAAAGACACAGGTTCAAGTTCTCGGTTTGGTTCCCACTGGCAGGGGCAAAGCTTCATGAGTGATGAAGCTGTGTTCCAGGTTGTCTCTATCTCCTTCTTTCCTCTCAATTTTTGTTTCTATCCAAGAATAAATAAATAAATAATAATATTTTTTAAAAAGAGTCATTTACAAGGAAAGCATTAAAGATGATGTGGACACTCATTCTCAGTGATGCTATCAGTGTATGGCCTGTGAAATGGAGAGTTTCATGGAAGAGGTCCACAGGAAAGTATCTTTGGTTCAACACCTGTGGAGAGTTCAAGGAGGACTGAGTAGGAGAAATAGAATTGTGGTTTTATTGCAATAGGAACATCTCCCATTGATGTAGGATATATAGAACTTAGGAACAAAGTATTTTGAGTTGTTTTAAAGAGAAATAACTGCCAAATCACTGTCATACATATATATATATATATATATTTATCCCCAATTTCTTAGGTTCTGGGAAGTTCTGGACTGTTTAATAACCATGGATTCCAAATACAGCAGCAGCAGCAAAGAAATCTCTCACTACATGAATACTTGAGTATGGATTTGTTGCAAGAAGCTGGTGTCTCCGTTCCTAAAGGACAAGTAGCTAAGTCACCAGATGAAGCTTATGCAATTGCCAAAAAATTAGGTACTAAATTAAGAAAAAAATTATGCCACTTTTGACATGATACATGGTAACTCTGATAAGATATGGATTTTTTTGTTTGTTTGCTTAATAACAACTTTTTAGTTTTTACTATATAAAAGGTTTTCAGTGGTCTGGGATGTGGCACAGTGATAAAGCTTTGTACTCTCAAGCATGAGGTCATGAGTTCAATCCCCAGCAGCACATGTGCCAGAGTGATGTTTGGTTCTCTCTCTCCTATCTTTCTCATAAATAAATAATTTTTTTGTGTGTGTGTTTTTAAAAAAATGTTTTCAGTTTTATAATCAAAGATGCTATTAACTTAAAATTTTAAGAATTGAGGTCCAAGTGACCTGGGAGGTGGTACAGTGGATAAGGTGTTGGATTACCAAGCATGATGTTCTGAGCTCAATTCTTGGCCGTGCATATGCCAGAGTGATGCTCTAGTTCTCTCTCCCTCTTTTTCTCTCCACTATGTAACAAGTCTTCTCCCTCTCTTTCTCTTAAGTAAATAAAAAGGGGCTGGGCAGTTGCTCCCCTGGATAAGCACACACATTACAGTGTGCAGGACCCTAGTTCAAGCCCTTAGTCCCCATCTTCAGGAGGGAAGCTTCATGAGCAATGAAGCTGTCCTGCAGGTATCTCTCTTTCTATTTCCCCTTCCCTCTTAATTTCTCTTTGTCTCTATCCAGTAAGCAAATAGATAAAATGTAAAAAATGTAAACAAATCATTAAAATCAATTAAAATAAATTTTTTTTTACTTAGAAGAGAAGGCACAATTTTATGATAGTTGATAGTCCAAAATTATTATGAAATTATTATAAACTTCCACAGAGCTAGCAGTTTTAAGTGTCATGTACATTGATGTCATTAGGAAGCTGAAGTCCTAATTTTGGCTGGATTGTAACTATGGGGCAGGGAATTCTGTTTACTACTCTGTAACTTAAAAGGGAGGTAACTGGTGAATCTTTAGGGAAATAATGAAGGAAAATCAAGCTGCGGTTGCCAGAAAGAGGTTCAACAATATCTTAAGAGGTGGCCCAGTAGATAAGGTGTTGGACTTTCAGGCATGAGGTCCTGGGTTTAATCCCAAGCAATGTATGTGCTCTTTCTCTCTCTCTTTTTTTTTTTCCTCCTCCAGGGTTATTGCTGGGCTCGGTGCCTGCACCATGAATCCACCGCTTCTGGAGGCTTTTTTTTTTTTTCCCCTTTTGTTGCCCTTGTAGCTTCGTTGTGGTTATTATTATTGCCCTTGTTGACGCAATTCGTTGTTGGATAGGACAGAGAGAAATGGAGAGAGGAGGGGAAGACAGAGAAGGGGAGAGAAAGTTAGACACCTGCAGACCTGCTTCACTGCCTGTGAAGCAACTCCCCTGCAGGTGGGGAGCCGGGGGCTCGAACTAAGGTCCCTGCGCTTTGCGCCACATGCGCTTAACCCACTGCGCCACCGCCCGACCCCCCTCTTTCTCTCTCTTAACTAAGTAAATCTTTTTAGTGCCGGCTGGTGGTACACTGGGTTAAGCACCCGCACAAGGATCCCATAAGAACCTTCATAAGGATCCCAGTTTGAGCCCCACTCCCACTCCTGCTCCCCACCTGCGAGGGGGTTGCTTCACAAGTGGTGAAACAGGTCTGCAAGTGTCTTATCTTTCTTTCTCCCTCTCTATCTCCCCCATCCTCTCAATTTCTCTCTTACCTATCCAAAGAATCAGTGGGAAAAAATGGCCACAGGAGCAGTGGATTCTTAGTGCAGGCATGGAGCCCCAGCGATAACCCTGGAGACAATAATAATAATAATAATAATAATAATAATAATAATAATATCTTTTAAATAAGATCCAATACTCCCCTACCTCTTCTTTTTTGACATGAAAATAACGTTAGAATGCAAGCTCTATGAGAATGGGTTTCTTTGCTGGTCTAATGGATTTAACCTGGGACCTCTCACATGCAAATCTTGTGTGCTACTGCTGTGCTGTCTCCATGGCACTCTTCAACTTTTGCCTCATTTAAAAAAAAAAATTATTTATTATTGGATAGAGACAGAGATAAATTGAGGGGAAGGGGGAGATAGAGAGGGAAAGAGACAGACACCTGCAGCCTTGCTTCACCACTCGTGAGGCTTTTTCCCCTGCAGGTGGGGACCAGGGCCTTGAACCTGGGTCTTTGGGCACTGCAGTGCGTGCACTTAACCAGGTACGCCACTACCTGGCCCCCCTCATGAATTTTTTTAAAATTATATTTTTATTTATTTATTATTAGATGGAGACAGAAATTGAGATGGGAGGAGGAGGTAGAGAGGGAAAGAGACAGAGAAAGCAGCCATGCTTCACCATTCATGAAGCTTTTGCCCTGCAAGTGGGCGCCAGGGGCTTGAATTTGGGTCTTTGTGTAATGTTTGAACTTTAAGTGAAGCAGGTGTGCCACTGCCTGTTCCCCCAACTTTTTCTTTTTTAATTACCATCAAGGTTAGCACTCTCAGTGCCCATTCTCCCCCTCCCTCTTTTCCTTTTGGTTAGAGACAAATTGTTAAGGAAGGGAAAGACAAAGAGACACCTGTAGGTAGAGACTGAGGGCTTGAAGCAGGATCCTTGTGTCTGGTTAACTTGCTCAAGCAAGTGTGTCACTGCCCAGTCCTTTGACCTGCCTCTCCCTCTACCTCTCCTTGCCCCCTCCCTCTCGCTGTCTGTCCCAAACTCTTAAAAGAGTGTCTGATATTAATATTAGCTGAATGAATTAAGTAATTGTCTAGGCTTACTAGTAGATTCTTTTAATTGATAGTAATTTAATAATATTAATAGCTTTAGTTAATTTGAATTTATATTAACCTCAGTTAAAAAATGTTTTCACTTTAGAAAATTTTTGTTGGTTTACATTTTTAAGGAATTAAATACAAGGATATAATGATGAGTAGTATTGTATGTACTGCTTATTCTAACTATGTACTGTTATTTACTTGTTAATTATTATTATTTATTCATTTATTTATACCAGAACATTGCTCAGCTCTGACTTATAGTGGTGCTAGGGATTGAATTTGGGACCTTTGTTGCTTGCCTCAAGCAGGAAAGTCTTTTTGCATAACCATTATATAATCTCTCTTTTTGTCTACCAGTTTGGATAGGGAAGATAGCATAATCATTATGCCTGAGATTCTAAAGACCCAGGTTCATTGCCCCAAACCAATCATAAACCAGAGCTGTTGCCTAGAATTGATATAGATGAATAAAACATCAGCCATAAGGTCCTTAGATCCACCCTTTGCATTGCATATTCCAGAGTGATGCTTCGGTTCTCTCTCTTCTCGTCTTAAAAATTCCACCAATTTTACATAGGTTAGCATATTTAACTTCTTTTGTATATATAGTTGGTTAATATAGCTTTAAATGTGCTTTGGTAAGGCTTTTGGTAGTTTTTCAAGAAACATATGGGAGCTGTCCATATAGTTCACTTGGGTAGTATGCTGCTTTGTCATAAGCGCAGACCTAGTTTCAAGTCATGTCCCCATAGCATTAAAGAAAGCTTTGGTGCTATGATCTTTTTTACTCTATCTCCCTCTATCTAAAAAAAAAGGAAGAAAGATATAGACCATTTAACAAACAGACAAATTTGAGGTTTTATTCCAGTTTGTACATATTTCTTTTTAGGATGGGATTTTCTTGCAAATGTTAGGCATGTCCAAATTCAAAAAATCATATAAGCTATGTTTTTGATTGAGATTGTCATTATTCCCTTGATTGGGAAGCATGATTTCTCACTTAGAGTTTTTATTTGATAGAAAAAGCTTATTCAGATTACAAGCAAAATTCTGCAAAACCCTTGTGTAAGTTCATACTAGTAATGGTGGAATTTTTGTTAATGATTTGAACTTGTGCATGGTAAAAAATGTACCTTATTTGTTACATTTGAAACACTATGGATTAGACCCTTAAGGATCAAGCTTTGAAGAAAACTCATGATTATACATTGTATTTTTTCCCTTTATCATTATTTTTTAAAACCAGAATACTATTCAGCTTTGCTTGTTTGTTTTTCCACCAGAGTTACTGTTGAGGCTTGGTACCTGTGTTCGTGTATGACTCCCATCCTGGGTGGACTTTTTCTTTTTAGATAGAATGTGAGAGATACCGCAGTATAGCACTCCAGTGTGTGGATGCTGTGAAAGGAGACTGGGGCTTCTGTCCTAAGTGTTTACAGAGTGAACACCCTGGGGCTGGCATGGACTGTAGTCTGTCTGTGGGCCTGCAAGGGAGCATAGTAGGCAGGAGAACTTCCAGGCTAGCTGGTTTTACTTTGGCAGGTCTATTGGGTGCTTACTAACTAAAATGCATGCTACTCGTTTGCTAGTGGTCAGGTGTGGACTGGCTAGGGCCATCTGTTTGTCTGACAGGAGTTAGCATGCTCCATAAATGTTTCAGTCCCCAGCTAAATCTGCTACTTGCTAAGTATAGATCCCATGTTCCTCCTGGAACTTGCTCCTAAGATCTGTTACTTTGGGATTGAACTCCAACATGGTGCCCATTAGTGCTGCCCTCAGTAAGGTTGTGGAGGTCTTCAGGAAGGTGGCTGCCACAAATCCTGTATAAAACCTGTGTGTTTTGTTTTCCATTCAAGTGTTAAATTATAGGGTTGTGGGGGCTGGGCGGTAGCGCGATGGGTTAAAAACACATGGGTTGAAGCTCAAGGACCCGCTAAAGGATCTGGGTTAGAGCCCCTGCTCTCCACCTTCTGGGGAGTTGCTTCACAATGGGTGAAGAAACAGGTCTGCAGGTGTCTCTCTTCCTCTCCCTCTTTGTCTTCCCCATCTCTCTATTTCTCTCTGCCCTGTCTAACAACAACAATAACAATAACAAGGACAACAAAATGTCCTCCAGAAGCAGTGGATTTGTAGTGCAGGCACCAAGTGAGCCCCAGCAGTAACTCTGGAGGCAAGTAAATAAATAAATAAATAAATAAAATTATAGGGTTGTAATAGGATTGGGGTGCTGGTAGTTTTGTTACAACCCACATCCTATTTCCCAGATTAAAGTTCCACACCCTACAAATCTCTTCCCAACTCAACTTGTTCTTCTCCATGGAGTTTCTTTCACTGTCCTCAGTGTCTGGATGCTGACCTTTTGTTCTGTGCTATGAAAGCTTGCTCTTCTGGGTTTTACACTCATCTCTATATAGATTCTTTCACCTTTTGGCATAGTTGTGCTTTTTGTTGCACAAGGAGGTAAATAAAGTTCCTTTCTGTCTGACTGTTTTTGAACCTGCTCTTTATGAATGCTACATGGTTTTAATGATCTCCACCAGAGTTACTGGCATTCAGCTCCCGGTGGCCATTTCTAAATGCTATGTTTAGTAGTTCTCTCCTTTAGGTTTCCTTATTATTTGACTCAAACTGAGTATCAGATGAAGAGCCAGCTAAGTAGGAAGGAAAACTTAAAATTGAGAGAGGGGAGAGAGATTGAAAGGGAGAGAGAGGGCAGGGTTAGATAGCATAATTGTTCTGCAAAGAGTCTCTCATGCCTGAGGCTCCAAAGTCCCAGGTTCAATTCTCCCCACCACCATAAGCCAGATCTCTGTAAATAATATTTATAAATATTTATAAATAATATCTAAATATTTACCAGAGCAATGCTCTGGTAAATAAATAAATAAAAATATTAAAAATAAAATATTAAAAAAAAGAAAGGGAGAGGAAAAATTCAACACCTGCAGACCTGCTTCACAACTATGAAGCTTCCACCCTGGTCTTTGAGCATGGTAATGTGTATACTCAACCAGATACACCATCAGTTGGCCCTTTCTTGAAAACTTGATCAGACTACTCAGGGAGATGGCCAATAAAAAGTGAATACCTGACAAATTCTCTGATATCAGAACTTAAAAGTAGTAAGTAGGGGGTTGGGCAGTAGCACAATGGGTTAAGTGCACATGGCACGAAGTGCAAGGACCAGTGCCTCCGGCTCCCCATCTGCAGGGGGGTCGCTTCACAAGCGGTGAAGCAGGTCTGCAGGTGTCTATCTTTCTTTCCTTCTCTCTGTCTTCCCCTCCTCTCTTGATTTCTATCTATCCTATCCAACAACAACATCAATGACAACAATAACAACTAGGGCAACAAAATGGGAAAAAATGGCCTCCAGGAGCAGTGAATTCATAGTGCAGGCAATGGAGCCTGAGCAGTAACCCTGGAGGCAAAAAAAAAAAAAGAAAAAAAGAAAAGAAAGGTTAAAAGTAGTAAGGAGCAGATAGGCATATTTGTGCTGAATTTGTGTCCATATGCAAAATGATACCATGATTCATGCTCATTAAATAAATAAAATTTTTAAATATACCTAATTCTGCCTTTCTAGCAAGCAGGTTTTTTTTTTTTAATATTTATTTATTTATGAGAGAAGAGAGAACTAGACATCACTTTGGTACATGTGCCAGATTCAATTTAGGAATTCATGCTTGAGAGTTCAGTGTTTTATCCACTGAGCCACCTCCCAGACCACTCTAACTAGCAGTTTCCAGTGCTGATTTTGGCTACCTCCTGATTATCTTCACTTCTTGAGTTATCATCAAATTCACATCTTGCCAGTTCCCTTACATTAAAAACTCATCTGAACTCACCAAATGATATACTAGGATGTATGGTGTTCATTAGTTGTGCCCAACTATTGCTTTCTAACTTTGTCCTATGGGTGGGAGGAAAAACTGAGTGAAGATTAGGGCCCCTGATCCCTTCAACTGACGACTTAAAGTAGCCTTCACCTCTCCCCTGTGTACTCTCTGAATTTATCATTTTCTATGTGTGTCATAATATGAAAAAAAGTTAGGGATCACTGTCCTAGAAAAAAAAAGCCTTTTTTTTCCTTTTTAAGATGTAAAGAGAAGGGGGGGGGGGTGCAGGGTAGACACCATATCACCCAAGCTTCTTCCAATGCACTGGGTGGGAGCCAGTCTCAAACCTGGATTGCTTGCTGGGAAAGCAGGCATACTATCCAGGTGAGCTATTTTGCCAGTCCTAGTAAGAAGGTTTACATGTTGTGAATAATTGCTGTTAGACATGGAGAAATGGCAGTCGAGACATTTAATGTTAAATGGTTGAGGACTATATGAATTCTCAAAATGAGTTTTGTGAGTTTAAACATCTGGGAAAGTTTCTGGAATGGTTTATCAAAGGGATAGTTAAGCACAGAGAAATAAAATAGTTACAATTTGGAGTCAGTTCTAAAAGCCGTATTGCCACCTCTTATAGTAAGTAGTGAGTTAAAGGAGATTTGAATTTAGTCAGACATTTGGCAGAGTTCTTAAAATTGCTGTATGACTATGACTTTATAGCTTGAATTTTAGTGTAGTTATGGTGGACTTTATGGTCTCTGTTGAGTAAGCATGTGCAAAAGTTCCCATTAATGAACGTCAACCTGGAGGGAAATTTTTAATGGCATTATAGTAGACATTGCCTTCTTTCCAGTGTCTTATTAGATGGTCACATTCAAGACTAAGGTATTAAAACTAGGAGTGGTAAGTATTTTTTTTTTTTTCCTCCTCCAGGGTTATTGCTGGGCTCGGTGCCGGCACCATGAATCCACCGCTCCTGGAGGCCATTTTTTCCCCCCTTTTGTTGCCCTTGTTGTAGCTTCGTTGTGGTTATTATTATTGCCCTTGTTGACGCAATTCGTTGTTGGATAGGACAGAGAGAAATGGAGAGAGGAGGGAAAGACAGAGAGGGAGAGAGAAAGATAGACACCTGCAGACCTGCTTCACCGCCTGTGAAGCGACTCCCCTGCAGGTGGGGAGTCGGGGGCTCTAACCGGGATCCTTACGCCGGTCCCTGCGCTTTGCGCCATGTGTGCTTAACCCACTGCGCCACCGCCCGACCCCTGGTAAGTATTTTTTTAAAGACACTCTTGGAGTTGTAGAAAAGATCTCTTATCTGACCAGAGAAAAGGGCCAAATCCATTAAGACTGTAAGCTCTGTAAGGGCAGGATAGTTCTCTTGCTCATGGCTGCATCAACAGCTTCTGCACAGTTTGGTTTGTAGATAACAATTTGTTGAATGTGTTAATGAAATTGAATAAAATCTTTGCTTCAATCAGTTGCCTTCAGACTTCTCTGCTAACCCTCCTCCCCATCTTGATGGTTGATGAGGCTATGTTTTGAAGTATTTTTCTGTGGTTTTTCCTTTCATTGTGAAGGGTTTTTTTTTCCCATTATTTTTCTTTATTGGAGGGATTAATGGTGTACAGTCAACAGTAAAGTACAGTAGTTTGTACATGTGTAACATTTCTCAGTTTTCCACACAACAGTCTAAACCCTCCCTAGCTCTTCCTCTGCCATCATGATCTAGGAACTGAGTACTCCTCCCCCACCAGAGTCTTTTATCTTGTTGCAACACACCAAGTATATGCATTTTTAAAGATTTCATTTATTAATGAGAAAGATAGGAGAGAGAGAGAAAGAACCAGACATCACTCTGGTACATGTGCTACCAGGGATTGAACTCAGGACCTCATGCTTGAGAGTCCAATACTTTATCCACTGAGCCACCTCGTAGACTACCAAGGTTTTTTTTTTTTTTTTTTTTTTTTTAAAGAAAAAACTTTCCAAGAATCATCTATATTAGTAAGGAGTTTATATAAAAGATTTATTTTCTTAAAGAAAGGGAATAGATGTTTTGGGGAATGAACATTTTGTCTAATACAGTATTTCTGGAATAGTAGAACACCTTTACACTTAAGAACAGGAATGTTTGAATTTAGTCAGTTGCTTTTAACAACTTTTTTTTTGTATTACATTTACACTATTCGATTTGCTGTCATTCTGTTTGCATATAAATTAATGTTTCTTAAGCACTGGAAAATTAGGACTTAGCAGGTAACCAGAAACAATGACCAGTGACTGGCTTGAATTTTTAATATACTGTAGTCCCTGAGGCTGCCTCTTACCTTCTCAATATGAAAATTAATGTTGATTTTAGGGAAATTTCCAAGTTTTTTTCTAACATTCAGATATTAGTTGTTACACATTGGAATGATCAAGGCTAGCAGATTAAAGAGTTTTGTAAACAAAGTTTAATCAGTTCTCTTTACAGAGCCCAGTATTTTCAGTTTTTAGTTTTTTTTCAAGACCAGCAGAAAACCCAAAAATTAAAAAAATATATTTTCTTTTAAAAATATTTTATTTATTTATTGGATAAAGACAAGCTGTGATGGAAGGAGAGTAGAGAGGGAAAGAGAAAAATAGATACCTATAGCACTGCTTTGCCACTTGTGAAGCTTCCCTCCTCTGCAGGTGGGGTCAGGGGGATTGAACCTAGGTCTTTGTTCCTAATAACATGTACGCTGAACCACGTATACTACTACCCAACCCCCCAAAACTGAATTTATAAGAATGTTCTCCCTTACAGGTCCAAGAAGGATGACAGAGGACCTAGTGGGGGTTGTATTGTTATGTGGAAAACTGAAAAATGTTATGCATGTACAAACTATTGTATTTACTGTTGAATGTAAAACATTAACCCCAATAAAGAAATTTAAATTAAAAAAGGGCAACAAAAGGGAAAAATAAATATTAAAAAAAGCATGTTCCTTTTAAAAAATATTTATTTATTTATTCCCTTTTGTTGCCCTTGTTTCTTTTTATTGTTGTACTTACTATTGTTGTCGTAGTTGTTAGATAGGACAGAGAGAAATGGAGAAAGGAGGAGAAGACAGAGAGGGGGAGAGAAAGATAGGCACCTGCAGACCGGCTCTACCGCCTGTAAAGTGACTCCCCTGCAGGTGGGGAGCTGGAGGCTCCAACCGGGATCCTTCCTTCCAGTGGTCCTTGCACTTTGCTCCACCTGCAATTAACCCACTATGCTACCGCCCAACTCCCAAATGTTCTCCTTTTTAAGTATGGGTTTTATTCAACATTTAGAAAATAATTCAGGCTAGGTAGACAGCATAATGGTTATGCAAAAGGCTTTCATGCCTGAGGCTCTATGATCCCAGGTTCTATCCCCAGTACCATTGTAAGCCAGAGCTGAGCAATGCTCTTGCCTGTCTGTCTAGCTGTTGCTTCATCCTTCCCTCCCTCCATAGCTTTCTCTCTGCATTTCTCTCATTAAATAAAATTTTAAAAATTATACACACACATATAAAATAATGTTAAGAATCCTTTCAGTAACTTGTAAATACCAAAGAACATAATACAGATACTTCCCTCTCAGAGCCTTTGTTCTAGTGAGAAAACAAAACAAATGACAAATATGAGAAAAATCTGTGTTATGTTGAAGATGATGATTTTCATGGGAGAATGAAGCTGAGTAAGGGAAATTGATCACATTAGGGGAGGTTATAGTAGTAGTTGGTAGGATGATTAGAGCCAGCCTCTTGGACATTTGAGATTTAAGGATAAACTTGAAGGGAATGAGGGCCATTCTTAAATGCATCACTGCATGAAGAGGATCCCAGGCAGAGGGACCAGGAGAGCCATGGTCTGAAGGTAGGGGCATGCAATAGTGGAGAGCAGTAGTGGAGAGTAGTGCAATTGGGATGGAGTGAAGAATAAAGTGGACTCAGGAAGGCAAAGGGTAAAGACATTGCATGGATTGTGGATTTTCCTCTGAATGAAAGGGGCATTCATTGCAAAACTTTTAAGTAGAAGAGCGATATGTATTCACTTTGGCTGCAGCTTTGAGAATATTGCTGATGACAGAGGTAATTTAGGTAACATTATGCTGACTGGGATCAGAGTTCAACCTTCTGGAGGTGATGAGGAATGATGAAGATTCAGGATAAATTTTGTAGATAAAGCTATAATGATTTCCATAAATAAATGTAGGGTTGTAAGAAAGAGTGCTTTTTAAAAAACATTACTTCGACTAGTAGGGTCATCTTTTGACCTAGATGTCTACATATTCAGTGTAGACTTATTTACATTATTAATTTTACAAACATGTTTATAGTTTTAAAAATATTTTTATTTATTCCCTTTTGTTGCCCTTGTTTTATTGTTGTAGTTGGTATTGATGTTGTTGTTGGATAGGACAGAGAGAAATGGAGAGATGCCTACATATTCAGTGTAGACTTATTTATATCATTAATTTGTAAACATGTTTATAGTTGTTTTTTTAAATACTCCCTTTTGTTGCCCTTGTTTTATTGTTGTAGTTGTTATTGATGTCATCTTTGTCGGATAGGACAGAGAGAAATGGAGAGAGGAGGAGAAGACAGGGGGAGAGAAAGACACCTGCAGACCTGCTTCACTGCCTATGAAGCGACTCCCTAGCAGGTGGATCCTTGCGCTGGTCCTTGCACTTTGTGCCACGTGCGCCTAACCCGCTGCACTACCACCCGACTCCCTATAGTTGTTTTTTAAACAAAACTTCCATGTGTTTATTACTGAGTCAAGAAGTAGGAGTAGAAGCCTAGAAATAGGGAAAAATGGGTTCCTTAGCAAGTGTCCAAATAACAGTAATTCTTCCCCTTTTTGGCCTTTTACAAAAAAGATGTTAATGACATGTGACTCCATATAGACCCAGTTTTGTTCTTCTCCAGTGGAGTTGTACCTGATTTTATTACCAATTTCTTTATGAATCTGTTACGGGGATAGGACAATTCTGCTTTTGTTTTTTGGTCAGAAATTCCCTGAAAGTCTTCTGAGAAAACATGGTGAAGAACAGTCATCAGGCACAATATTGTTTAAATATAAACCTTAGATCATTTCTTATTTGTTTGTTCCCCCAAATTGGGTTTGGCTGGTTTACTTGACTAGGTGATAGTGTTTGTTCATTCTGCTTGACATTCGCAATAGGGTGTGAATGATCATTCTATGATATAGATCAACTATCTTCAATCTGTTTGAATATGGCGTG
The DNA here is from genome assembly GCF_950295315.1 of Erinaceus europaeus. NCBI lineage: Eukaryota > Metazoa > Chordata > Mammalia > Eulipotyphla > Erinaceidae > Erinaceus > Erinaceus europaeus. Next base: position 79,831,540 of record NC_080168.1, on the reverse strand, counting down.
ATTATTAGATCCCAAGGACTACTTCGTGCTAGGGATATTAAATAAGACAGTGTCCTTAACCCTGCCCCTCAAACCAAGTTCAATGTACTGGGTTATTTTTTTTTCCCTTATTTTATGTTTAACACTTTATGTGATAGGTAATTTTATTATGTACTTTCCCCCCCACATTTAAGACCTAGGCATGTTGCAAAAAAAAAAAATACTGCTGCCGTGCTGCTGCTTCATTAAAGATAAATCCTGTGACAGGCAAATTGAGGAGGCTCTGAAATTCCACCTGTTGGGTAGAGGTGGAATTAAATTCCTCTTAAGAGTTACTGCCTTAGATCTGACAAACTAGGAAAAAGAGGAAAACAGATTGATAAATCTAGCCATTAAGAGGAAAAATTCAGAGTTTTTATTAAAAAATATTTTTAAGTCAACAAGACTTTCTTAGTGGGATTGTAAATAGGTATCAGTGTTAGCACTTTCCCCTTAAATCATAACATATTTCTGTGTAAAGTAGCATCAATATCTAGAATTATACATGGTAGCAGGCTTATGTGTGACTAGTAAGGGAAGAAGTATTAAGACATTTGAGTTTCAATTTTATACTTATGATATCTTTCAAAGTAATATATATTTAAAATGTGAAAGGAAGACAAAATTGTTCTCAGCACACTTTTAAGAAATGATTTGATTGTATTTAAAAAATAAAAGGACTTTGCAAAAAAGAGAGAGAGAGAAAGAAATGGTTTGATATGGATGGTGATTTTTTTTTTGGTTATGAATTTATAATGATGAATGTTTTAATTTTCTTTTAAATCTTGAAAATCTCATTTTTTAACATTGTGAATAAAATTAAACACTGCATTTAGTAATATCACTTAGTATGTGTGGTTAACAACAAAATGCTGTGTAGTACTTGCTGCTTCATGTATCTTATTTAATAGAAATGTTTTTCTTCTAGGTTCCAAAGATGTTGTGGTAAAGGCACAGGTATTAGCTGGTGGTAGAGGAAAAGGAACATTTGAAAGTGGCCTCAAAGGAGGAGTGAAGATAGTTTTCTCGTAAGTCATGATTTTAAAAGAGAACTTGTTATTATTAAAGAGAAAAACATAAGGACCAGCAAAATAGCTCACCTGGATAGTATGCCTGCTTTTTCATGTGCATCACCCAGGTTCTAGCCTGGCTCCCCACTGCATTGGTGGGGTGGGGGTAGATTGCATAATGGTTATGCAAAGAGACTCTCATGCCAGAGGCTCCAGAGTCCCAGAGTCTCATCCCCTACACTATCACAAGCTAGAGTGTAGCAGTGCTCTGGTAAAAAAGAGAGAGGGAGGGAGAGAAAGCTTTGCTGCAATAGTGTCTTTTCTTTATCTGAAATAAAAAAAAAAAAAAGCACAAAAACCAAAACTAAACAAAATATAAGCAAACAAAACTCCTACTTATTTTAGCAGCTGGGGAGATAGATAGCTCAGCAGTAGAGCATAGGGTCTGGCAAGGCCTGTAGTTCAATCTTCAGCACAGCGTATGCTGACCAGTGCTTTGGTTTCTATCAAATAAAATAAATAAATGTTGGGGGCAGGTAGATGGCTCACTCAGTAGAGTGCACACTTCACATTGCACAAGGCATGCTTGACCCCTTAGCGTCACCTGGAAGCACCACAGAACATGGAGGCTTCACAAGTGATGAGGCAGTGCTGTGGTATCTCTCCACTCTAGCTCTCTCTTTCTCTTAGTCTTTTCATCTTTTATCTGAAAAGGGGGAAAAAGTTCACTGGGAGCAGTGGACATTATTATGTAGACATGCAGTTCTGTCCCAGGGAAGACCTGGTGACAAAGAACTATTTCCCCAATGTATATTTAAAAAGTATATATTATAGGGAGGGCAGGAGTAGATAGCATAATGGCTATGCAAAGAGACTCTCATGCCTGAGGCAACAAAGTCCCACGTTTAATCCCCAGTACCACCATAAGCCAGAGCTGAGCAGTACTCTCAAACAAAGTAAATAAATATATTTATTGTAATATATTGTAAAAGATGACCCTTATTTAAATATTAGTTGATGACCCTTATTTAAATATTAGTTTAGATAAGCTGGTAAGATTTTGGTTGTTATATGTGTTTACCTCTGTTGGAGGAGAAAAACATTCAAGTGTTTTTTTTTTTAAGAAGCCGGAATATTTAGCATGTGAAAAAATTACAAATTAAGTTTTTTATTTAATGCTTGATAGTGACCAGGGAAGTAGTCTGGGAGAGAGTATATTCCTTAAACATGTGAGAGTTTCTGTTTATTCCTTAGCACTGCATGACAAAGCAGTAAGTACTCTGATCTCTCACATTTTCTTCCTTCACAAAATAAGTAAATACATGAATACAATTATGTATATGATGACTTTCATTTTTCTTTTTCAAACAGCTCATATGTATTACTGAGTCAGAAAACAGGAAGAGATACGAGGCCGAGTAGGTTCCTAATCAAGTGTGCAAGACAACAGTGCTTCATTCAAGATACTAGTGGTCTATCTCAGCATAAATATGTGTGCATCTTAGAGGAATCCTTATAGACCCAGCTTTGTTCTTCTCCAGTGTCTCTTCTTGGAGTTGTACCTGATTCTATTACCAGTTTCCAACCGAATCCACTGGGGAATGGGACGGTTCTGCTTTTACTTCTTAGCCAGGAAACACTTGATTCTGAAAGTCTTGTGGGAAAACATGGTGAGGACAAGTCAGTCCACTAGCACGATGGAGAAAATGCAATGACTTTTTTAAAAAGATTTATTTTAATTATAGATAAGAGAGACAGTTTATACATAAGGCAGAGAGACTAACCAGGGCACCACTCTGGTACATATGCTAACAGGGATTGAGTTGGGAATCTTAGCCATGAAAGTCTAATCTAATCCTCTGCCAACTGATAAACTGATGATTATGCTTTTCAAAAAATCATTATTCATAATTTTTTATTCATGAGTTAATGTTGATTTACAATATTATGAAATAATAGAGGTATAATTCCACATCACTCCCACCGCTAGAGTTCTGTGTACTCCACTGGAAACTAGTACTTCTCCCAAGGTCACAGAATATGGGTTGACTTTATATCCATCCCTATATATTTGTGTGTGTGTGTGTACACCCCCACCTCCCATTTTTTCTATGCTCCTGTCTTCTTTTTTTTAAGTTTCTTTTTAAAAAATTGTATTATCTTTATTTATTTATTGTATAGAGACAGCCAAAAATTGAGAGGAGATGGGGTGATAGGGAGAGAGAGACAGAGAGACACCTGCAAACTTGCTTTACCACTTGCAGAGCTTTCCCCCTGAAGGTAGGGACCAGAGTCTTGAACCTTGGTCCTTGTGCACTATAATATGTGTACCACCACCTGCCCCCTCCTGCCTTCACTTCTTTTCTAACTCACATCTGTACCTATTATAACTTCCAAGCATCTTCCTTTTTTCCTCTTTTCACTCAGATAAGAGAAGTAGTGCCTAACTTCCTCTGGTGTTTTACAACTTCACCTCCCTTTCAGTGATGCTATAAAAACAAGATTCCTGGTAACAGATGCTTTGGGTCCTGGTGGGATTAGGGCTTAGAGCATTCTACTGTTTACTATTTTTTTCATCATTTTTAGGTGGCATATGCTGATCAGACTGTAACCCCTGGGGACCAAATTTACCAGGAACAAGTTCTAGTAACCAGCCATCTTGGTAGTTAGAAACAAAGTCACTGCCAGGGTTAAGAATCTGTATCCAGAGGGCCAGTCAGAAGCACAGCAGGTTAAGCACTGTGATGACCAGCACAAGGATCCTGGTTTGAGTCCCCAGCTCCCCACCTGCAGGGGGGTTGCCTCACAAGCAGTGAAGCAGTTCTGCAGGTGTCTGTTTTTCTCTCCCCCCTCTGTCTTCCCCTCCTCTCTCCATTTCTCTCTGTTCTATCCAACAGCAGCAACAACAATAACAATTATAACAATAGTAAGGGCAACAAAAATAGGGAAATTGGCCTCCAGGAGCAGTGGATTTGTAGTGCAGGCACCAAGCCCCAGCAATAACTGGAGGCAAAAAAGAATCTATTTACTCTGTGTGCAAGTTTAGAACATCCTACAATGAAGTTCTTTTTCTTCTTTCAGTCCAGAAGAAGCAAAAGCTGTTTCATCACAAATGATTGGGAAAAAGTTATTTACCAAGCAAACAGGAGAAAAGGGCAGAATATGTAATCAAGTATTAGTTTGTGAGCGAAAATATCCCCGGAGAGAATACTACTTTGCAATAACAATGGAAAGGTCATTTCAGGTGAGTAGTTGAATCATAGATATTTATTATATATTTAGGCAGGACTTAACTACATGCAAATTTTAAAAAACTTTTTTTATTGGGGGGGGTTAGTGGTTTGCAATCAACAGTAAAATACAGTTGTTTGTACATGTGTAACATTTCCTAGTTTTTCACATAACAATTCAACCCCCACTAAGTCTGCTTCTCCCATCATGAACCTGAACCCCCACGCCAGAGTCTTTTACTTTGGTGCAATACACCAAACTACATTCAATTAAAATTTTTTATTATTTATTTTCCCTTTTGTTGCCCTTGTTGTTTTTTATTGTTGTTGTAGTTATTATTGTTGTTGATGTGGTTGTTGGATAGGACAGAGAGAAATGGAGAGAGGAGGGGAAGACAGAGAGGGGGAGAGAAAGACAGACACCTGCAGACCTGCTTCACCGCCTGTGAAGCGACTCCCCTGCAGGTGTGGAGCTGGGGGCTTGAACCGAGATCCTTATGCCGGTCCTTGCGCTTTGCACCACGTGCGCTTAACCCGCTGCGCTACCGCCCGACCCTCACTACATTCAATTTTAAAGGTTGCTTATTTCTATTTATATGAAAAGAAATAGGTTCATGGTCTATTTATATATGTTATGAGCACAATATTTCTTTTTGTGTCACTTGAAAGCATGGTTGTAGTTAGGGAGGTGGCAAGATGGCTTATGTACTCCTAGCATATGTGAGATCCAGAGTATGATCCTCCTGTGACAGAGTGTTGCTCTGGTCTCCTTTTCCTTGGTTAAGTAAAAAGAGCATGATTAATACTATAAAATATGAAGGATAATATTGTTTAAAAAGGGTGGAGGGGAGACTAAGGGGATTGGCTAAAATTCTGTTAAAATAAGTTCCATAGGACTTCCAAATCAGTAATTTTCTAAGAGAAGCTTATAACATATTTGATTCATGTCTTGATTTTATAGATCAAGAAATTTTCTAGCAGTAAAATTTTTTGAATCAAAGAGAAAGTCTTGGAGCCTACGAAGATAATATGCATCCCTGGCTTCATTTTTTTTTTTTTTCTTTCTAACCAGCTTCTTGATATTTTTTACAGTTTGGAGTTTAACTAAGATTTGTTATTTAGAACGTTGAAGGATGATATTCAATAGCAGACATTTTAAGGAGTGTGAACTCTCTCTGTTCATAGTAAACTTAAGGATTCAAGTAATAAAAAATGCTTCCATAGACCTGAAGCTTCTAGAGAGCACTGATATTCTTTTAGTACTGTAATTTTTTTTTTTTTTTTTTTTTGCCTCTAGGATTATCATTGGGCCTTGGTGCCTACACCATGAACCCTCTGCTCCTGGAGGCCATTTTCTCCATTTTATTGCCCAGATTATTGTTGTTATTGGATAGGACAGAGAGAAATTGAGAGAGGAGGGGAAGACTGTGCACGAGTCCTTGCACTTTGTACTATGTGCTCTTAACTCAGTGCGCCACCGTCCAACCCCCTAGAGAAATTCTAAAGATTGTGAAAATTGTCTTACATAAAAACAACTTTGGGCAGGGGTAGATACCATAGTGGTTATGCAAAGAGACTCATGCATAAGGCTCCAGAGTCTCAGGTTCAATTCTCAGTACCACCATAGGCTAGAGCTCATCAGTGCTCTGATACTAAAAACAAACAAACAAACAAACAAACAAACCTTATGGGGGCTGGGCAGTGGTATACTAGTTTAAGTGCACATAGTATGAAGCTCAAGTACCCGTGAAAAGATCCCAGTTTCAGCCCCCAGCTCCTCACAAGCAATGAAGCAGGTCTGCTGGTGTCTTTCTCTCTCTCCCTCCTGTCTCAGTTTCTCTCTGTCCTATCCAATAAGGTGGAAAAAATGGCTTCTAGGAGCAGTGTATTCATAGTACTGAGTCCCAGGAATAACCCTCGAGGCAAATAAATAAATACCTTCTTATTTTTCATTAACTTAGCATGGAGTTGCAATATTTTAAAGCTTTTAGGGGTATAGTTCTATACCAGTATATGTGTAGAAGACTTACCACACCCACACCAAAGTTCCAGTGTCATTACATGAAAGAGAACTCACTTCTCTATCTACCCTTCTCACTCTCTCTATTCCCTCCAATAACTGCCATAATTTTCAGTCTGTTTTGTTATCATTTTTTAAAGTTCATTTGGTTTAGTTGTTTATATTTCACATATGAATGAAACTAACTGATAGTTATCTTTTTGCTTCTTTATTTATAAAGTAGCTTTGCACAATCACTTTGTGATATCCCCCAAAGGTACAGTGTCATATTTCCCAATGACTGCATTGTATTGCACTGAGTATATAACCCTTAACTTTTTCTGTTTTGAGGAAATGTCTTATAAGACCACAGGGCTTATAGTTTTTACTTTTTTATTAATATTATTTATTTATGGGGTGGTTAGAGCATCATAATGGCACACATGATACGAGGGTTCAAACTCAGGACTTTATGCCTTATCCAGTGTACCACCTCCTAAGCCGCAGGTCCTTGTCCAATTGTCTGTTAGTGGACTTACTTATTTATTTTTTTAATTACCAACAGGGCTATTATTGAGGCTCAGTGACAGCAATACAAATTGACTGGTCTTAGTGGTCATTTATTTATTTATTTATTTCTATTTTTATTGGATAGGATGGAGAAATTGAGAGGGATGGAGAGATAAAAGGGGAGAAAGAAATATAGACACCTGTAGATCTGCTTCACTGTGAAGCATCCCCACCTGCAGGTAGGGAGTGGGGGCTCGAACCTGGGTCCTTACATATAGTAACTGTGCATTCAGTAAGGTGCATCATCTACCCACCACCCTGCTATTGGGCATTTAGGATAATTTCATATTTTGGCTATAGTGCTGCTATTAACATAATGGCATTAACACAGACACTAATATGTTTTTGTGTCTTTTGGAGAAGTGCCTTGGAGTGGAACTGCAGGATCATGGGCTCTTTTCTTTAAGGAATCACTATACAATAAGTTGCTTAAAAATCAACTTTTCTGTGTTCTGTCCCCTATAATCAAGTCTTCTTATAATATCTGAATGATGTTAATTTTTTACTTATTTAACCAGAGTACTGCTCAGCTCTGGTTTATGGTGGTGCTGGGGACTGAACTTGGGACTTTGGTGCCTCAGGCATGAAAGTCTTTTTGCATAACCATTATGCTATCACCCCATCCCTGAATGATGTTATAAAATGATTTTTATAATTTAATTTTTACAAGAAAGTATTTCTAATGTGTAACACTAGGTGGTAGTAAAAACTCACTCAGTATATAAGATAAAGGTTGTTTTACTTGTAAGCTTTGTTACCTCTGTAGGGTTCTAGTTCCATGCAGTAGAATTTGGTTTTGTAAGTTACTTTAGAAGTCTTATGATAATAACCTTAATATAATAAATACATTTGCACAGCACATTATTTTCACTACTTATTTTTCTTTTTTTTTTGGTATTCATATATCAACATCTGGTTTGTTATCATATTGATACTTTTTGTTATAGCCAGAAATAAGTATATTATCCCTGGACAATTGTAGATATAAGTCCTATAATGCTGGACATTCAAAGGAACTCATTTTGATTGGAATAAACGTTGCAAACTAAATGTTTATTAATGATATAAATATAACACTGAGTATATGTATTTTTAAAAGTATATTTAAAAATTTGTGGAAAGATGAAATTTTGAGTTTATCCTTAGAACTTGAATTTTCAGAGAACTGTTTGAATCCTATTAAGGAATAATATTTTTATTGCATTTGCAAAAGTTGCTCTTAAGTTTTTTTTTTTTTAGTTTGGACTAAAAATTCTGTAGTATCATTATTAAAACTATTGACCACAGACATTATGTTATTACTGTAGACAAACATAAGAGTTAGTTGTTGGGGGGTCAGGTGGTATCGCAGCAGGTTAAGCGTTCAAGGACCAGCTTAAGGATCCCAATTTGAGCCCCCGGCTCCCCACCGACAGGGGAGTTGCTTCACAGGTGGTGAAGCAGGTCTGCAAGTGTCTGTCTTTCACTCCCCCTCTCTGTCTTCCTGTCCTCTCTCGATTTCTCTCTGTCCTATCCAACAGTGATGACAGCAATAACAACAATAATAACAACAACAATAAAAACAACAAGGGCAACAAAAAGGAAAAAATAGCTTCCAGGAGCTGTGGATTCTTAGTGTAGGCACTGAGTCCCAGCAATAACCCTGGAGGCCAAAGAAAAGAGTTGTTAATTTTTTGGGATATAGTAAGCATTTTTTGAGAATTTCTCTATTAAACAACAAAAATCAGTAAACTGTTTTAAATCAAAAGTATTTATGACTGAATTAAAGCTCTACTAGACATAGAAGTCAATACTCATCATTAAAAACTACTTTTGCTGCTTGTCTGTTTTTAGAATATGAGTCAGGTTCTACTGGTCTTTAGTATGTGTAATATCAGGTTTCCTGGCCAGATGTCCCTAAGGTAGTATAGTATGTCCTATTTTTTAAATATATATATATATCCTACCTGAGCACTTTTAAAAAATCAACTTTCTTTCTCTCTTTTTATCCCTCCCTCCCTCCCTTGTTTATTAATTAATGAGATGGATGAAGGGAGAGAGAGAGAAAAACAGATCCTTTGACACATGCAGAGCCCAAAGTCAAACTCAGAACCTCATACTTTTAGGTCCAGTGCTCTAGACATTGTGCAACCTCCTGGGTCACAAAAGACAAGACTCTTCCCTCCCTCCCTCCTTCCTTCCTTTCTTTCTATTTCTCCCTTTCTCTCTTTCTCTCTTTCTTTCTTTCTTTCTTTCTTTCTTTCTTTCTTTCTTTCTTTCTTTCTTTCTTTCTTTTTTCTTTCCCTTTCTTTCTTTCTCTCATCTTTATTTATTTCATAGAGACAGCCAGATATTGAGGAGTAAAGAGGAGGCAGAGGAAGAGAGACACCTGCAGACCTGTTTCACGACTTGTGAAGCTTTTCTTCTTGCAGGTGGGGACTGAGAGCTTAAACCTGGATCCTTGTGTATTGTAAGATGTGCACTCAACCAGGTGTGCTACCACACAGCCCCCAAATGACAGATTTCTTAACATTTTCCCAGTGCCAACTAACTCATTTATAATTATTCATTTATAATTCATTTATTAGAATTACAGTTTTTCCCAGAACTTAATTTTTTATTTATTATAAAAATATTAAAATGAAAATTGTTTAAACATAAACAGATATTTATTCAGCGGCCATTACCAAGTGCAAAACGGTAGCCATTGGTTTAATTAACCCCTATTTCTACTTACCTATGGAGGGTTTCTACTGACCACCAAGCACCACTACAAATCTACTGCTTCTGGACAGAGAGAAATTGAGAGGGGGGAAATTGAGACCTGCTTCACCACTTGTGAAACTAACAATTCTTGAACTTTGATTTTTTTTGTTTGAATGTAGTAGACTTGACTTTGTGCCTATTTTTGTGAAGCATATCTCTAGAGCTTGCAAAACTAACAATTCTTGAATTTTGATTTTTTTTGTTTGTTTTTACTTTATTGAAGGGTTAACGGATTACGGTGTAACTATTGACAGATGGGTACAATTTCTCATCTCCCTGTGATAGGTGTAAGCAAAATACTCTCACCCCCCAATTTATGTCTTTTTTCACCATGCACCAGGACCCCATCAACCTCTCCATTACCTTTCCCTCCTTCCCCAGAATCTCCTGCTTTGGTGCAAAGCACCATACCTATTCTAAGTTTTTCTTTGTGTTTTTCCCTTTCTGTCCCACCCCCCCTTTTTTTTTAATGTTCCACCTGTGAGTTCACCTGGTATTCATTCTTTTTTTTTTAAACTATTATCTTTATTTATTGGATAGAGACAGCCAGAAATTGAGAGGGAAGGAGTAGATAGAGAAAGAGAGAGAGAGAGACACCAGCAACCTTGCTTCACCACTTGTGAAGCTTTCCCCCCTGCAGGTGGGGACTGGGGCCTTGAACCTGGGTGCTTGCGCATTGTAACGTGCACCACCACCTGGCCCCTCTGGTATTCATTCTTTATCATGGGATGTCTTTCTATTTATTTGCATCTTCCTTTTCTGGTTCCTTGAGATGTTAGAAATGATAAACTGCAGGGCCAGGTGGTGGCACACCCATTTGAGTGAACACATTTCTGTGCACAAGGACCAGGGTTCAAGCCCCCAGTTCTCACCTGCAGGGAAGAAGCTTCACGAATGGTGAGACAGTGCTGCAGGTGCCTATTTTTCTTTCTTTCTCCTTATCTCCCCAATGCATCTCAGTTTCTCTCTTTCTATATCCAATAAATGAATGAATAAATAAATAAAATAAGTCACAAGTAGTGCTTTTCCCATGTTTTGACAAGCAGTCTTCATGATCTTCTATGGTTTTACTATCATGAATTTGAGCTCTCTCCTGTTCTCAGTGCCCCATCAAAGAGTGGCGCAATCGGTTAGCATGTGGTAATTATACAGAGTATGCAGTTGTCCAGTCAGTCCTCCAAGGTAGGCAAAACAGAACCCAGCTCCTTGGTCAGCCTCTGTGAAGTTGGACTGTTGGATGAATTTTCTGCTCTCCTCACTACCTCCCTAGGGAGAAACCCAACACTTGGGGCATTTCTTTTGATCTCTATTTCTCTTGATTTGGTGAAGGGCTGACTCAGATAAAATGAAATGTTTTTTATTTGTTTGATAGCACTAGAGCTTCCTGGGGTACTGCAACTTCCTACCTGATTTCTGACATTTTCATAAAGGCTTTATTTATTTATCATCATATGTTGTTGGTGCTCCTACTGGAGAGTGAGATCTAGGATTTCCTATTCTACAATCTTGCTTACTTCAGATTTATTTTTGATTGTAAACTAATAACTTTATGATGGGGGGGTGGCTCACTGGTAGACCACAGGATTTACATGTGTGATATCCTGAATTCTGTTCCTAGTAGCACATATGGTAAGATGCTCTGGCATGTCTTTCACTCATAAAATAAATACATCTTTACAAAAGTTAGCAAGTAGGGAGGTGGTGTAGAAGGTAAAGTGTTGAGCTCTCAAGCATGAAGTCCTAAGTCCAAACCCCAGCATTACATGTGTCAGAATGATGCTCTGGTCTTCTCTCTCTACCTCCCCATAAATAAATAAATAAATCTTTTTAAAAAGTTAATAGCTTTAATTATTTTTGTTTTGTTTTTGACACCAGAGCACTGCTCAGCTCTGGTATATGGGAATGCTAGGGATTGAACCTGGGACTTCAGAGGCTCAGGCATGAAAATATTTTGTATAACTACACTGCTATCTCCCTAGCTCCAATAGCTTTACTTATTTAGTAATTATACCTTAGCTTCCATTTTTCATGATGATTGCTAGAGTTATTCAAGATAGCTAGCTTTCTTATTAATGATTTGCACTAGGGTAGATCTGGGAATTTTACTCTGTAGACTCTGCCTTTTTAATATCAGAAATATTTTTATGATTTTATATTATTTAAATATAATATCCGTTCAGTTCTTAGGAAATATGTATAGATTATATTTCATATGTATTTATATTAATTTATTTGGTATGGGTTTTCTATATACTTTACTCTCCCCCCGCCACAGGTGAATCATTATATTCCTCTTATTTTTCATCTTTTTTCCTACTTTGTAAATTGAACATTTGTAATGGGGTACTGTGCAGGAGGAGCAAGGGTAAGTTCTCAAAAAAAAAAAATGAAAGTGGGTTATGTGGAAATAAAGGTGGGAAATGAAACATTAAGTCTTATGTACTCAGAGGTGTGTCTTAAAATTTTATTGACAGATCCCAAATAAAATATAGGTATTCTGGCTATCTCCCCTCGTTCTAGGGTCCTGTTTTAATAGGAAGCTCTCAAGGTGGTGTCAATATTGAAGACGTTGCTGCTGAAAATCCAGAGGCCATAGTTAAAGAGCCTATTGACATTGGAGAAGGTATCAAAAAAGAACAAGCTGTCCGGGTATGTTGTATTCCAAAAATGTCTATCTTCTTATTGCATGATTTAACACTTAGAATTAATCTGTACAAGTGGTAATTGATACAAATGTAAAAAACCAAATCTTTACTGTTCTGCATCTTAGTATCTTGTTTAAAATTGAAACTCTGGAGTCCTCTGTAATGTTTTTGTACATATCTTATGTAAACATTACTATATATAATTTCACATAGATGATTAAGATATTTGAATGTTTTAAATATTTAATACATTAAATAATAAAACCCAATAAATTAAATATTTGAATATCAAAATATATGAATGAGTAATCTGTTAGGATTATAACATTTTGAGCAATGAGCAGAAGTAACTAGTACAATGCTTGGTGCATTAGTGCTCTGCTTAGTTGATGGAGAGTGATTTTTTTTCAAGTATTTATAATTAAAACTGGGTTTTGAACTAGTGAAAAATCTTCCTTAATGAAACACTATATTTCTTAGTCTTTATTTGAAACATCTTGGTCAAAAAATGGCATTTCTAATCTTGACCATTCACTTTATTAGTTACCATTTGGACTTATTGCAAAAATCACATTTACCCTTGAAGAATTTTAAGATTTTTCTATTACTGCTGGTTGAGCACCATTGCAGTCTTAGGATACAAATAAGAGCAAGTGGAAAAACTTCTCTGTAGTTTTATCAGCTGTGGAAGTAATTAGAATTAACATGTAGACACATACCTTCTATACCAGTGTTTCAGAATCATTTATGGGACTTATGTACTGTAGAACTATTGAACCAAAACTTCTGGGCTTGGATCTTTTTTAGAAATTATTGAATTGTCACAAAAGTCATGACACTTTGCATAAAAACCAGAAAAATATGTCATGGCTTTCTGACAACCCAGTATATGGACTTTGACTTGTCAATTTCATAAAATAAAAAAAAAAAGAAAAGAAAACACCAAAACAAACAAACAAACAAACAAAAACCCTCTTCAGATAATATCCAGTTAGGAATCTATATTCAGGATAGTTAAGTCCCTCTGTAAGGTATAAGCTTAAGTACCAGAATCTTACAGACACAACAGCTAGCATATATAAGATGCTCATTTTTTTTTTCCCAACAAATGGGATAATATTCCCTTAACTTAGTTGTCTTCAGGGTTTAGTAGACACTCCTAATTACCTACAAGGCAAAATAGAGTGATATATTGTTATGACCATATTTGGATAATTGCTGCTTCTTCTTTTTTTTTCCTCCACTAGAGCTCTGGTTTATGGTGGTGTTGGGGATTGAACTTGGGCCTTCAGAGCTCTAGGCATGGAAGTTTTTTTGTTTGTTTGTTTTTAATTGGGGAATTAATGTTTTACATTTGACAGTAAATACGATAGTTTGTACATGCATAACATTTCCCAGTTTTCCATATAACAATACAACCCCAACTTAGTCCTCTGTCATCCTTTTTGAACTCCCCATCCCCACCCCAGAGTCTTTTACTTTGGTGCAATACACCAGTTCCAGTTCAGGTTCTACTTGTGTTTTCTCTTCTGATCTTGTTTTTCAACTTCTGCCTGAGAGTGAGATCATCCCATATTCATCCTTCTGTTTCTGACTTATTTCACTTAACATGAATTTTTCAAGGTCCATCCAAGATCATAACCATGGAAGTTTTTCTGCATAATCATTGTGCTATCTTCCTAACCCTGCATCTACCTTTAATAAGCAGTTTTAATAAAACATAAACCTCTTCTTTCAGTTTAGATTAGTCATGGGCTTAGAGATAGGCAATGTGGAGGCTGTGGAATAAAGACAAAAACTGGAGTCTAGGTAAATGGGAAGTCACTTCTATATCTCTTATTTGTAAAAGGGGCATTCTACCTGTCTTAAGAGGATTTTAAATAAAAAGTGATTAACTATTTACTAATAGTAGTTATGATTTCAGTGATTATTGCTTGATTACAAATGATTCATGCTTTAACATTTAACTGATAAATTATAAGGCTTTATTTATAATAACTTAATATTAATTGGACATCTACAGCATACTTGTACTAAAAACAGTAACTTTTCAGCTTGCACAGAAAATGGGATTTCCATCTAGTATTGTGGATTCTGCAGCAGAAAACATGATTAAGCTTTATAACCTTTTTCTGAAGTATGATGCCACTATGGTAGAAATAAACCCAATGGTAGAGGATTCAGATGGAACTGGTAAAGTATCTTCTTTTATCCAATACTGATTATGCATTTGGATATTGTGTTTTTATCTACCTATTTACTTCACTAAGTTGAACTCATAAGACATTGAATACATGTAGAAGCTTATTTTATAATAAATACAATGAATGTAAACACACTGAAGAGGCATAAAACACACTGAAGAGGCATAAAACACACTGAAGAGGCATAAAACACACTTGCACATTTAAATGAATAGTAGAGTTTTAGCCCTATATCAAACTATCCAATTGCCTACCCATTATACTTTCTTTTTTTTTAAATTTTTTTATTTAAGAAAGGATTAATTAACAAAGAGGGGTACAACTCCACACAATTCCCACTGCCAATCTCCATATCCCACCCCCTCCCCAGTAGCTTTCCCATTCTCTATCCCTCTGGGAGCATGGACCCAGGGTCATTGAGGGTTGCAGAAGGTAGAAGGTCTGGCTTCTGTCCCATTATACTTTCTATAACTCTGCCTTTTCATGCACAGGCACAAAGAAGAAAAAAACATCACACATTTCACTGAAACAATGTCAGCATCCCCAAGTGATATCACTTAATGGTTCCCTGTATTATTCTTTGGATAAATATAAAAGTTGGTATACTCTCAACTGTGTAAATTAATATTTTGTAATCATTTGGGCATAAGGAGAAACTATTAAAAGAAGTTGACTTTGACTGTTAGTGAATTTGGGAAATAATGTCTTAGTATTTTGCTTTATGTAATCTTAATGACCATTTTTTTCTTTTTTTATTAATGTTTTTCATTCAACAGTAAATACAATAGTTTGTACATGCATAACATTTCTCAGTTTTCCATATAACAATACGACTCCCTCTAGTTCCTCTGTCATCCTTCTTGGACCTGTATTATCTCTCCCCACCCACCCGAGTCTTTTACTTTGGTGCAATACGCCAATTCCAGTTCAGGTTCTACTTGTGTTTTCTCTTCTGATCTTGTTTTTCAGCTGCTGCTTGAGAGTGAGATCATCCCATAATGACCATTTTTTCAAGATTAGTGATTAAGGAAGGACAGATAAATCAATGATTTCATTGTATCTAAAGAAATGCAATAACTTCTCTTGATCTGAGAACACATTTATGTCAGGTGTTCATATTTCAAGGGTATAATCTACTAGAGTACTTTTAATCTTTTTAGCTACAAAAATAGGATTAGCTTGTTACTTTCTCAGCTGTTTTGCATCCTATAAAGATAAATCAGATTCTAAATTATCATGCCTCTCACATATAGGGTTCTAAAATATAATTACCTTACTATAACATAGATTTTTCTCGATTACTTATGAAAATTTTTTTCTCTTTTGAGGGTTAATTTTTCTTCTTTTTAAAAAATTATTTATTTATTTATTTTCCCTTTTGTTGCCATTGTTGTTTTATTGTTGTTGTTCTTATTGATGTCGTTGTTGGATAGGACAGAGAGAAATGGAGAGAGGAGGGGAAGACAGAGAGGGGGAGAGAAAGATAGACACCTGCAGACCTGCTTCACCGCTTGTGAAGCCACCCCCCCCCTACAGGTGGAGAGCCAGGGGCTCGAACCGGGATCCTTACAGCAATCCTAGCACTTTGCACCATGTGCACTTAACCCACTGCACTACCACCCAACTCCTGGGTTAATTTTTCTTATTGTTGTTCTTTAGTACCTATATATTAGCTTATTATAGCAATTGAGACAAATACTATAAATTAGGTGACTTTGAAACAACAGAAATTTATTCAGTTTTTGAAGTCAAAAAGTCTAAAATCGGAATCATATGAATTCAAGGCATCAGAGATTACTTCTTCCAGAGTCTGTTGGCTAAATCCCTTCCTTGCCTTTTCTAGGGTTTTGATACCTTGCTTCCAATCTCTGCCATCTCTTCTGTGTGTATCTGGTTTCCCTCTGTTTGTGTCTTATGAAGACACTGGTGATGTCATTCATTTAGGGGACCCATCTGGGATAACTTAATCTATTTAAGATTAAAAATTTTTTTTTTTACCAGTTTACTGGTAGGGGGAGGCATTAGTGGTTTACAGTATATTTGTTGGCACATTGGGTACAATTTCTCATCTTTCTGTCTGCAAAGACAAGGTGTCTGCAGACTTGCACCTGACTTAGGTCTATTTTCACCATCATGCACCAGGATCTCATTGCCCTCTCCTTCCCCCGGGTCCTTCTTGCAATAATACACTACACCCAGTCCAAATTTCACCTTGTGTTTTCCCTTGTTTAAGTCCCACTTGTGGAATCCTACAGTATGTATCCTGTCTTACCCCTCATATTATTTTTCATTTGTTTTAGTTTCTTTTTGCTGTTTTGTTTGTTTGTTTTTGGTATGTTCTTCTACCGTATCCTCTAGCTCACCACTTTGACTTTTGGCATCTTTTCCTGATGGTATTCTCCTTTATGGAATTTACTTATTTTTACCTTGGATATTTTAATCTTTTATTTCTCTGGTTCTATGACTTCTTTCAAGTTTTCTATGACTTTGTTGAAGTTTTTTTCCATTAAACTTCTCATTTCCCTAAGCATCCTTAAGACTATGTTTAGGAAGTTTATATTGCTCTTTTGAATTTGGGCTTTTCTACAAACTGTTTTGGTCCATTAATGTAGGTTTCCTTTATTCTTCAGTTGTATTTTATGCTTCATGAGGTCCAGAGCCAGGGGTCTGTTTGAACAGGCCTGAATAGTTCAGTCATAGGTACCTGATTTATACCACAGCACTTAGGTTGATCCAACCCAAGTAGTGACCAGTTGTCTTAGGTTGCTTGTTCTCACAGCTCTGGCAGATTATATACCATAAATGGAGAACTCCCTGATTCCACCCCTAGGGTCTCTTACAGTAGACACTGAATTCTAGTATGGCTGCATTAAACTGGCCTCAAAAGGTGCCATGTTCCTTAGGAAAACTTGCACTGTATCTCCCAAAGTGGTTTATAGCTTTTATTCCCTGTTTCCTTTTTTAAATTTTTTAAAATTTTAAATTTGTATTTATTTTGCTTCCAGGATTATTGCTGGGGCTCGGTGCTTACACTACAAATCCACTGCTCCTGGAGGAAATTTTTTCCCTTTTGTTGCCCTTGTAGTTATTATTATTGTTGTTATTGCTGTCATTGTTGTTGGGTAGTACAGAGAGAAATTGAGAGAGGATGAGAAGACAGAGACGGGGAAAGAAAGACACCTGCAGACCTGCTTCACCACCTGTGAAGCGAACCCCTGCAGGTGGGAAGCCAGGGGCTCAAACCAGTATCCCTACACTGGTCCTTGAGCTTTGTGCCATGTGCACTAACCCACTGCACTACCGCTACTGCCTGGCCCCCTTCCCTGCTTCCTATTCTTGTAACATAGACACAAAATTATAATAGTATTGGGAGGATGGGGTTTCTTTCTTTTTTCTCCTTTTTTTTTTTTTTTTTTTTTAAGAAATTCATTCCTTTTTTATAAGACAGAGAGAAATTGAGAAGGAAAGGGGATAGAGAGGGAGTGAGAGATACAGAGACGCCTGCAGCACTACTTCACCACTGATGAAGCTTCTCCCCTACAGTTGGGGACAGGAGGCCTCAATCCAGGTTCAAGTAATATATGTGAACTTCTGGCCTCCACCTGGCTCCATGGGTGGTGAGATTTCAATTCAGTCTGCCCCATTCTCACCACACTATTTTTTTTGTTTGTTTGTTTTTTTAATTTTGTCTCTTTCTATTGATTGTGATTTACTGTCCTGTGGAAGAACTTTTTACTTTTGATGAGGAAATCTTTCTGTGTCCTCACTGCCTGAATGCTTTTGTTCTTTTCTGTGGAAGCTTGTTTGACATCCAAGCTTATTAATTTTTGTTTACATTTAGATGTTTTATTCACTTTTAATAAGAGAGATACAGAGAAAAAAGATACATAGAAGGAGAGAGATCAGAACACTGCTCAGTTCTGACTTATAGTGGTGCTGGGGATTGAACCTGGGACTTCGGAGCCTAGGACATGAAAGTCTTTCACATAACCATTATGCTGTCTACCTGCCCCTAACTTAATTCTATTCAGGGTTTTTCAAGAATGTTGTGACTTTGTTGTTGTGGAGACAGAGGAAAACCCTTTTATTTGACCCTCTGTTGACATAGACTTCTTTTTTCTTTTTATGTGACACCAGAAAATGAACCTAAGTGCTCAGACATACATGTTACTGCTGATGGTCTTATTTTATGGTTTTTTTTTTTTTTTTTTTTTTTTTTTTAATAATTGAGATAGAGAGGAGAGACTATAATGTTTTCACCATCTGTGGAATTCCTCTATTGCTGTCCATGGTGCTCCTAACTGGGCTTTGAACCCAGAGATTCACACACAGCAGGATACATGCTCTGCAGGGCAAGCTATCTCTTGGTTCCTAGAACTAGTGATGTTCTTTTCTTTCAACCCCAGATAGAGAAGTGAATGGAGAGAAAGAGAGAAAAGGAAAGATACCACAGCACCAGTACACCATTCACGAAGCTTCCCCTTGTGCTATCCTTTGTGCTCCCGTGTAATGTCATAGGATAAAATACAGGTTGTTGCACTAGATAAGCCAGCTCCCAGTTCCTAGCTTTGATTACAGTTTTAATTCCCAAGTTTTTTTTTATTAAGAATTTATTAATTTATTCATGAGAAAGATAGGAGAGAAAGAACCAGCCATCACTCTGGTACATGTGCTGCCGGGGATCAAACTTGGGATCTCATGGTTGAGAATCCAGCGCTTTATCCACTGGGCCACCTCCTGGACCGCAATATTTTTTTTAAACTCACGTTTAGGGGCTAGAAGATATCTTACTCAGTAGTACGTGTGCCTTGCCGTGCACGTGGCCTGGCTTTGATCCCAGCGCTATATGGGAACGTTATGGTACTATGAATTGCACTGGTTCTGTGATGCCTCTTTGTTTATATCTGGAAAAGGGGGGGGGGTGAGTTTTGGTTCTGGAGCAGTGAAATAGCACATACATGAGGTCTTAACACTGACACACACACACACACACACACACACACACACACACACACACACCCCAAATATAAAGAGTTTAAGTTCATTGTGAACAGAAATTGGACTACATCTGATAAGTAACAGATTTTTTTCTCTAGTGTTTGTTTGATTAATGGTAGTTTATTGTATCTGTCCTGAAATTAAGATTGCTTTTTTTCCTCTTTCCTTCAAAGTGTTATGCATGGATGCAAAGATCAATTTTGATTCTAATTCAGCTTTTCGCCAGAAAAAAATTTTTGACCTCCAAGACTGGACCCAGGAAGATGAAAGGGACAAAGATGCCGCTAAAGCAGATCTCAACTACATTGGGCTAGATGGAAATATAGGCTGCCTAGGTACTACAGGTTTTTATGTTAAAATTGAATTGGCTAAGCTTAATTTGTTTTCTTTACATTTGGCTCTAATACAAACAGTTTTTGTTTCTTGATAGTAAATGGTGCTGGTTTGGCTATGGCCACAATGGATATAATAAAACTTCATGGAGGCACTCCAGCCAACTTTCTTGATGTTGGTGGTGGTGCCACAGTTCATCAAGTAACAGAAGCATTTAAGCTAATAACTTCAGATAAAAAGGTAAGGGCAGAACTTAAGCTTTAGAATTTGAGTGATGCAATGCAACTTTGTTAATTTGTAGGTATGGTCATTCTAGTAGTTGAGTATTGAATTTCAAAAGATCTCTCTAGTTTTGAAAAAATTGAAAATAATGCAGTAAATGCTAACTAAAATAAAAGAATTTCCCATTCTGACTTAAATGGTAGGAATCAATTAATTGCATGGGAAAAAATCCTAGAGATGCTTGTTGAATCTAAAATATTTTGAACTTGTATACTTATTTTCTGATGTTACTTTTACAAAGATCACTCAACTAACTGAAACAAATGGTGCTTTATTTTCCTTTTTTAATGATTATTCAGGGTAAGTAGAATAGCTTAATATTTAGTGTACTGCTTTGCCGTGTGCACAGCCCAGCTAAACGTGGGCATATGGGAGAAGATGCATGATTTTGAGGGCCTGATTCATGTGAAAAATTGGCTAGGTTGTCAATGAAAACTGAAAAAGTGATAGTTAATGGACACTAAATTGGAGATCCTCCTCATGGCATTGCCTTGTAACATGATCTGATGTTAGTGAATAACTGTTTAGTAGGAAACAAGTAAATGAAATTAGGAAGCCTCATTCATATGGTATAGGAGAGAAGAAATGCTAGCTAGGTGTTGAAATAACTCAAGGGGAGGAATAAGTTCTGGAAGACAGAGTACTTCAAGTGATGATGACACTAATCTACCAAAAATATTTAAATCGCAGGTACTATCTATTTTGGTCAACATTTTTGGAGGAATCATGCGGTGTGATGTTATTGCACAGGGCATAGTCATGGCAGTAAAGGATTTGGACATTAAAATACCTATTGTGGTACGGTTACAAGGTAAGTGTAAATGATGTCTTACAGTGGTTTTATAAACTGTAATTAAATGTTCTTTACACTTTTAACATTTTATTTATTGTTAGAAACAGAAATTGAGAGGGGAGAGATAAGAGAGGGAGAGAGACAGAGACACTTGCAGCACTACTTCACCTTCTGTAGATGGGGACCAGGGCATTGAACCCACGTCCATACATACAGTAGTATGTGCGCTTAACCAGGTGTACAACCACCTTGCCCCAAATGTTCATAATTCTAAGGAGCTCAGTTCATTTAAAATATCACTGTCAAATAGCTGTTCTTTCAAATGAAGCTGTATTTGAAATAAGGATTTTTAAAAAGGTTTCAAGCATTGGAGCATAACTTCAATTTTGCTTGATATGATTCAATCCACTTTTGTTGTAATTTGTCTTGAATTTTGACTTCCTTAAATTATCAAGTATATAGGAAGGCAAAATATGAAGCATCTGGGTTTTTACATTATTTTCTTTGGTCAACAAGCATTTACTAAGTTATGGAGTATTTGTTTGTTAAAATCTTATACTTCTAGCATATTGTGGCATCTTTTTTTAATTTATAAAATGGAAATATTGACAGGACCATAGGATAAAAGGGGTACAATTTCCACCACCAGACCTTCATATCCTTTGAAAGCTTTCCTATTCTTTATCCCTCTGGGAGTATGGACCCAGAATCATTTTGGGGTCTAGAAGGTGGAAGGTCTGGCTTCTATAAATGCTTCCCTGATGAACATGGGTGTTGACAGGTTGATCCATACTCCCAGCTTGTCTCTCTCTTTCCCTAGTGGGGCAGAGATCTGGGGAGGTGGAGCTCCAAGACACATGGTGAGGTCCTCTGCCCAAGGAAGTCAGGTTGGCATGGTATCACCTGGAACCTGGTGGCTGAAAAAGAGTTAAGATATAATGCAGAACAAATTGTTGACTAATCATGAACCGAAAGGCAACAATATTGCAGATGAACATTTGAGGGTCTCCATTTTTGATAGGTCTATTTTAGGTATATTCCAAGGAGCCCATGACTTTATTAGTTTTTGCCTGAGTGTGACAGCTAACATGTAGGTGGACCCAGGTTGTCTGGGGAGATGGTGTCATAGTTGGAAAAAGGACTAGAAAGCTGTATCAGGGAAGAGAGTAGCTCCCAAATATGAGGAAAGTATATAAATATTGTTAACTGTAAACCCCATTGATTTGATCTGGGACCCATATTCAGCACAGGAGCCTCCCTATGTGAGTGACCTTTGTATCCCTGTAGGTCTGAGCTCACATCTGTGGTCACGGCTAGGAACATTCCAGGCTGCACTAATTTCAGGACCCAGTGGCAGATGTTTTTAAATGGTTTTGTGCAGGTACTAAGACATCTTTATATTTGTTTAAATAATTTTCAGGTACACGAGTTGATGATGCTAAGGCACTTATAGCAGACAGTGGACTCAAAATTCTTGCTTGCGATGACTTGGATGAAGCTGCTAAAATGGTAAATAGGCTATGTTAGTCTAAGGAGTTTTTTTTTTTTTTTTTTTTACATAGTGTATAAAAGACTTATAAGTAGATCTAAAGGAAGTCGGTAGTGCAGTGGGTCAAGCGTACTTGGCACAAAGTGCAAGGACTCTCGTAAAGATCCCGGTTGGAGCCCCTGGCTCTCCACCTGCAGGGAAGTCGCTTCACAGGTGGTGAAGCAGGTCTGCAGGTGTCTATCTTTCTCTTTCCCTCACTGTCTCCCCTCCTCTCTCCATTTCTCTCTGTCTTATCTAATAACGACGAGAACAAAAACAACAACAATAATAACTACCACAATAATAAAAAAAAACAAGGGCAACAGAAAGGGAAGATAAAAAATAAATAAATAGATCTAAAGCCAGCTAATATTGCTAGTAATTCATGTCTTAGCTAAATATCAGTGCTGTTGAACTTCTTACACTATGACTTACTTTAAATGTTATTAGTAGCTGCTTAATATTGTTTTGTCTATATTTTTAGCTAATTTCTCATGATTATTTTGAATCTCAAAATTATCATTTTAGAAACATCATCATTGATGTATTGCACCAAAGTGAAAGACTGGGGTGGGTGGGGGGCGTAGAATACAGGCCCAAAAAGGATGACAGAGGACCTAATGGGGGTTGTATTATATGGAAAACTGAGAAATGTTATGCATCTACAAACTATTGTATTTACTGTCTAATATAAACCATTAATTCCCCAATAAAGAAATTAAAAAAAAAAAACCATCCTGTATTTACAAGATACATATATTCCTTTATATGATATACATAATAAATATATTGTACTTTTAGAAGTTAGTTAAGGTTTTAAATATATACATACATTTGTGTATATCTATATTTATATTTTCTTACTGCCTACATCTTATTTATCCCAGAGTCAGGAACAGTATCTTAGTTGGGCACCCTACAATGCAAGACATATAAATAGTATTTAAAAAACGATTCAGTGCCTTTTGATTACTTATGTACCTACAAATTAATATATGAAACAGTATGAAGGTATTAAATTAAATATGGGTTATCCAGGGTATCAGGTTTGACTAGACTTTGAGAGTGACAAATGCTTGTCAGAGTGTGGTTCTGTCTTAACAGTATCAAAAAATTCTAGGTGTTTTAGTTTGACTTCTAGAGACAAAGATCTTTTCTTTTCTTTTCAGGTTGTAAAACTCTCTGAAATAGTGACATTGGCTAAGCAAGCCCATGTGGATGTGAAATTTCAGCTGCCAATCTGATCGGGGAGCCCAGTGGATGGTTGATGGTGTTAAATGAACTATCCTCATTAAAATACTGTGTTCTATAATATTATTATTCCTTTTTAGTGTGTGAAGATTATAATTGTATCTAGGCACAAACACTTTTAAAGCATTTGGCCTGCATTTGATTCTACTGTTCTGAATGGGCTGTTTGTATAAAGGATATATAATGTAGTTAATTTCTTTTGTTGTAGCATTTTTCTCTTCTACAGCCTGTCACTTGCAATATGCCAGTTTTTTATTGGAGATAGCATTCTTCACTGATTAGTCCTATGAATAAAATAAATGCAAAGATAAAGCTTTATTCTTTTGTTGAGATATATATCTAACAACTAGCCTTACTAGTAGGGCTATATATTTAAATGTTTTATATAAGTGCTTATCCTCAACATCATATGCCTAGTTAAATTTATCAATCATTATAAACAGAGCTTTCAAACACTCCCCAGAATATCCTTGTAAGTATGTCAATGAATATCATGTTAATTATTTGAACTTTGTTTTAATCATTACAGAACACTGACAGTTGAAAATCTTCATGCTCCTGTGGTATTAAGAAGAACCTGTAGGTCTATATCAAATAAAAGTATATTTACAAGAGACTTAGCAGACAAATATCAAATGTCAATTTAAGTTAATAAAAATATCTGAATATGATTTGATTTTTTTCCCCTTTTTTAAGTAACTACATTAGAAGGTGATATTTTCATCATTTCACTGGGGACCTAAGGAACTGATTTGTAGATTATGTGTCAGTGCATAACATTAAAATATTTTAAAACTATAGATATCTACTTGGATTTTACTATTTATGTGTTTGCCATCTGGAACATTCTCTAAAGAAAATGCATTGATTTTGTGCCTGTATATGAATATGCATGTGTATATACTGATCTTTTTTCTGAATGGAGCAACATTAATATTTGTCTGTTAGTAGTGCTAATACTATGTCCTATTTACACTGTATATATTAGGATAGATAGAAGTCAGGTGGGAACTGGGCAGTGGTGTGCCTTGTTGAGTGCACACATTACCATTTACAAGGAACCAGGTTCAAGCTCCTGGTCCCCACTTGTGGGGGGGGTGGACTTCAGGAGCAGTGAAGTAATGCTGCTGGTGTCTCTTTCTCTCTCCCTCTCTATCTCCCTCTCTCCTCTCAAATTCTCTCTGTCCTATCAAATAAAGAAGGAAAAAAAAAATAACAGGAGCAGTGGGTTCATGTGCAGTCACTGAGCTTCAGTGATAACCCTGATGACAGTAAAAAGAAAGAAAAAAGAAAAACCAAGCAGTGCATTACATAGCTGTATTGATTAGATATACCCTACCTGGTGAGCTATATCTCTGACCCTGTAGCATACATATATTTTTAAATTTTAACCTCTTTGATGTTAAGTATCATCAGGAATGCATAGTATGAGAAGAAGCATAGCATAGTGGTTTTTAACTTTAGAGCTTTATTAAATAATAGTTTATAGTATAGTCTTTGTTTCACCACTCCCACCACCAAAGGTCTGTGTCCCCAACCCTACCCCCACAGATAACCACTATAGCTTTCCCATAGTCTTAGAGGTTGATCTTTTTTCCCCCTGCTCCCTCCCTGCAGGGAGGACACTTAATGAGCAGTGAAGGAGGTCTGCAGGTCTCTCCCTTTCTACCTCCCCCTCCTTTCTCAACTTCTTTCTGATCTGTCCAATAAAAATAAAAAAGCCACCAGGAGCAGTGGATTTGTAGTGCTGGTACCCAGCAGCAAGCCCCAGCGATAACCCTGGAGGCAAAAAAAAGAAAAGAAAAGAAAAAAAAAATACATCATGACTTATCTGACAGCCTAGTGATTTATAAGTTGCTGTCCAACATGATGACATAAGAGAGTACTACAATGTGTAGAAGTGTGCAAGAGACTTAAGATAAGAGCACCCTATCTCCTTGGATGTCAGGATTTGAAATTCTCAAATTTTTGTCTTTGTTATTCATGGTTTTAGCTCACAAGGAACTGAGACTGACTGTCAGCCACTTTGTTTTTGCTTCAGCCTTGGCTCGTAGTGGTGTGGGGATTTGAACCTGGGACTTTAGAGCCTCAGGTCTGAGTCTGTTTGTCTAACCATTATGCTATCTACCCCAACATTCTTTTTAGTTTTCATTTTTATCTTGTATGCATCCTTGTCCCTCTATTGCCTTTCATGTGTAATAGTGAGGGAGCTTTGCTATGTTTGCCATCCCCACTTAGCTTACTTTACTCGATATTCTCTTTGATGGTGCAGTCTGCTACAAATTTAGTAAGCAGCCACCCTGGATCAAAGAGACTGGAAGAACTGACCTCACCAGGATACCCGTAGGTGTTTGATTTGCCACCCACCTCTCTTGTCTGTCCTATAGTTATAGCCTTTTTTTTTTTTTTTTTTTTTGCTCTAGCCTTTAGGTTGCCTACATGAAGAAACACAAAAGTTGATGATCCCTAGACTTTGCTCTATTCATGGTAAGTGGAATAATGGTCCCTTCTCAAGAGTTCTGTGCCCTAGTCCCTGGAATCTGATATGCCATATTTTGTTCCGAGAGTGATTATAAATGTGATTAAGGTTGGAGACTTAAAATAGGGATATTCTTGTAGGCCTGTTTAGGCTTCTGTAACAAAATATCTTAGACCGGGTAGCTTACAAACAAATTTCTCAATTCTGGAAGCTGAGAAAATTAAGTCACTGGCAGATTCATTGTTGAGAGCTTGCTTCATGATATATACTATGTATATTTATTTTTACCAGAGCACTGCTTAGCTTTTGGTTTATGGTGCTATGGGGGGACTTCAAACCTGGGACTTCAAAGCCTCAGTCATGGGAATCTCTTTGCATAACCATTATGCTCTCTCTCCCACCAGCTTCCTGGTTTATACATGCTGCTACAGCTCTGTATACTCATAATGGAAGAAGCAAGATAGCTCTGGAGTCCTAAAGAGCATTAGTCATCATATTAGTAAAATATGATGACTAAGCCCTCATGACCTAATCACCTTCTAAAGGTCCTAGTACCATTATATTGGGTGTGCACTGATCTCAACATGATTTTGGAAGGAGACAAATGCTCAGTCTATATAAGACTAATATACCATCATTTGAAAACATGAAGCCTTAAAAACAGCTCATTCTCTTTTTTTTTTTAAATTAATTTATTTATTGGATAAAGACAGCCAGAAATCGAGGAGGAAGGGGTGATAGAGACACCTGCAACACTGCTTCACAATTCAAAAAACTTTCCCCCTGCAGATGGGGACTGGGGGCTCAAACCTGGTGTCTTGCTCTTTGTAATATGTGTGGGGTCCTCTGCCCAAGAGGTCGGGTTGGCATCATGGTATCATATGAAATTTGTTGGCTGAAAAAGAGTTCAGATAGAATGCAGAACAAATTGCTGACTAATCATGAACCTAAAGGCAAGAATATTGCAGATGAACTTTTAGGGTCTCCTTTTGGAAAAAACTAGTAGTACCACCACCCGCCCCCCAGAGCTCATTCTTTAGCAAGAGACAAAAGACACGGCTGAGGGGGAGGCTGAGAGTTATGCATGACAAGAATACAGTGTGCTGAGTCATTATAGAGAATGAGACCTTTGGCTAAGAATGACTCTGAGCTGACAACCAGGAAGGGACGGGTTGCCAGTCTGATAGCCAGAGGGAACTATATTTTGCTAACAACTTGATTTCATTTGAAAGCAGATTCCTTCCCGGGCCTGGTGAAAGCCTAGCTGACTCAGCCGTGATTGTAAGCTGAGAAAGCAGACAACCCCCCTCCTGATCTACAGAACTGTAAAATAAATCTGTGTTGCTTTAAGTTGCTAAGCTGGTGCTACTATTAGCTACATAAGGCAACTCAAACTAAGATGATGGGTCACTATTTCCCCAGCATACCAACAGTATTTGTTGGAAAAGGATAGTGATACCTTCTCCAGCAAGAGTGGGCAAACTATCACTGTGAGAGAAGAAAATCTGGAGAATACCTGAAGAAGTCAGATGCTGTTTCCCTTATCTGAGAGAAGAGATGAAGTATACCTAGAAGTTGTAATACATGTAGGTGTGGCTTAGAAAGGCCAAGGCCTTAGAAATGAATACAAGTGAGTATTCCACATAGGACCAGCCATCTTTGCACAAGAAGCCTACCTCCTCTGGTGTGTGCCTTTTCAATGTTCCTGATTAAAAGTTTAAAATATCGGGGGTGTGGGGAGGGAAACCTATGAGGGAAAATCCTTTAACGATAAAATAAAAATCATTAATTTGAATCTTAGAAATATTAAAAAAAGAGGAAAGACAACTATGTGATGAAACAAATTTGAAAAAAAAACCAAATTATAGTCAACTCATATCTATGGCCTTGGAAGAACTATGGTGGTTTCTGTTGAAGAGAGATGGGGTCACAAAACTTTGGTGGTAGGAGTGGTGTGGAACTATACTCATATATCATCTTGCAAATCACTAAAATATTTTGCAGAAAGCCTTTACTGGTGAGATTATTCTTCCATTCACAGTGTATAATTTTTCCATATCTTACATCTGTATATCTTTAAAATATATATATATTTAAGATTTTATTTATTCATGAGAAAGATAGAACAAGACATCTTTCTGGTACATGTGCTGCCAAGGATCAAACTCATTACCTCATGCTTGAGATTCCAATGCTTTATCTACTGCACCACTTCCAAAACCATTATCTGTATCTTTTTTTATCTACTTCTTTCTCCTTACCCTGGGAAGTATACTGAAGAGTGATAGCCAAACATAATGTTTAAAAAGACTGGTTATGGGGGTTCGGGCAGTAGTGCAGCGGGTTAAGTGCACATGGCGCAAAGTGCAAGGACTGGCATAAGGATCCTGGTTTGAGCTCCCGGCTCCTCACCTGCAGGGGGGGTCGCTTCATGGACAGGGAAGCGGATCTACAGGTGTCTATCTTTCTCTCCCTCTCTGTCTCCTCTCCTCTCTCGATTTCTGTCTGTCCTATCCAACAACAGCAGCAATGACAATAATGACAACAAGGGCAACAAAATGGGAAAAATGTCTTCCAGGAGCAGTGGATTCATAGTGCAAGCACCGAGACCCAGCAATAACCCTAGATACAAAAAAAAAAAGTCATCTTTCTTTTTGCTGCCAGGACTTTGCTAGGACTTACATGATTTCACTGTACCCGGTAGACTCCCCTTTTTCTCCCAGCTAGAGGGTGAG
Source organism: Erinaceus europaeus (assembly GCF_950295315.1). NCBI lineage: Eukaryota > Metazoa > Chordata > Mammalia > Eulipotyphla > Erinaceidae > Erinaceus > Erinaceus europaeus. The sequence goes on along the minus strand of NC_080168.1, from coordinate 79,802,720 downwards.
AGACAGATAGGAGAAGGAATACCACCACACAGCTCCACTGCTCATGAAGCTTCCCCTGTGCAGGTGTTCACATGTGAATTTAACCCAAGTCTTCATGTATGGTAAAGTGTGTTCTACTAGGTGAAGTATCAGCTTCCTCATATTTTTTTCCTTAGAATAAGATTTTTTTATTGTTATTTGGTTTTGAGGTATCTTTAGTTTACAAGACTATAAATGTTTTACATGCACAATTTCATACCTCTTCAAAACGTGACCACATATACCCAGTACTCAAGTCTGAATATCCCTCCAGCAAAGTCCATTAGATTCCTACTCTTCAACCCACTCCTCCTCCAACCCCTTTTGGTGACCCCAGTTCTCAGTTTGAATCCAAGGTTTTGTCTTTAACTTTATTTTCCTTTGCATTATTTATTTACTCCACATGAGAGAGATCACACAGTATTTTACTTTTAGTAAGTCCTTTCAGTGTTGTAGGGCTGGTTTAGTGGCAATCTGTTCCTTTAACTGCTCTAATGAGAATGGACATCCTTGTCTTGTTTCTGACCTCGAAGGGAAAGCTTTCAGTTTCTCACTGTTCAATATGAAGCTGGCTGTGGGTTTGTTGTAAATGATCTTTACTGACTTGAGTGCTGCCACTATCCCTGTTTTTTAAAGAGTTTTATTTTTGTCCTGCTAGGGGAAGAATCCATAGATTTATTCATGTGTGATATTGCTGATCTACTTCCTAGCCTAATTTTTATCTTATATTTTTAGAGAAAGAGGCCACAAAGCTCTGCTCTACCTTCCCTGGGGTTCCACTGGTGCTATCTTAGTGTTTCCAATGGTGCTAGAAATGGAACCTGAGCCTAATGAGCTCTATCCACTGAGTCACCTCAGTGGCTATACAGGGTATAGTTCCACCCCACACTCACCACCAAAGTTCTGTGTTCCCACCCTCCCACCTCATAAAGACAAGCACCGTAGTTTAAAAAAATTTTTTATTAGTGATTTAATAGTGATTTAAAAAATTATAAGACAACAGGGGTATAATTCCATACATTGCAAACCATCAGAGTTCCACATCCCCATTCCCTCCATTAGAAACTGTAGTAGTTCTCCCAAGATCATAGATATGCATTGACTATTATTATTTTTTTTTCTATTTCTTTACTGGGGAATAACTATTACTTCTATAACTACCTACCTACCTACTCATTTTTTTTCTATGGTCCTGCTCTCTCTTCCTAAGTCATACTTGTAGACCTCTTACTACTTCCCAGTGTCCTTCATTTTTTTCTCTTCTCTCTCAGGATCCTGTTGGAATTGGAGTTCAGAGCCCTCTTGCCATCTTTCCCTAACATTTCTCCTCCCCTGGGAGAGTGGACCAAAATTCTTTATAGGGAGCAGAAAGTGGGAATTCTGGCTTCTGTAGTTGCTTCTCTGCTGGACATGGGAGTTGGCGTGTTCATCCATACCCTAGTAAGGTCATAGTTTTTGTAAGTCCTAGAAACAGCTTGCATTTGTTTTTTTGTTTTCTGCAAGTTCATATGTATCAGTGCTCCAGACACCACATATGAGTGAAATCCAGTAATTGTCCTTCATCTCTTTGCTTATTTCTCTAAGCATAATCACCTTCAGGTCCATTCACTTTTTTAAAGAACACAACATCATCTTTTCTGGTTGCTGAGTAATATTTAGTGGAGTATGTGTCCCAGAGCTTCTTTAGCCAGTCATCTGTCAATGGGCACTTAGGCTGCTCCCAATCTTTGGCCTCTGTGAATAATGCTGCTATGAGTATGGGAGTACTAATGTCCTTTTGGATAAATGTTTATGTATCCTTTAGATAAATGCCTAAGTGGTACTGCCAGGTCATATGGTAATTTCACTTTTATTTGCATAAGAACTCCATATGTGTTCCAAAAGGGCTGCACCAGTTTGCATTCCCACCAGCAATGTAGAAACCTGTCGTTTCCTGTTTTTTTGTGTGTAGGCCATTCTCACTGGTGTGAGGTGGAATCTCAGTATTGTTTTTATTTGCATTTCTCTTCTACTATGTGATGTGGAGCATTACTCCATATGTCTGTGGGCCATGTGTATCTGTCCCTGATGGGACAGGGCTCTGCGGAGGTGGGTTCCAGGACACAATGGTGAGGTCATCTGCCCAGGGAAGGCAGGTTGGCATCATGATAGCATCTGCAACTTGGTGGCTGAAAAGTAACAAGATATAAAGCAGGACAATGTTTAATAAGCAGGAACCTAAAGGTAGGAATAAAACAGATGGAACTAAGGGTCTTCATGTGGGAAGAAGCTAGGAAGTCTATTTTAGGTGTATTCCAAGGGGCCCATGACTTTACTAATTTTTGCCTGAGCTCAATAGCTAGCATGCAGGTGGGCTAAAAATAACTGTCTAGGAAGATGGTGTCAGAGTTGAGAATAGGACTAGAAAGCTGGATGAGGCCAGAGAGTAGCTCCCAAATACAGGTAAAGTATATAAATACTATTAACAGTTAACCTCGTCAGTCTGGCCTAGTCTGGCCCATATATATTTATATTTAGCATCAGAGCCTGTGTAACCTCTGCATCCCTGTCAGTCTGAGCTCTCAGCTCATGGTAAGAACTGGCAACATTCTAGGCTGCACTCATTTCAGGACCATTCTTTCTTGAGTGGGGCAATCCCTACCATTGTTGTTCTACATTGAGGTCACGGTCCTATAGAGGCCCACAAGAGGATTTATAATGTTACTGATGGAGATGACCAGTGATAGTGAAGAGGGGGATCTGTTAGAGATCTAGGCCCATAATATCTATGTGGGAATCCTAGGATTCCCTGACAAGAGGCCCAGATGATGGGGTGGCCTGGTAGTGACTAAAATGGCCATCATTAAAGAGTTCTGATCTCTTGCCTTTATCCAGCTTTTGTAGCCCTTGCTTTATCTGACAAGGTTAGAGTGGTTGAGGAAAGTGAAATAGGAAGTAGGAGAGGAGGGTATCTAGGCCTAGGCTTTAAAATATCCTTTCATCTGATAACAGCTGTAAAAAGTTCCTGAATTCAATTCAGAAATGTTCCTTTTCTGAATATTATGAGAACTCTAATAGTGTTGGTTCCGGGCATCACTATAGCATCTCTTCACCCTGTGCTCTGTTTCAGGCCTTCTTTTCCCCTTCCAGTTGTTCGCCTTACCTCTCTAGATTTTAGTTTTCCTGCTGCTGATACACTGGCTTTAAACTCTCAGGCTGGAAAGGTTGACCTCAGAGCTAAAGCAATCTCTGTTGTTGGCAGGAGTAAAAGGCAGACTCTGAGTCTGCAGAGGATGTGTAGAGCTAAGTTTACTCCTTATCTCTGCAACTGAAATGTATCTGAAAGAAATTGCTCCAGCAATAAATTTTATGCTCTAAGTTAGGAGGAGGTGAGAAAAACTCACAAAAGAAAATATGTTGGCCTGGTACACTGTAACAAAGCTGAAGTGACTATTATCTCAGGACACAAGTACCAAATGCATAATGGGATGATACTTTTATAGTCACATTCCAAAAAAGTTGTTAATGTTACATGGGCGTAGGAAGAACACCAGACCTTGTGAGAAGGAAAAAGATGTGAACTTTTTAGAGGTGGCAAAATCAAAGAACATCTTACCTCTTAATTTGCAAGGATAAGAAATCTCTTCCATCTCTGGTAAAAGTATCTTGAGTATTTTTACTGCTGCTGTACCTCTAATTAACAAGGAACACAAATTTAGGTAGGAAAGAACTTGTGGGAAATATGATTTATACTTAAATGTTACTTCAAGACTGTGCCATGACACCCTCCACAGTAATTAGCTGTATTTTAACATCAGAAAGTCTAACTCATCATGAAAACACTTGGTTTTTTTTTTTTTTTTTAATGTTTGCATAGTTTCATGTTTTACATTTGGAACTCTGGCCCTCTTGAAGTTGTTTTCCCCCTGTGATGAGTAATGAATCTAATTTATTTTTCCTAAATTGCTGTTTAGTTGTCCCAACACCATTTACTACAGTGATTACTTTTTTTTTTTTGCCTCCAGGGTTATTGCTGGGGCTCGGTGCCTGCACTATGAATCCACTGCTCCTGGAGGCCATTTTTCCCTTTTGTTGCCCTTGTTCTTTATCGTTGTTATTATTATTGTTGTTGTTGTTACTGCTGTCATTGTTGGATAGGACAGACAGAAATCGAGAAAGGACAGGAAGACAGAGGAGGAGAAAGACACCTGAAGACCTGCTTCACCACTTATGAAGCAACCCCCTTCAGGTGGGGAGCCAGGGACTCGAACCAGGATCTTTAATGACGATCCTTGCACTTTGCACCATGTGTGCTTAACCCGCTGTGCTACCACCCGGCCCCCCCTAAATGATTACTTTTTTAAAAATTTTATTTATTTATTTATTTATTTATTTATTGTCTCCAGGGTTATTACTGGGGCTCGGTGCCTGCACTATGAATCCACTGCTCCTGGAGGCTATTTTTTCTCTTTTGTTGCCCTTGTTGTTCATCATTGTTGTTGTTATTGCTGTCATTGTTGTTGGATAGGACAGAGAGATATCGAGAGGAGGGGAAGACAGAGAGGGAGGGAGAAAGATAGACACCTTCAGACCTTCTTCACTGCTTGTGAAGCGACTCCCTGTAGGTGGGGATGATTACTATGTTTAATGAATTGAGAGACCATCTTTATCATTTGCTTTATTTTTCTTTTAATATTTTATTTATTTACTGTATATTTTGGATAAAGACAAAGAGAAATTAAATGGGAAGGAGGAGGTGGAGAGGGAGATAGAGAGAGACCTACCTCTAGACCTGTTTTACCACTTGTGAAGCTTCCTGCCTACAGGACAGGTAGGGACCAGGGACTTGAACCCGGATCCTTGCACACTGTAATGTGTACACTCTGTCTGGTATGACACCTCCTGGCCTCTGCCTTGTCGGATTTATTTTTTAAACTTCCTAGTCTGTTTCTTTGACCTCTTTGTCTAGTCATGCACTAATTAATGAGATGAGAGAGGAGGAGAGGACCAGAACACCACTCTGGCATATGCAATGCTAGGGATCAAACTCAGAATCTCAGGCTTGAGAGTTCAATACTTTATCCACTATGCCACCTCCTGTACCCATATGATATTTTATTTTTTTAAATTAAATTAAATTAAAGCCTCCAGGGTCGTTGGGACTTGGTGCCTGCACTAAGAATCCACAACCCCTGGTGGCTTTTTTCCCCCTTTGTTGCTGTTATTGTTGTTATTGTTGCTGTTGCTGCTATTATTATTGGCTAGGACAGAGAGAAATTGAGACAGGAGGGGAAGACAGAGAGCAAGAGAGAAAGATAGACCCCTGTAGCCCTGCTTCACCACTCATGAAGCTTCCCTCCTGCCTATAGGGACCAGGGACTTGAGCCTGGGCCTTGCACACTGTAATGTGTACACTAAGCCAGGTGCACCACCACCTGGCTCCCCATCCTTACAGTTCTTATCAGCATTTTTGTTCTTTTTCTTTCTTTCCCTTCTTCTCCTCCCTCCCTTTCTCTTTACTTCTTTCTGTCTTTCTTCCCTTTTTTTCTTTTTGAAAAAGAGTGATAGAGAAGCAGGGAGAGAGAGAAAGAGAGTAAGATACCACAGCCCCCAAACTTCCTTAAATATGCTGGGGGACTGGCCTCAAATATGGGCCACATACATGGCAAAGCAACACACTATACCAATGAACTATTTTGCTGATCCTCTAATCAGTATTTATTTATTTACTTATTTATTTATGATAGACACAGAGAAACTGAGAGGGAAGAGAGAGACACCTGTGTCATTGCTTCATTGCTTGTAAATCTTCCCCCCTGCCAGTAGGGACTAGAGGCTTGAACCCAGTTCCTTGTGCACTGTAATATGTGTGCTCAACCAGGTGCACCACCACCTGCCCCTTCATGTGTTTGTTTTTTTGATGGGGAATTTGAATAGTTTTTCATTTAATATTTAATTCTTATTTCTGGATAATCCTGAAGATGTTCTGGGATTCATTGTTAGATGATCTATGTATAGGAATCTTCCAATCACAGCTCCATGAAAATAGCTGTAGTAATTAAAAACTATTACTGATGGCGTACATCATAGCTTCCAGGGATGTTGGAGTGTTAGAACACTAATTCTTCTTTTTCTTTTCTTTTTTTATTTATTTATTTTGTTTATTTATTCCCTTTTGTTGCCCTTGTTGTTTTATTGTTGTAGTTATTATTGTTGTTGTCGTTGTTGGATAGGACAGAGAGAAATGGAGAGAGGGAGGGGAAGACAGAGAGGAGGAGAGAAAGATAGACACCTGCAGAACTGCTTCACCGTCTGTGAAGCGACTCCCCTGCAGGTGGGGAGCCGGGGTTCTATCTGGGACCCTTATGCCGGTCCTTGTGCTTTGCGCCACCTGCGCTTAGCCCGCTGCACTACAGCCCGACTCCCTCTTCTTTTTCTTTTTTGTGGTTTTTAGTTTAATTAGAAAGAGGAGAGGAGGGAGGGAGGGAGGAGAGAGGGAGAGACAGACACAGAGAAGAGGCACCTCAGTGCCTTTCTACCATCGATAGAACCTCCCCTGTGCCATCCATGGTGCTGCCATGTGGTGTCAGGGCTAAAGGCCAGGGGCTTGAGGGGGATCAGGTGGTGGTGGTGCTGACATCTCAGGTTTGGCAACTCAGGATACAATCTGAAGTGAAGAGGCAATGGCAACATAACATGGCATGATGGCACTGGTTGCTTTGATGTAATTGAGGTCAGCAGAGCTACAGTATCACAGTGTCAAAAGGAGAAGCATTGAGAAATACAAAGTCCCAGAGGTTCCAGGACTGGAGGGTGTGTGGGGGGGATGGGGGAAGATACTGACTTTTGAAGAGAATGGGGAGGTTCCTTGTAGTCTTAGAGTTTAAGATAGCAATAAATAATTATTGCTATAATCAAGTTACTTGGGAGCTAAATTTACTTTGAGAATCCTATAGTTAGGATTTATCATACCATATCTGACCTCACCATGATTTATGTCTATTAGTGCTATATAAAAATAACTATACATTACTGTCAAGACCAATTGATTCTGTACTATCTGGTCTAACATTGTAGATAACTTAATATTTGAAAAAAAACTTTTTAGATATGCTTTAATTTTAGCCCAGTGTCAGAACTCAGTTTACAAATTTGAAATATAAAGAACTAAGACTGAATATATACTCAGACTGAAATCTAGGCTGTTAAAAAACTTGAGATATTCTATTTTTCATTGAATAGTAATTTGTAAGACTGTAAATTAAGGGGGTGGGTGGTAGTGCACCAGGGTAAGCATACGTGGTGCGAAGTGCAAGGACTGGCATAAGGATCCTGGTTCTATCCCCCGGCTCCCTACCTGCAAGGGTGTCGCTTCACAGGCGGTGAAGCAGGTCTGCAGGTGTCTATCTTTCTCTCCCCCTATCTGTCTTCCCCTCTTCTCTCCATTTCTCTCTGTCCTATCTTGTCGGGGTCTCTCTGGCGGGGTGATCTCCAGGGGAAAGGTAACGGACTGGTTCTTTCTCGCTCACCACAGGGGTGACATGAAGTAAAAGACACCAGGGAGCTCTCCAGTGTGCCCAGAACTCAGAACTCCTTTATTAGCAAGGTGGACATGAGTTAAATAGAAAAACAAAGGGAATTATTACTGAAATATGTCAGAAATTACAGATTTCTTAATGGTCGGCATGCCCCTAAGGTAGGGGGCTGGTGTGACAGGAATTGATGAGATACAAGACAGTTATTCTCCATGACGCAAGCAACTTAATTATCCAAAGGTATTTGAGAGAAGCATAGGGGTTAAACTCTTAGGGTGAGACAGAGAGAAGATGGATATCAAAAGGCCATATAGTTTGGAATTTCTCTTGTCTGGGGTCTGAGGTGTGTGATGAAGTGTGTGATAAGGTGTGTTCTTCTGTGATCAGAACGTGACTTTGAATGAGTGAATCTGCAGCCATGTGGCCTGCAGTTAATGGAGGGAAGTACTGGGGTATCTGTGGGCCTGAGAGTCAAGAAGGAAAGAACCAAGTCTGAGTTTCCCCCCTTTTGCTCACCTCGGTTGAGAGAGACTTACCAAGAGGTTATCTTCTCAGACCTCCATCCAAGGACGGGCATGGTTCTCCCTAAGCTCTATCAGGCTTACACATAGTCCCAACACTATCTAACAACTGTGACATCAATAACAACAACATAATAACGATAAAACAACAAAGGCAACAAAAGGGAAAAAATAGCCTCCAGGAACAGTGGATTCCTGGTGCAGGCACCAATGCCCAGCAATAACCCTGGAGGAAAACAAACAAAAAGAAACTATAAATTAATAACACCATTCCCATCACCAAAGGTCTGTGTCCCAACTTAACTCTGCTAAGGTGGACCCAGTAAGGTCTACCTCTATCTCCACCCACCCCTGGTCTTTTATTTTGGTGTAATACTGAATTCATTCTTAACAACTGAGTAGTAGTATTCCATTGAGAACACTAATTCCTAACCTTGGTTTCATCTTAGAATTACCAGAAGGGCTGGGGAGATAGCATAATGGCTATGCAAGTGACTTTAATGCCTTAGGCAGAAAAGGTCTTGGGTTCAATCCCCAGCACTACCATGAATCAGATCTCAGCAATGCTTCTATAAAATAACAATAATAATGAATAATTATAAAAGAATCACCTGCAAATTTTTTTTTTTTCTTTTTCTCCAGGGTTATTGCTAGGCTCGGTGCCTGCACCATGAATCCACCACTCCTGGAGGCCATTTTTTTTCCCTTTTGTTGCCCTTGTTGTTGTAGCTTATTATTATTATTGCCATTGTTGATGTTGTTCGTTGTTGGATAGGACAGAGAGAAATGGAGAGAGGAGGGGAAGACAGAGAGGGGGAGAGAAAGATAGACACCTGCAGACCTGCTTCACCGCCTGTGAAGCGACTCCCCTGCATCACCTGCAAATTTTAAATGAAAATTTTATTTATGAGAGTGGGTGAGAGAGATAATCAGAGCATTACTTTGCTATATACATTGCCAGGAATTGAATTCAGGATCTCATGCTCCCCAATCCTAATATTTTAAAATACACAGTGCTATCTCCCATATCACTTACCTGAAATTTTTAAAAAAATTTTTTTTATTTAAGAAAGGATTAATTAACAAAACCATAGGGTAGGAGGGGTACAACTCCACACAATTCCCACCACCCAGTCTCCATATCCCACCCCCTCCCCTGATAGCTTTCCCATTCTCTAGCCCTCTGGGAGCATGGACCCAGGGTCATTGAGGGTTGCAGAAGGTAGAAGGTCTGGCTTCTGTAATTGCTTCCCCGCTGAACATGGGCGTTGACTGGTCGGTCCATACTCCCAGTCTGCCTCTCTCTTTCCCTAGTAGGGTGTGTCTCTGGGGAAGCTGAGCTCCAGGACACATTGGTGGGGTCTTCAGTCTAGGGAAGCCTGGCCAGCATCCTGATGGCATCTGGAACCTGGTGATTGAAAAGAGAGTTAACATACAAAGCCAAGGAAGGAAGGAAGAAAATGTCCAAAGCCAAACAAATTGTTGAGCAATCATGGACCCAAAGCTTGGAATAGTGGAGAGGAAGTGTTAGGGAAGTACTCACTGCAAACTCTAGTGTACTTCTGCTTTCAGGTATATATTTTACAGTAGTTTATGGATACGTGTGAACATAAGCTCTCTCTCACAGAAACTGGTGTATATCTAGGTTATGGGACTTTGTTAGAAAGTGAACCACCTGAGATGAAATTAGAGTGTACTATAAAAGGAAAGGTCTCACCCGAGTAATGAAGCTGAAGGGTTGTCATTCCACACGTGAAGTCTCTGGACACAGTCTGAGGTGAAGCATGTTGAGGTGGCAATCGTTGCATTGGTTAGGTTGTGATTGGTGGATGCAATATTATTTGATATGGATTGGGAGAGGCATACGGGAAAGTGGGCCCTATCCAAGGGTTCCAGGACTGGGGGAAGTAGGGGCTCTATAGTGGAGATGTGAGGTTAAGAGTTACTGATGTTGGAACTTACATTCAGTTAGATTCTGTAGGGCTGAGATCTATTTTTTTAATTATTATTTTTTATATTTATTTATTTTCCCTTTTGTTGCCCTTCTTGCTTTTTATTGTTGTTGTAGTTATTATTGTTGTTGTTATTGATATTGTCATTCTTGGATAGGACAGAGAGAAATGGAGAAAGGAGGGGAAGACAGAGAGGGCAAGAGAAAGATAGACACCTGCTTTACTGCCTGTGAAGTGACTCCCCTGCAGGTGGGGAGCCAGGGAATTGAATCTGGATCCTTATACCAGCCTTTGAGCTTCGCACCATGTGTGCATAACCCGCTGTGCTACTGCTGGACTCCCAGGGTTGCGATCTTTTTCCTAGTTCCTTTCTGGAACATTTTCAAATGATATTAGGCTATTATCTTTCTTAGTTTGGTCAGATAAAACAGAAAGTATCATAGGTTTGGGGCCTTAAATCATAAACACTTATTTCTGTCAGTTCTAGAGGTTGGGAAGGCTCAGAACAAGACTCTGGCAGCTTGGGTGTCTGGTTAGAGCCCACTTCCTGGTACCTGGACCTTTCTGTGTTCTCCTGTGGCAGAAGAGCAAGCTGCCAGCACCTCTAATAAGGCATTTATCTTGTTCATGAAGGCTCTACCCTCATAACCGAACCACCTCCCAAAAGCCCCACTTTCAGACACCACTACATTGGGAATTAGGGTTTCCAAATACAAGTTTTGGCAGGTCAAAAATATTCAGCCCCTTACATCGCCATCAGAAAGTGCCACTTGTACTTGTTTTGCAACACGTCATTCTGATTTTTGTGCAACATACTCATGTCTTGTCAGTTATCCTTTGAAGAATAGTTTTACCCCCAGTTTCACTAACTGTAACTGAGGCATATTGAAAAAGAAATAGAGAAAAAAAATAAATGAGAATGTTATGAGTTAAAAAAAAAAGCAATCCATTTCCAGGAAGATGCTTCCCACTATAAAGTTTTTGTAGAGGTGGGGGTAGATAGCCTAATGATTATGCAAAGAGACTCTTATGCCTGAGGCTTCGAAGTCCCAGGTTCAATACTCCACATTACCATAAACCAGAGCTGAACGTTGCTCTGATAATACATACATACATACATACATACATACATTCATTCATACATACATACATACATTTGTAGCGTTGTGTCAATCTCATTGTCCAAAGGTTGATTATAAAGCCAATCCCTGCACTGCATCTTTGCTTGAAGCAAATCCTTTTTGTGAGTAGGTGATCCGGTTGTCCCTTTCCTTATTTAAGTCAATTTAAGTCATAGGATTAGCATCAGAAAACAGTGTGTTGCTTTCCCTTCCCTTTTATTTATTCAGCCTTTGGGCACTTTGTCATCTAATTAACACACAAATGGAATTCCATATGACTCTACCCCCTTTGCATTGCTCATGGTTTTTCCTCCAGTGTAGGAAATTGCAGTCTACATCATTTTTTATTGTCTCGAAGTCTTGAAGAAAATGAAAGACATTTTCTTTCATTTACTTCTATAATGCCCTCTAGTGACCTTTCTGCTTGCCAACAAAAGAACCTTTTCCTGGCCAGCATCAGCAATCAACTCCTTTACGATCGATTTAGTTTAAGGTCAGTGTTGGCCAATAATAGAACTACTTAAGTAAGTGTAGCTTTAAAGAAAAATGGAAATAATGTATAAGATTGCTAGTGAAATATCTCATCTCAGAAAAAGCAGCTCCTTTTCTGATGGATTTAAAGCAATAGTGAGAGTTTTTTAATTTTATTTATTTATTTATTTATTTTAAACAGAGCACTGATCAGCTCTGTCTTATGATGGTACAGGGCATTGAATCTGGGATTGCAGAGCCTCAGGCTGGAGAGAGTCTCTTTGCATAACTATTATGCTATCTACTCCCATCCTTCAACAGTGAAACATTTTAAAAACCAATGGCAGGTGTCAGGTGGTGGCGCACCTGATTGAGGGCACATGTTACAATGCACAAGGACCTGGGTTCAAGCCCCCAGTCCGTACCTGCCAGGGGAAAGCTTTGTGAGTGATGAAGCAGTGTTGCAGGTCTCTCTCTGTCTTTCTGTCACCTTTCTTCTCAATTTCTGGCTGTCTCTACCCAATAAAAGAAAAAAAGAAAAAAACAAATGGCAAGGCATGACTTCTAGAGGAAACCCAGGCCATCTTGGAAGCTGCTGGTCACATACCCTACTTTATACTGTGCTATTAATTTCAGTTCCCTTTGTGGAGTTTCAAGAGATAAAGAGGATAACAAATTAGAGGAAGGTGTCCCAGGGAACTGAGAGAAATATATTTGGGGGATTGTTGTAAATATTTAAGTAGATGCAAAAAAAAAAAAACAATCAGGATAGGGCCAACATGAGGACCATTATGACTTTGTGAAAGAGAATTTAGTTGTAAAAAGCAGACTTACTCTTTTTTACTTCAGAAACTTAAGTACTCATGTATAGAAAAAGAAATATAGCAAACAATAGCTAGTATTAAGTAGGTTAGTAAGTAGCTTCCTGTCATCTCAGAATGCTGAGAGGCTAGATGATCATTTGCTGGGCTATTGTAAAGGGTTTTCTTTTATTTCCATGAGAGCACACTGCTTTTCTTGATAATAAAGAGGGCATCTCACTTAAAAATGGTTTCATTTAGGGCAGGGGAGATGACATAATGGTTATGCAAATAGACTTTCATGTCTGACACTCTCAGGTCCCGAATTCAATGCCTTGCACCATGTTAAAACAGAGCTGAGCAGTGCTCTGGTTAAATAAAAAGAAAGGGGAGTCGGGCAGTAGCACAGCAGATTATGCGCAGGTGGTACAAAGCCCAAGGACCAGCATAAGGATCCTGGTTCGAGCCCCTGGCTTCCCACCTCCAGGGGAGTCACTTCACAAGCAGTGAAGCAGGTCTGCAGGTGTCTATCTTTCTCTCCCTCTCTGCCTTCCCCTCCTCTCTCCATTTCTCTCTGTCCTATCAACAATGATAACTACAATAATAAAAACAAGGGCAACAAAAGGAAATAAATAAATATTTAAAAAAAAAAAAGAAAAAAGTTTAACTTCAAGACAATATCTTGAGTCCTTTCATATCATAAGATGTCATCTGCATTTTTTAGGTTGTAGATGATTGGGTTACTTGAAGAACAATTATTCCATATAAAATATTAACCATATGCAGATTAAAAAATAAAATACTGCTCTAAGTCTGCACACACATATACAACTTTCAGGAAGCATTGTAGAGGGAACAATTTTTCTGGTCTTCTTCATTCATCCTCAGAGAATGGGAGTCATCAGGGATCCTAAAGGTGGATGAGAAATCTGGTTATTGATTATGCTGGGAATCTTAAGCCATGATGTATAAAATCGATAGATTTCAAGAGGCTTTTTCTCTTCTGTTTTTTCTTCTTTTTAAAAATTATCTTTATTTATTGGATAGAGACAGCCAGAAATCCAGAGGGAAGGGGGTGATAGAGAGGGAGAAAGAGAGATACCTGCAGCCCTGCTTTACCACTTGTGAAGCTTTCCCTCTGCAGGTGGGTACTAGGGGCTTGAACCCCATCCTTGAGCACTTTAATATGTGCACTTAACCAGGTGTGCCACCACCTGGCCCCCAAGAGGCTTTTTTTCTTAACAAGACCCTTTCTCAGAGCCCCCGCATGTTGTGTGCAAAGTCAATTATCTGTTACCTTTTCTTTTTTTATTTATAAAAAGGAAACATTGAAAAAAAAACCACACGATAAGAGAGGTACAACTCCACACAATTCCCACCACCAGACCTCCGTATCCCATTCCCTCCCCTGATAGCTTTCCTATTCTTTAACCCTCTGGGAGTATGGACCCAAGGTCATTGTGGGATGCATAAGGTGGAAGGTCTGGCTTCTGTAATTGCTTCATTGAACATAGGCACTGACAGGTGCCAGGCTAGCCTGGGGGTGCCTCTTCTTGGGCATGTACTCTTTGGGTTGGAGAGAATGCGACCAGAGCTAGCCTGGGCTGCTACTCACTCAGCGACAGCAGAGCGATGACCCAGGAACAAAGCTGGTGGTGGCAAGGTGATTCAATTCTTTATTGATCAGAGAGCTAAGGCTTTTAAGAGTCGGACCCGGAAATGGCAAGTCAGAAATGGAAATGGCTTGAGATGGTTTAGAAAGGGGCGGAGAAAGGCAAAAGGGGCTGGGAAAGGTAGGAACTTCCTTAACAACTGTTGTGAGTATTTTAACTGGTAGGATTAATAATGTAGGCAGGGAGGGTCTTGAGGGTAGAAAGAAGATAGATCAAAGGAATAGAATGGGTGGGGATCTTTCAGGCAAAACAATGATTATGTAGATAATAAGGGAGCAGGCCATAGTATCAGGAATGCAGGGTGGTTTGTGAGGCAGGGAGTCTGATAAGACGAGGCAAACCTTGGGGGGTGTGTCCCTCCTCGCTTGACCTCTCAGTAGAGAGAGAGAGACTGACAGGATGGATGTCCCCTCAAGTCAAGCCCTGCCAAGCTCAACCACATCCTCACAATTTCCCTACAGACAGGTTGATCCATACTCCCAGCTTGCCTCTCTCTTTCCCTAGTAGGGTGGGGCTCTAGGGAAGCAGAGCTCCAGGACATATTGGTGGGGTTGTCTGTCCAGGGAAGTCTGGTTGGCATCATGCTAGCATCTGGAACCTGGTGACTGAAAAGGGAGTTAACATATAATGCCAAAAATATTATTGGCCAGTCATGAACCTAAAAGTTGGAATAGTGCAGATAAAGAGTTGGGGGGGCATCCTCCATTTTGTAGATAGCTAGTAGGCATATTTTAGTTATATTCCAAAGGGCATGTGGCTATACTAGGTATTTATTTTTCCTTTTTTTTTTTTCCCCGAGCTTGAAATCTGATATGCAGGTGGCTCCAAGTTATTGTCTGGGGAGATGCTGTCATGTCATCCAGAAAGCTGGATCAGGGAAGAGAGTAGCTCCCTAATATGGGAAAGGTGTATAAATATTGTTGACTATAAACCCCATCAATTTGATGTGATCTGGGGCCCATATTCAACTTAGGAGCCTATGTGACCTCTGCATCCCTGTAGATCTGAGCTCACATTCTTTGGTCATGAATAGGAACATTCCAAGCTGCCCCAATATTGACCCATCTTCCCCTTTGGAGGATGGAACATTCTCTCGTTGTTGATCCAAGTTGAGGGCAAGGTCCTATGGGGGACCCACAAAGGGGTCTATTGTGTTGTTCCTGATAGAGATGACCGGTAACAATATATAGAGAGATTTACTTGAGGCCCATCAAGTCTGTTTGGGAATCTCAGGACTCCCTGATTAGGGCCCCAGCTGATGGGGTGGCCTGATTGTGACTAAAGAGTCAGCATTAAAGTATGCCAGTCTCTTGCTCTTATTCAGTTTTTGTGGTCCTTGCTTTGCTAAGGTCAGCTTTGGAGTGAGTGAGAGAACTGTAATAGGAAGTAGGTGAGGAGGATATCTAAGTCTAATTAGATACTATTTCATTAGGAACTTTATACTGACTCACTGCAGACTATTGTGTATTTTTGCTTTCAAGTATATATTTTGCCCTAATTTATGGATACATGTGAACATATGCTCTATCTCATAGGACCTGGTCTATATCTAGGTTTTGGGACTTTGTTAGGAAGTGAACCTCCTGGAATGGAATTAGAAAATACTATGAAAGGAAAAAAGGTTTCACCCGAGTAATGATGGTGAAGGGTTGACATTCCATGCCTGATGTCTCTGGACACAGTCTGAAGTGAAGCATGCTGAGGTGGTACTGGTTGTGTTGACTAGATTGGGATTAGCGGATGTGATATCACTTGGTATGACTTGAGAGAAGCATGCAGGAAAGTGAGTCCCACCCTAGAGGTTCCAGGACTGGGAGGAATATAGGCTCTATAGAGGAAGCGGGAGGTTCCTGCTGTCTTAGGGTTAAGAAGACAATAGATAGTTATTGTTATAATCACATTATCTGGCAGTTGGGTTAACTTTGAAAAATCCCTTTTTTAGGATTTGCTATATCATACACAACATCACCATAATTTATGTCCTTTGACATTATTTGTATATAGCTGTACCACCAGTTGCTTCTGTTCTCCCTGGTCTAGGCTTTTAAGAGAGTCAACATATCAAAGATTCAGCCTATGTATTAGAGAGACTCACATCTGTGCTTTAAAAAGTTTGAGACATACAATCAATTTCCACTCTCATATTAATTAGTGATTTATATGACTATAAATTAATAGAAGTGTACATGAACACCATTCCCAACACCAAAAGACTGTGTCCCATCCCTCCACCGCCCACCCTGGAAAGCCGAACATCCATCCTCACCCCAGGGTTTTTACTTTGGTGCCCTACTCCTGATCTGTTACTTTTTTTTCTGCCTCCAGGGTTATTGCTGGGGCTTGGTGCATGCACCACGAATCCACTGCTCCTGGAGGCCTTTTTTTTTTTTTTTTTCTATTTTTTTGTTGCCCTTGTTATTGTCATTATTGCCATTAATGTTGTTGTTGGATAGGACAAAGAGAAATTGAGAGAGGAGGGGAAGACAGAGAGAGGGAGAGAAAGATACCTGTAGACCGGTTTCACTGCTTATGAGGCAACCCCCTGCAGGTAGGGAGCTGGGGCCTTGAACTGGGACCCTTACTCCGGTCCTTGTTCTTTGTGCCATGTGCACACAACCTGCTGCACTACTGCCTGACCCCCCAACCTTTGTTTTTTGAAAATGTCATTTTGATTTCAATAACAAGAAGTCAGTGGCTCAGGTGTTCAATAAGTCCTAGAAAGATTTGTTTGAGATACTCCTGGATTTCATAAAATAAAAACCTCTCTATTAGATAAAGTGTGAGAAATGGAAGAAGGAGAAGGATGGAGGAGGAAGAAGAAAAGGAAGAGGTGGGGGGAGAATAGTCCTCATTGTAAGTTAGTCAATGGAATGCACCTTGTAGACAGATAACATATCTTGCAAACATAGATGCAAAGGTAACAATCAGGATTTCTAATAACAAGTTTCAGGAGGTTTGAGGTCAGAAAGCTTCTTCAACAAATCTTGAAAGCATGAACTACCATAATTTAGAACACAGGCTGTACAGGAAAGTCCCCAATTCTGTATGTGCAAGGCTTCTTAGTCCTCCTGTGATTGTTTTATTGTCTACATATACATATAATTGGAGCTGTCCTGCACTGAGGTTATGTCAGGCAGTGTATTCTTCCATGCTTGATCTTCTCCATGATACTTGGAGGTATGTACTATTTTTTTTTTAAAGATTTTATTTGTTTATGAGAAAAATAGGAGGAGAGAGAAAGAACTAGACATTACTCTGATACATGTGCTGTCAGGGGCTGAACTCAGGACCTCAGGCTTGAGAGTCCAATGCTTTATCCACTGTGCCACCTCCCAGACCACAGTATGTACTATTTTAAAAAATATTTTTATTTGTTTATTATTGGATAGAGACTGAAATTGAGCAGGGAGGGGGAAGTAGAGGGGGGAGAGACAGATATACCTGCAGCCCTACTTTACCACTTGTGAAGCTTTCCCCCTGCAGGTGGAGACCAGGAGCTTGAACCTGGGTCTTTTGCACACTATAATGTCCATGCTTAACCAGGTGTGCCACTTCCTGGCCCCAGAGGTGTGTACTATTATCCTTATAGATGAGGAGACAGACTTTGGAAAGTTAAGTAATTTTCCCAACACCACACAACTGGCAAATGATGGACCATTTAATCCCCATGTTCTAGGGCAGGTGATTGTTTGAGGACCTGGGTTCAAGCCTCCAATTCCTGCCTGGGGTGGGGGAGCTTAACAGTGCTACAGGTGTCTCTCCCCACCCCTATTTCTCACTATCTCTGTCAAGAAAGAAAGGCAACAAAGGTTAGACTCAGTGGTAGATGTCCTTCAAATTGTTGTGTGCCATCCCTTTTCTACTTTTCTCCATGTCCAATCCATCCATACAATTGTGGAAGCAGTTGCCATGTTTCTAAAGGATCCAGACCCCTTCCACATTTACATAACACAGCTTTTATTGAAAAGACACATGAACAGTTTACATCAAGGAATGAAAAGTGACCCAAGTATTTCTTTAATTCTAGAACTTATTTTTAATGATTTGTGTATATATGTATATTTTGCCTCCAGGGTTATCATTGGGACTCAGTGCCTGCACTGTGAATCCACTGCTCCTGGAGGCCGTTTTTTACCCATTTTTGTTGTTATTGTTGTTATTATTGGATAAGACAGAGAAATCCAGAGAGGAGGGGAAGACACAGAGGGGGAGAGAAAGAGACTCCAGCAGGCCTGCTTCATGCCTATGAAGCGAGCCCCCTGTGGGTGGGGAGCTGGGGGCTCAAACAGGGATCCTTGCACACCAGTCCTTGGGCTTAGTGCCATGTGTGCGTGCTACCTGCTGTGCTACCGCCCGCCTCCATGGCTAGTTTTAAAAATGAATTTGGGGGACAGGGATAGATAGCATAATGGTTATGCAAAGAGATTCTCATGCCTGAGGCTCTGAAGTTCCAGGTTCAATCCCCTGTCTCATCATAAATCAAAGCTGAGCAGTGCTCTGGTTTAAAAATAAATAAATAAATAAATGCCCCAAAGAACAGAGAAAGGAGTAATTAAAAAAAAAATGAATTTGGGGACTGGGAAAGAACATAGTGGTGATGCAGACAGACATTTCGTTCCTGAGGCATTAAAGATCCCAGGTTCAATCCCCAGCACCGTCATAAACCAGAGATGAACAGTGCTCTAGTAAAAGATAATATTTTTTTTTGTCTCCAGGGTTATTGGAGTGCCTGCACTATGAATCCACTGCTCTTGGTGGACATTTTCTTCCTTCCTTCCTTCCTTCCTTCCTTCCTTCCTTCCTTCCTTCCTTTCTTCTTTCTTTCTTTCTTTCTTTCTATCTTTCTTTTGGACAGAGAGACATTGGGTGGGGGGGAAGATGGAGAGAGAGAACAACACCTGCAGACCTGCTTCACTGCTTGCGAAGCAACCCCCCCCCTCCCCCATGTGGGGATCCAGGAGCTTAAACCAGGATCCTTGCACAGGTCCTTGTGCTTCGGACTGTGTGCTCTTAACTCTGTGTGCCACAAACCACCCTCTCCCACCCAAAGTTTTCATAAGTCAAGCTGATACAACATAATTTCTTAGACAAATCAAGTCTCCAGTTTTCCTGTTGTCTGAATAATCTGTTTTAAATTATGTAGCTATTGACATCACTTTCTTTGGGCTGTTACCAGAAAGTCAGAGAGTTCATAGTTCCAGTCTCTTCCTTCAGGGAAAGACATAATACATAACTTTTCCAGATAAATTGATATCAAGACAAAATTAAAATATTGTTCTGAGGGCTGGAGGAGTAGCTCACTTAGAAGGATATCTGTCTGTTCATGTTCTGCCATCATATAGGTGTGCTTGGCACTGGGGAAGCTCTGGTGTTAAGGTCTCTCTCTCGCCATCTCTGTCTCTGTCTCTCACACTCTCTCTCTAGCTGAATGAAAATCAAATATCAAAGCAACAAAATCAAACCAGGAGCACTAAAATCATGTACACATAGGGGCCTAGCACGTAAAAGCATTTTTTTCATCTATAACTATTGGGTTATCAGAAAAGTCATGTGTATTTTTCTGTTTTTTTTTTTTTTTTTTGGCCTCCAAGGGTTATCACTTGCACTCAGTGCCAGCACTATGAAAGAAGGGCAAACGCTAGAAGAAGAAGTGCCAGCACTATGAATCCACTGCTCCTGCAGGAGTTATCTTTTCCATTTTATTGTATAAGACAGAGAGAAATTGAGGTGGGAAGGGAAGACAGAGAGGGAGAGAAAGACACCTGCAGACCTACTTCACTTGTGAAGTGATCCCCCCCCCCCCGGCAGGTGGGGAGGGGGGGTGGGCTGCAATCAGGATCCTTGCTCGGATCATACTATGTGCACTTAACATGGTGCATGGTCACATGACTCCCTTTTTCTATGCAAAAATGCGTTATGACCTTTCCGACATCCCCAGTAGTTTAGAATCAGAACCTCTGACTTTTCTTGTTAGTGGTGTCACATAGAAACTTGTTTTCAGGGGGCTGGGCGGTAGTACAGTGGGTAAGCGCACATGGCCCAAAGTGCAAGGACCTGCGCAAGGATCCCGGTTGGAGTCCCCAGCTCCCCACCTACAGGGGGGTGGCTTCGCAAGCGGTGAAGCAGATCTTCAGGTGTCTATCTTTCTCTCCTCCTGTCTTCCCCTCCTCTCTCGATTTCTCTGTGCTATCCAACAGCAACAACAGCTATAACAACAATAACAACCACAACCAGGGCGACAAGAAGGGCAACAAAATAGGAAAAATAGCCTCCAGGAGCAGTGGATTCTTAGTGCTAGCACTGAACCCCTGGAGGCAAAAAAGAAAGAAAGAAAAAAAAGTTGTTTTCAATATTGTTCCATAGAGCTCAGAGCACAAATTCCTGGTTTCAAATCCTGTGTTTGCTTTATATTAGCTAGCTCCTTACTGTCAGTATTAAACATAGGTTTTCCCACCAGTCGGGCCCTCCTCAAAGCACCATTGTGCTTAAGTAATAAAGAGCATGGCCAGGGCCCTTGACCTTGTTCATTAAGTGGCAGTTATTGTTATTTACAAAATATTTGCATATTAACTAATTAATTCACTCATAGTTGAGAACACTCACCACAATTCAGAAGGACCCAGGTTCAAGCCCCAAGTCCCCACTTGCAGGGAGGAAGCTTCATGAGCAATGAAACGTGTCTGCAGGCATCTAGCTTTCTTTTTCCCTCTCTATCTCCTCCTTTCCTCTCAATTTCTCTGTCCTAATCTAATAAAATAAAAAGAAGGGGGAAAAATGGGGGGGGAAAATGGCCATTGGGAGTAGTGGATTTGTAGTGCTGGCACTTGAGCCCCAGTGATATCCCTGGTGGCAAAAACAAACAAACAAACAAACCAAAAAAAAAAAAATGAACATGTGCACTCAAGCAGTTGTGCCGCCACCCAGCCCCTAACTTAGGGCATTTTTTAAAAATCATCTTACTGCAGCATTAATGCTTCAAAATATAATTGTTGACACATGAATTCACTATCTCATGATAGCTGTCTGTAAAACACTTATCCTCAACTTCGGTCCCTTTATTTTTCCTACCATAATGCAACAGGATCCCAAAGAAGCATCCCACTACATTTCTCCCCTGCTTCTCCAGATTTTGCTTTGGTTCATTATAATCAGACATTAATTCTGATTCTCTTACAGAATTGTCCACAGAGCATCCCAACCCCCATCTGCCCAGTCCAGATTCAGGCAGACAGAACCTCTGACCTTGAATGACCAGCTGCCCATATTTGGGATGGTCAGCAGTCACATTGGGACTTGTGATTGCTGGTACTCTGAGCATTTGGCTCACAGCCAGGGTCTTGGCTGTGGGGCAAAGGTAGACTCTGAGATGTTCAGAGCCAGTTCGTGGAATCCACTGACAGCTTGATAAAGTAGACAGTACTCTGGAAGAATAAGCAGGTAGCTTTCTCTGTAGGGGATAGACATTAATACAGACAAAATTTCAAAAGGAACATTAGGAAAATAAGCTTCTTTATGCAGTTCTCTCCCTCTTACATTAGGCCCCTAGAATTGAGTTTAGATCTTTGTCATTTGAAGAACAGACTCTGAGCTCTTCTAATGAGACATCATCTTCCCAAGGTCCCTAAAGAGCTTGGATTCCCAGTAGGGATGCTGAAAGGGCTTCCAGGCAATGTGTGGGGCTTTGGGTTTTGAGATGTGGAAACAGAATGCTTAGTTATTGCATTTTTTTTTTTCCTTTTTTTCCTCCAGGGTCATTGCTGGGCTCGGTGCCTGCACCATGAATCCACCACTCCTGGAGGCCATTTCCCCCCCTTTGTTGCCCTTGTTGTTGTAGCCTCGTTGTGGTTACCATTATTGCCATTGTTGACGTTGTTCGTTGTTGGATAGGACAGAGAGAAATGGAGAGAGGAGGGGAAGACAGAGAGGGGGAGAGAAAGATAGACACCTGCAGACCTGCTTCACCGCCTGTGAAGCGACTCCCCTGAAGGTGGGGAGCCAGGGGCTCGAACTGGGATCCTTACACCGCCACCACCTGACCCCCCCGCATTTTTTTTTAAAATGTTGTTCATGGCTTAAGGATCTGTGATAATAGAATGGCTTCTGAAGCTGTTCAGCTCCGACAGTACATTAATTACAAAATAAGTCCCAGACGTTTCTTTCCTACTTGCCATTTTGCTGTACTCTTTGTTCCTGTTTCCTCATATTTCTTTTTTTTATTATCATCTTTTTACTTATTGGATAGAGACAGCCAGAAATCAAGAGGGCAGGGGGAGATAGAGAGGGAGAGAGACAGACAGCACAGCTTTACCACTCGCAAAGGTTTTCCCCTTCAGGTGAGGACTGGGGGCTTGAATCTGCGTCCTTGTACATTGTAACTTGTGCTCAATCAGGTGTGCCATCACCCAGTCCCTTATCATATTTATATTTATTTCATTTTAAAAATTATTATTGGATAGAAACAGAGAGAAATTGAGAGGGGAAGAGGAGATAGAGAGAGGTAGAGAGACACCTGCAGATCTACTTCACACTAGTAAAGCTCCCCCTCTGTAGGTAGGGATGAGGGGCTTGATCCCAGGTCCTTGTACACTGTAGTGTGTGTGTGTGTGTGTGTGTGTGTGTGTCTGTGTGTGTGTTTGTACGTGCGCGCTTAACCTGTCGCATCAGTGCCTGGCCTCCTCATATATCTATTCAAAGAGAGAGTTGTGTTGTGAGATTTCTCTCTTTTCCACCTTTCTGGGAATTATCCAAGTAAGTAACAACCTAAATCTTGTTTTCTTTTTTTCTGTTGTCATAACCAGGGTTTCACAACTGGTATAACAAAGCAAAACAATAAAAAACTATTGTTAAGGAATTCTAGTTTGCACCTATGATTGTTAAGGGAATTTTCATTGGCATCTATCAATGAAGGAAGGAACTTTAGGTGGTGGGGCATTGCTATGTATAAGGACCTGGATTCAGGCCTCCAGCCCCCACCTGCAGGGGGGAAGCTTTACTAGTGGTGAAGCAGTGCTGCCAGTGTCTGTCTCTCTCTTTCCCTCTCTCTCACCCTCTCCACTCTCAATTTCTCTCTGTTCTATCAAAAATATTTTTCTTTATATTTACTTATTTATTTATCTACCTCCAGGGTAGATTCAGTGGGGTTCAGTGCTTGCACTATGAATCCACTGCTCCTGGAGGCTATTTTTTCCCATTTTTGCTGCTCTTGTTATTATTGTGATTGTTGTCATTGCTGTTGTTGTTGTTGGAGAGGACAGAGAGAAATCGAGTGAGGAGAGGAGAACAGAGAGGGGGAGAGAAAGACAGACACCTGCAGACCTGTTTCACTGCCTGTGAAATGACCTTCCTGCAGGTGGGGAGCCGAGGGCTCAAACCCAGATCCTTATGTGGGTCCTTGCGCTTAGAACCATGAGCAATATATATATTGCCTCCAGGGTTATTTCTGGGGTTCGGTGCCTGCACCATGAATCCACTGCTTCTGGAGGCTTATTTTCCCCTCCTTTGTTGCCCTTGTTATTTTATTGTTGTTGTGGTTATTATCGTTGTTGTTCTTGATGTCATGGTTGTTGGATAAAACAGAGAAATGGAGAGAGGAGGGGAAGACAGAAAGGGGAAGAGAAAGATAAACATCTGCAGATCTGCTTTACCACTTGTGAAGTGACCCCCCCCCCCCTGCAGGTGGGGAGCCAGGGGCTAGAACTGGGATCCTTACTTTGGTCCTTGCACTTCGTACCATGTGTGTTTAACCCACTGCGCTACTGCCCGACTATATATATAATGTTAAAAAGGGAACCCCACTTTGATTCTTTCTGCATTTAATGTGCTAAAAAGAAACTCAACTTTACAGTATAGACTTTTAGCATATGCACAGAGGGGCCAGAGACTATATAAGAGGAAAAGGATAATGGGGTGGGGGGAGGGTGGTTTGAGAAATTATTTATTAAAATATTTTTTAATTCCCTTTTGTTGCTCGTTTTTATTGTAGTTATTATTATTGTTGTCATTGATGTGGTCGTTGTTGGATAGGACAGAGAGAAATGGGGAGAGGAGGGGAAGACAGAGAGGGGGAGAGAAAGATAGATACCTGCAGACCTGCTTTACTGCCTGTGAAGCGACTGCCCTGCAGGTGGGGAGCTGGGGACTCGAACCAGGATCCTCACTCTGGTCCTTGTGAAGAAATTTATTTTATTTCCCCCAGTGGAAAATGGAAATTTTAAACACTTTAAAAAAAAAAAAACTGGAGCAATGCTCAGTTCTGGCTTATGGTAGTGTGGGGCAATGGAACCTGGGACTCAGGCACAAGAATCTCTTTCCATAACCATTATGTTGTCTACCCATGAAAACGGAACTTTTTTTTTTATTTCTTTATTGGGGAATTAATGTTTCACATTAAACAGTAAATACAATAGTTTGTACATGTATAATATTCCCCAGTTTCCCATATAACCCCCACTAGGTCTTCTGTCATCCTTCTTAGACCTGTATTCTCCCCACCCACCCACCCCAGAGTCTTTTACTTTGGTGCGATACGCCAATTCCATTTCAGGTTCTACTTGTTTTTGTTTTTTTCTCCAGATCTTGTTTTTCAACTTCTGCCTGAAAGTGAGATCATCCCATAGTCATCCTTCTGTTTCTGACTTATTTCACTTAACATGAATTTTTCAAGGTCCATCCAAGAGAAAATGGAACTTTAAAATAAAATCTAAGATTTTATTTTAAATATGCCTTATATGCTCTTTCTTCCCTGGCAGACTTTTACAAATATAGAAATAAAGGCAGAGAAAGATGAGGGAGTGAGGGAAGGAGAGAGAGAGAGAGAGAGATCATAGCAGAGGAGCTTCCTCCAATGTAGTATGCCCCAGGCTTGAACCTGTATTATGTATAATTTTTGCTTTCTAACCTGTATAGCATTCAGCAGATTTCTGCCTTAGCAGGAGAAATGCTAGGGGTAAAAATTTTCATTCTTTTCCTTTCTTGAATTATTTTTCTCCCTGCATGTTGAGGAGTTCCCCTCAGGGAGTAGTCCTAGTTTCTCCTCTGTTGGGATGACTATTTCAGGTTTGTGAATTTTTATACATTTCCTTGTCAAGTACAAGACTAGCCCCCCACCCCCCGTAGGGAGGAGCCACCAGTTGTTTGAAACTCAGGTCACATAAGAAAGGAGGAGATAGTTTTCTTCTCCTTTTTTTCTTTTGGCTAGTGCTAGAGTTTTGATTGATCTGTCCTTTCTCCCTCTCCTGAGAATCCTATGACCTTAGAGAATTTCATGCCTGCTGCCAATGCCTGTCACAGTGATTGACATTCAGTTAATGTTTGCGATGCTGAGTTAACATCTTATTAATCATGGCACAGAGCCCCAGGTGAACTGGCTGAATGTCATGAGAACCAGAGGCTGTTTTGGTTGAGGAAGTCCTCTTCCTGAGCCATGCCAGCTTCTAGCAATTGCTTTACTGCCACATGTATTTGTTTGTTTGGGATTGCCAGATCAAATGACTACAGATTGTGTGGCTCATGCAATACAAATGAATTCCCCTCATAGTTTTGGAGCCCAGAAGTCCAAAATCAGGGTGTTGTCACACTCGGTTTCTCCAGAGACCTCTCTTTGTTGTATAGTTTGGCCACATTCTTGCTGTATCTTCACACAACCTTTCTCTGTGTGTACAAGCACCTTCTAAGGACATCAGTCAGGATGGAATAGGATCCAACTATGTAAAATATTTACCCATAATCACCTCTTTAAAGAGTCTGTCTCTGGAGCTGGGGAGCTAGCATAATGATTATCCAAAAAGACTTTTATATCTGAAGCAATGGTCCTAATTTCCATTGCCCCACAATACCATAGACCAGAGCTGAGCAGTACTCTGGAGAAAAAACAATCTGTCTCCAAATAGATTCATATTCTGAGCTACTGGGAGTTAGAGTTTCAGTATATGACTGTGGGTGGTGGGAAGTACAACTCAACCCACAGCACTCTACATATATGTACCTAGAATGAATCCTAAGCCAGTGAGTCCGAGACCATTAGGACTGTGATGGATTTCAGACACCTGGCTATCCCATCCACTTTCAGAAGAGGCATTTGAATTGAAGAGGAGAAGTTGGGGGAGAAATAATCTGGGTGGGCCAGGATGTGGTGCACCTGGTTAAGTGCACACATTACCACGCATGAGGATCTGGGTTTGAAGACCCCAGTTTGAGCCTTTGCTTCACACCTGCAAAGAGGAAACTTCATGAGCAGTGAAGTAGATCTGCAGGTGTCTTTCTTTCTCTCTCCATGACTGTCTTCCTACCCCCTCTCAATTTCTAGCTGTCATATCAATTTAAAAAAAGGGAAAACTAAAAAAAGAAAAAGGAAAAAGGAAAAATGGCTTCTGGGAGTGGTAGATTCATCAGTACAGGTACTGAGTCCTAGAGATAACCCTGGTGCCAATTAAAAAAAAAAGATAATTGTTACACATGTACAAACTTCTGTATTTTACTGTTGATTGTAAACCACTGATCCCCCCAGTAAAGAAAAAAATAAAAACGAAAAAGAAATCTGCATAGCAGTCTTCTCTTGTCTGAGGGGATACATTGACACATATCAAAATTCATAGTAGATGCCTGAAATTGTGGCTGGTATTGAATCTTTTAGGCACACCCACACCTAAGATAAGGTTTAATTAATAAATGAGATACAATAAGAGATGAACACCAACAATAATAAAATAGGACCATTATGATATGGTATAATAAAAGCTATGTCAATGTTATCTCTCTTCCCTCTCTCTTTTACTCAAAATACAGATTTACCCTGTTACCTAAAAGCACAGAGTTCCTATGTCATATATCAATTAAACTGGTAAACACACACACACACACACACACGAATTCAATATATATATATTCAGTCATAACACTGCTCAAATCTGGCACTGAGACCTCTCAGCCTCAGGTACATAATTCTATTGTTTAGTCTGTCGTGCTATTAATCACCTCCTTCCCAACACCCCGTGAAATACATTCATGCATATATATTTTACTTCATTTTTATTTGATAGTGCAGAGAAATTGAGAGGGTGGGGGCTGGGTGGTGGCACACCCAGTTAAGGGTACATATTACCAAATCCAAGGACCCAGGTTTGAGCCTCAGCTTCCCACCTGCAGTGTCCAATTCACAAGTGGTGAAGCAGGTCTGCAAGTGTCTTTCTCTTCCTTTCTCTATTTCCCTTGTCCTCTCTCAATTTCTCTCTGTCCTATCTAATAAGAAAAGTCAGAAAGAGGAAAAGAGAAAAAAAAAAAAAGGAAAGAAAAAAGGGCTGCTGGCTGCAGCGGTGGATTCATAGTACTGGCACCGAGTCCCAGTGATATCCCTGGAGGTAAACAAATAAAATAAAATAAAATAAAATAAAATAAAATTGAGAGGGAGAGGGAGAGAGATACCTACATTCACGGTTTCACTGCTTGTGAAATTTCTCCTCTGCAGGGGGGACCCAAGTCTTTGAGTGTGTTAAGATGTGTGTTCAATCAGGAGTGCCACTGCCTAGACTCTGAAATATGTATTTTTTTGAAATTGAAACGGCATAAAGTTATCATTCATTTGCATGGGACATTTTTGCCACCAAATCATACCAAATAACACAGAAAAATTGTGAAAACACACACACGGCACACGGCACACGGCACACGGCACACACACACACACACACACACACACACACGCACGCTTGCCAGCAGGCACACTGTGAAAAATAGTCCCTGGACAGCGGGCTGGCGGAGCGCTATGCTGCTGAGCACGTGTTCTGCTGGACCTTCCTGGTAAACAAGTGCTGTCGCCATGTTGCTTTCTGGCTTTAGTTATAAACATGAGCACCCTTTTTTAGATTTCCTCCAGTTAGCAACCATGAGAGCTAATGTCAGTATTTTGTACCTGAACCAGCCTAAGACAAGCTTTCAAGAAACAGGAACTTCTTGTGTCTGCCTGGATGGAATCTTTTTGGATGATAGTGGACAGCCGGGAGCCGGCAACATGGATAGTGAAACAGCAGAAGAGAGGAAGCCACTGCAGAAGGTTTTATTTTTAGGGATCCCGACTTATTTCTCTGCATAGCTAGCCTTTGCCTTCCAACCCTGGAGCTGGAGTGACAGGCCCTGCCTGACTCTTAGGGATGGAGGACAGTCTCGCCGGACCCCAGAGGCAGAGGGCAGTGGAGTCCTGCTCTAGTCTCCACACCTCCCGCTCCTCCTCCTGCTTGTGCACTTCTCTCACCGCTGACAGTCACTCTCAGAACAGCCAGCCAAGTAGCTCCAGTTCCTTGTCCAGTTCCAGTTCTCTGAGGGAAAACCCAGAGGGTAAGTCCAGATGATTTATTTATGTATTTATGTATTTATTTATTTATTTATTTATTCTGATAGGACAGAAATAAATGGAGAGAGGAGGGGAAGACAGAGAAAGAATTGCTTCACCGCTTGTGAAGCGACTCCCCTGCAGGTGGGGACCCGGGGGCTCGAACTGGGATCCTTGTGCTTCGCTCTATGTGTGCTTAACCCGGTGCGCCACCGCCAGACTCCCTCCTTTGCTTCTCTTTTACAGAAGTCCACTGCGCAGTGCCCAGAAAGTCGGGCTCTGTCACACGGCCTTTTGCAGGAAGGGAGAGTGTGTTTTGAGGCACAATTGTATACCAGAGTTCATTCAGCTCAAAGCAAGCCCGCTTCCTCCGAGTGGCCCATTTTTATTGTAGTGGAGATGGGGTGTGGGGGAGGACCAGGAGACCAGAACCCAAGACTGCCCACCTCATGCTCTTTCCACTACTGGACCCTTGGGCCCTCCCTTTAACCCAAAACTGTTTACTCATCACTGTTGTAAAATGAGGTGTGTCCATCTGGCAGGGGCTGGGAGTTTGTGTCTCTGTGATTGCCCTTTGGTGTGCTTGGGCTTTTCACCTGTGCTATTCCATTGCTCCTTTTTTTTTTTTTTTTTTTTTGCCTCCAGCAATACGAATCCACTGCTCCTGGAGGCCATTTTTTCCCATTTTGTTGCCCTTGTTACCCTTGTTGTTGTCATTATTGTCATTGCTGCTGCTGTTGTTGGATAGGACAGAAAGAAATCAAGAAAGGAGGGGAGACAGATGGGGAGAGAAAGACACCTGCAGACCTGCTTCACTGCCCATGAAGCGACCTCCAGTGGTTTGAACCAGGATCCTTAGGCCGGTCCTTGCACTTCGCGCTATGTGCGCTTAACCCTTAGTGCTACGGTCCAACCCTCTCCTTTTAAGAGCGAGAGACAGAGAGCCAGAGACCATGAAAGAGACCACAGCACCGAAGTTTTCACCAAGGTGGTGGGGCCAAGCTTGAACCTGCGTTGAGTACGGGGCAAAGCAGCTCGGTATCCAAGTGAGCTATTTTGTCTGCCCCAGAAAGAACATTTTGAGTTGGGTTTCACAGGTAGAGTGGTTAACTCAAAAGCAAGAAGCTAAAAGCTGTGGCAGTGGGATCCTTTAAAACAGAATTTAGGGGGCAGGATTTAGGAAATACAGTAAAGGGCAAGGGGTGGGTAGCCACCTTTAGGGAATTGTAGCTGTAGTGTGTGGAAGTGGGAATATTTAGTGTCCCTTCTCCTAGGTAATGTGAATGTCTTCAGAACAGTTACCCTGTGTGACTTCTTCGAGGTTTAGAGCCCACTGATAATTGCTTTTAAAGCCATGCTGGGTCTTGAGTATGCTTATGCATCAGGAAAAAAATCAGAGTGGTCTGGTTAGAGAGGAAGTCATTATTAGCAGGACACCAAAGACAAGAGTGGTGAAGTTGAACATGCAAAGGCCCCAGTTCTGCCCAGAAGCATTGCATTATCATTTGGGAGGAAGTGATAATTTTTTTTTTTTTTTGCTAAGAGCCCCTTTTAGATGAGCAATTACTAGAATTGTAAAATTATAGACACATGAGATTGGAAACTGGCGTAGACTACAAAAAGAATCTGCACTTTGCTTTTGCTTTTGTGGAGAACAGAAGACAAATATGTATTTGATTACAGTTATGAGTACATTTACACACGATCAGGTTTTGTCTTTTGTAGTTTTTCTCAAAATCATTTGCCATGTTTAATACATAGAGAGGGGCAGATAAATAGATAAAACAGATAGACACCTGCAGCCAGGTTTTACCATTTGTGAAGCCTCTTCCTGCAGGGGCTTGAACCTGGGTCCTTGCACATGGTAACCTGTGTGTGTGTGTGTATTCAACCTGGTGTGTCACTGCCCATTCCCCCTTTTTCATATTTATTTCACAAGATACAGACACACACACACACACACACACACACACACACACACACACACACACACGTGTGTGTGTGTGTAAGAGCTCTCTGGCACATATGATGAAATTGGGACTTCATGCTTGTAAATCCAGAATTCTGCCACTCAAGTGACTACTCTTTAATGTTTCTTTTGGTTGTTGCATGTGAGAATTTATCCTCTTTGTCTCTGGATGGAGTCAGGGAACTGTGTGGTTTTATTCATGAGTGACTCATATATGTCAGCTCCTCCTGGGGACTGGAAGGACCACTGGAGTGTATATCCTGTTTCCTTTCCCACCTACATCCTTGGGGAATGGGCATAACTCAGCTCAACAATCTTTATGAAAAATTCAACACTACTCTTATTTTGTTTTCTGACATTAAATAGCAGTCTTTTCTGTAGGCTATTTCACATCCCACATATTTGAATTTATCTTTATCTGCATTCATTTCTGGTAATAAACTTGTTTCAGATTCAAGAGAAATAAAAAAATTAAGTTTGTGTATTTGCCTATTTCTGCCACTTAATAATCAGGATAACTAGATCTAATTTAACTTCCTAAAACAGCTCCTGTGGAAAACATCTTGGATCCAGTCAAAACAACACAGGGTAGTAGGGAGGATATTCAGGTGCAGAAATCATTTAATGGATCAAACAGTCAAACTCAAAGCCCAAACCAAAAATATATTACTAATTAGCCTCCACATAAACAGAAACAAGCGGGGGTCGGGCGGTGGCGCAGTGGGTTAAGCGCATGTGGTGCAAAGCGCAAGGACCGGCGTGAGGATTCCGGGAATCGCTTCACAGGCGGTGAAGCAGGTCTGCAGGTGTCTATCTTTCTCTCCCCCTCTCTGTCTTCCCCTCCTCTCTCCATTTCTCTCTGTCCTATCCAACAGCGAACAATGTCAACAATGGCAATAATAATAACCACAACGAGGCTACAACAAGGGCAACAAAAGGGGAAAAAATGGCCTCCAAGAGCAGTGGATTCATGGTGCAGGCACGGAGCCCAGCAATAACCCTGGAGGGAAAAAAACAAACAAACAAAAAGAAACAAACACACACACACACACACACACACACACACACACACACACGCCACCCCCCATGGTGTACTTCCCTGGGTTGAGTAGGGGGTTTGCTTCCTTGATGTGACTACTCCTGTTGGGGGGAGGTGAAACATTTTTCATGCTAGATTCTCATTTTCTTGATTTTTAAAGACTTTATTCTTTAATGAGGTGAGCAGGGGCTAGAGTATCACCCTGGTACATTTGATGCTGGGAATGGAACTCAGGGCCTCATATTTGAGAGTCCAAGGCTTTATTCAATGTGACCTGGCTCTCTTTTCTTTTTTCTTTTCTTTTCTTTTCTCTTCTTTCTTTCTTTCTTTTTTTCTTCCTTCCTTCCTTTCTTTCCTTTTTCTTTTCAACCATACAGATTTAACGAAGTTCCTTTTTTCCTTTTTTTTTTTTTGTGCCTCCATGGTTATCGCTGGGGCTTTGTGCCTGCACTATGAATCTACTCTTCCTGGAGGCCATCTTTTTTTTTTTTTTTTCCCATTGTTGTTGCAATTGTTGTTGTTGGACAGGACAGAGAAAAATCAAGAAAGAAGGGGAAGACGGGGAGAAAAAGATACCTGCAGATCTGCTTCACCACCTGTGAAAGGATTCCCCCCTGGAGTATTCCCCTGGAGGATCCCCTTGGGGGCTTGAGCCAGGATCCTTGCACGAGTCCTTGCACTTTGTACCATGTGCACTTAACTTGGTACTACCACCTGGCTCCTACTGAGTTCCTTTCTTATTGATAGCTCAGGTCCCATCCTAGAAGAATATTGTTGTGGTTGTTCAAAAATCTGTATTTAAAAATTTTTTAGTAGTGATTTAATATTGATTTAAAACTATGAGATAACATATAATTCCACACCATTTCCACTAGCAGATTTCTGTGTCCCCATTCACTCCATTGGAAACTGCAGTAGTTCTCTCAAAGTCATGGATATGGGTTGACTATTATTTCTATAACTATCTATATTTATATATAGTTGTCCATTTTTTCCTTTGGTCTTCCTTTTTCTTCTTTTATAAGTCATACCTACACCTGTTATTACTTCTCAATGTCTTGTTCTTTTTTCTTTTCTCTCTCGATCCTGATAGAATTGGAGTTCAGAGACCTCTGGTCATTTTCCCTTAACATTTCTCTCCCTTTGAGAGTATGGACCATACTTATTTTTGGGGTGCAGAAGGTTTGAGTTCTAGCTTTTGTAATTGCTTCTCCACTGGACATGGGCATTGGCAGGTTGATCCATGCCTGTTTCTGTCTTTCCCTAGTGGGGCAGGACTCTGGACAGATGAAGTTCCAGGGCATATTGGTGAGGTCATCTGCCCAAAGTCAGGATGGAATCATAGTAGCATCTGCAACTTGGTGGCTGAAAGTTGGCAAGATATAAAATAGGACAAATTGTTTAATAAACAGGAACAAAAAATAAGAATAGAGAAGATGAGAATAGGGATCTTAGTGTTACAGCTCCGAAGTATTGCAGCTCTAGGGTGCAGCAGCTTCAAAGGACAAGTCTGAGGCCAAGACTGCATGGAGGGCAGGGAGATACTTTATCTTACTTCAGCGGAATCTAGTGGACTCCTGCCATGCTAGAAAGTCTGCATGATTTGGAAAGCAGCTCATATTCCCTTCAAGCCGGGCACAGCGTGGATTGATTGGCTACAGGGTGGTTTTGGAAAAGGTACATTTTGATTGGTTACAAGGTGCACCAGTCAGGTGTGCTTAGGTACAAGGGTAATGTGCCACAGGGTTGGTCACATTGTGAGTCATCAAGGTACATGTGAAAGGAAGGATGAGTTGGATTGGTTACATTCCAAGCCCAATGCGAGTGAATACAAAAGGAAAGATAACAATTCGGTTGGCTACATTCCGCAAAACAAAAACATTACATTCTTAGTTGCTTAGGTTTGCCAAAACGGGGGCACAGCGGGACTGGCCTGCCTGTCCTTGTGGAGTGGGGGAACATTTTATTTCATTAGGATAGAAAGAAGAAAGGTGTGTGGGGGGGTGTCAGGCACACTGCACTAACTACACATAATAGAAGCAGAAGGACCCCATGCAAAGATCCCTCTTCAAGCCCCCTGCCCCTACCTGCAGGGGGGTTTGCATTACAGTCAGTAAAGCAGGTCTGCAGGAGTCTTTTCTCCCTTACTGTCTTCCTCGCCCCTCTCAATTTCTCTCTATCCTATCCAATAAAACGAAAAAAAATGGCCACCAGGAGCAGTGGACTTATAATGCCAGCACTGAGCCCCAGTGACCCTGGAGGCAACAACAACAACAAAAAAAGGTGGAGGGGAGTCTATTTTAGGTATGTTTTTAGGGGCTCATGACTTCAGTAATTTTTGCTTGAGCTTGCTAGCTAACAATGAAGGGGATAAATACATTGGGAAGATGGTGAAAGAGTTCAGAGTAGGGCTAGAAAATCAGATTAGGGCAGAGAGTAGATCCCAAACTTTAAGAAGTTCTATAAACAAAATTAACTGTTTATCTGATCAACCTGACCCAGGTCCCATGCATATTCATATTTAGCACAGGAGTCTGTGTAACCCCTGAATCCTTGTCCATTTGAGCTCAAAGTCCATGGTCTCAGCTGAGAACATTCTAGGTTGCACTCATTTCAGGATTAGTCTTCCTTTAGTGCCAGAGCAAGGTGACTCAGCCTCGCTTCAGAGAGTGGGGCAGCCTCTGCCATTGCTACTTTATAGGGAGGACAAGTTCCTGGAGTGGCCCACAAGAGGGTTTATGATGATGTTCCTGATTCTCTTCTCTCTCTAGCTCTTTATCTGAGTGAAAAACCATCTGGGAAATGGTGAATAAATTCATGTGTGCTACTCTGGCAAAAAAAAAAAAGTGAAAAAATACCAACATGCTATTAGGCTATTAAAACTTTTTGTGGGGGCCGGGCGGTGGCGCAGAGGGTTAAGCGCAAGTGGCGCAAAGCGCAGGGACCGGCGTAAGGATCCCGGTTCGAGCCCCCGGCTCCCCACCTGCAGGGGAGTCGCTTCACGGGCGGTGAAGCAGGTCTGCAGGTGTCTATCTTTCTCTCCCCCTCTCTGTCTTCCCCTCCTCTCTCCATTTCTCTCTGTCCTATCCAACAACGAATTGCGTCAACAAGGGCAATAATAATAGCCACAGCGAAGCTACAACAAGGGCAACAAAAGGGGGAAAAAATGGCCTCCAGGAGCGGTGGATTCATGGTGCAGGCACCGAGCCCAGCAATAACCCTGGAGGAGGAGAAAAAAAAAAAAAAAACTTTTTGTATAGTACACATATTTTAATTTAGTAAGTAAATATTTTAACATATCAAAATATAGATGTCCTTGTTCTAAAATAATATAAAATTAATGAAACACTAATTATTGTTTTTTTTTAGTATGCAAAGATGGATATTTCTAATTCATGGAGAGATGAGTGACAGCCAGGTGGTAGGTAGCACACCCTGTTGAGCACTAATTACCATGCTCAAAGACCTGGGTTTGAGCCCTTATTCTCCACCTGCAGGTGAAGCAGTACTGCAGGTGTCTATCTTTGTCTTTTTTTCTCTCTCTCTCTTTTTTTTTTGTGCCTCCAGTGTTATCACTGGGGCTCTGTGCCTGTAGTACAAATCCACTGCTCCTGGTGGCCATTTTTTTTTCTTTTCATTTTATTGTATAGGACAGAGAGAAATTGAAAGAGGACGGGGAGATAGGAGAGAGAGAAAGACACTTGCGACCTGCTTCACCGCTTGTGAAGCCACCGCCCCCCCCCCCCTCCGCAGGTGGGGGACGGGGCTTAAACTGCATCCTTGCACAGATCCTTGCACTTCGTATGATGTGCGCTTAACCCAGTGCACTATCGCCTGACCCCCGTTCTTCCCTCTTTATCTCCTCCTCCCCACTCAATTCTCTCTCTGTCCTATCAAAAAAAAAAAAAAAAAAAGAAAAGAAAAGAAAAAGAAAAGAAACAAGAAAAAGAAAAAAAAGTGGCCACTGGGAGCAATGGATTCATAGTGTTGGCACTGTGGCAGTACCGCAGTGGGTTAGGCGCACGTGGCGCAAAGCACAAGGATTGGCGGAAGGATTTCGGTTCGAGGCCCCCCAGCTCCCTACCTGCAGGAGAGTCGCTTCACAGGCGGTGAAGCAGGTCTGCAGGTGTCTTTCTCTCCCTGTCTGTCTTCCCCTCCTCTCTCCATTTCTCTCTGTCCTATCCAGCAACAACAACAACAGTAATAGTAACAACAACACCGATAAACAACAAGGGCAACAAAGGAAAAAAATGGCCTCCAGGAGCAGTGGATTCGTAGTGCAGGTACCGAGTCCCAGCAATAACCCTGGAGGCAAAAATAAATAAATAAAAGAAAGAAAAAGAAAGAAAATAAGAAAAATAAAAATGAATGACTTAGTAAGTGGAGTTAGGACACACCAAAAAAATAAGTCCAAAATAGAACAGATATTTAAAGTTGATCAGTGAGATTATAAAATCTATATAATAGTTTCAAAAAAATAATTTGGTAAGAAAGTCTGTTTAAAGTATGAAACAAAATCCAGGTGCAGAAAAGGTATTGTTGATATATTTAAATAAATGAACATAGAAGATTTCTGCAAGACACAATTCTTCATAGTAAAAAGAGGGAAAGAGAAAAAGACGACCAATTTTTCTAGTGTCTGAAGAGCTTATATATAATTTAATACAATTTAATAAACAAGAAACAAGTTCACAGGAAAACAGGGAAAGCATATAAACTGATACAGTTTGTAGTACAGAAAATGGAAATGACTCAAGTATATAAATAGGTTCTCAGCCTTATACCTAGTAAGCAGATGCAAACTGAAACAGTACTGGGATACCACTCTACACCTGTTAAATTGGAAAACAAAAAATGTTTGATAACACATTCTATTAGAGAAGAACATGGGAAACATACTCTTACAGATTGATGGTGGGAATACAAACTCCATAGAGACTAACTTACTAGCATGGATCTATATTACAAGTATGTGCCTTTGGTCCTGTATTTGCTGCTTCTACGATAGATTGTAGAATCTAGAACTTTATTTACTCTATAACTACACTTGTAAGACTGAGATATGTGAGATCCTCTATTGCAGCATAATATAGATTAATGAAACGGTGTACTAATAGAGGATGGGTGAAATAAGCCGTTACAATGGTATTTGATAAATTAGAAATGTGAACTCAGGGTGGAAGGGAGATAACTAGACACAGGTTCAAGCCCCAGCACCAAATGGGAGATTCTAGGGCAACATAATCAGCTTTGGTGCTACAGCATCTATCCCTGAACCCTCCCTGCTATCTGAATGACAAAGCTAGTCCAGAGAGGCAAAGCCATGCATGCAGGAAGATGTTTTCACAAAATAATAATAAGTGAATTTTTATGTATTGGTATGGAATGAATTTCAAAATGTATTGTTAAGGAAAAGTAAAGAGAAAAACCAAATGCGGGGGGGAATGGGTGGTGGCACATCTGTTACAATGTGCCACACGAACTCACAGGTAGATGGCACATGTTACAAAGTGCAAGGACTGGGGTTTGAGTCTCCCACCTGCAGGAGGAGGAAAGCTTTGAAAGTGGTGAAACAGTGTTGCAGGTATCTCTCTGTCTTTCTTTCTATCTCCCCCTTCCTCTCAATTTCTGGCTGTCTCTATCCAATAAATAAATAAATAAATATAATAGAAAAAATAAAAAGAACATAAAAGCTACAGAACAACTTATATAGCATTTTTCCACTTTAGAATATATATAATGTGTGTATATATATATATATATATTTCCTGAAATAAATGGAATGTTCCTGATATTTAGAATATAATCTGTTGGAAAATTAATAGTGTTATTGGGAGACAGAGAGGAGGAAGATACATGATTTTCTCTGGTATTTGAACCTCCTACAATTGTGAGTTTAAATTGGAACACAAACTAAGACTTTTATTTTGTTTTATCATGTATTTGCTACTAGGATTATCTCTGGGGCTTGGTGTTTATTTGATTTCACTGCTCCCAGCAGCCATGTTTTAAATAGAAGGCAAGAAATAGAAGTGGAGAGGAGGGAGTTGGGTGGTAGCAGCCTAGGAAAATCAGTGGTGGGTTAAGCACACAAAGTGCAAGGAATGGCGTAAGGATCCCAGTTGGAGCCCTTGGCTCCCCACCTGCAGGGGTGTCGTTTCACAGGCGGTGAAGCAAGTCTGCAGGTGTCTGTCTTTCTCTCCCCCTCTCTGTCTTCCCCTTCTTTCTCCATTTCTCTCTGTCCTAACAACGACGATATCAATAACAACAACAATAACTACTATAACAATGAAAAAACAGCAAGGGAAACAAGACGGAAAATAAATAAATAAATTAAAAAAAAAGAAGTGGAGACGAAAAAGGAGAGAGGGAGAGGTGGAGAGACCAGCTCTGTTCCAATCCTGCCAAAACTTTCCTACTATAGGTGGAGGCAGGTTGCTTGAATTCTGGTCCTTGTGTATAGTAACATGTGCCGTCTACCTGTGAGTCCATTTGTTCCTACTTTATTCATTTATTTATTTTCTGTACTTTTCTTGTTTTCATCTTTGATTTGTGATTAATAGTAGGTCATAAGATTGTAAGATTATAGTGTATAGTTCTACACCACACCCAACACCAAAGTTCTTTGTCCCCACCCTCCTACCTCCTAAAGATCCACCACAGTTCTCCCAAGTTTTAGAAAAGTTTGCTTGCTTCACTTTACATTATTTATTTTTTAAGGAACCCAGTATCTCCTACTTGCATGATTCCACCATTTCTAGGCTGACTTTAAAATTCTTCTTTTAAATATGAAGAGGAGAGAGGGAGAAGGAGAGAGAGAGATATACCATCTGTAGATCTTCCTCCGGTGCCATACTATTCCCATGTGGTGCCAGGGTTTGAATCCTGGTTCCCTATGGTAAAATGTATCTCTACCAAGTGAGATAGCTTCTGGCCTCAGTGAGCAACTGTTTTTTTTTAAATAAAGCTATGTAATTTTTAATAAAAAATGAATTATATTGGCTAAGGTAGAAATTGAAAAGAGTATTGGGACACCAACAAAATAAACATTGACAACAGTTCTGAGAAAGTCAATTAGTATTGAAAGAAGTGGGAATTTGAAGTTTGGAAGCATTTATTCTGTGTGTGAGTTCTCTGTGGTTGATGTTGCTGGAGTGGAGCATGGGGTGATGGAGAGGAGGTACTGATTAGATGTCAATTTTGAAGAGCTCCATTTTCCTTTGATGAATAGACTCACAGTCATCTTATCTGGTACAAAGAGTTCTGCCTTGAGTTTATGATCTGGAAGATGCAGTTCTTGACTCTGGGTAATTTGGGTCAAAATCTGGTGTCTTTCTCATCTCACAGATAGGAACTGTTAGTGGCCTCTGGGCATTTGTAACTTCGTGATAAATTTTTTGTTTCTCAGTCACATTTATACTGATTCTGGCACTTACATGAGTCAGATTTTATAGTATGTTATGCAAAATTTTCTTGCTTCATAAGGTTGAAAAATATTTCCAATATTAGTTATTTTATGTAGGAGTCTTTTTTTGTATAATTTGTCTAGAAATTTCATGTTACATTTCTTTTCACCTGTACACAATCCCTGTTCACCAAGTAAAAGTTTTAACAATTAGCCCCCAACTTTGTGTGAGGTACTTGCTCATTGTAACAAGTGTGCTTAACCAGTAGTGCCACTCCCTCACCCCTATTAAAACTTTGTTTTGTTTTGTCCCCCCCCATGTATATATCCTTTAAACCAAAGCACTTATCAGCTCTGGCATATGGTGGTTCAGGGGGTTGAACCTGGGGCTTTGGAGACTCAGGCATGAGAGTCTCTTTGCATAACCATTATGCTGTCTAACCCCACAATATTAAATGTCTTATCCTCCTCCATGGGTTTTGAAGTTGTGTAGCTCTGGCTTGCTGTTGGGTAGTTGCCATCTCCCCCTGGCTTCTTCTTATCCATATGCCTATATAGGGATTTACTGATCCAAAGGTTTGGTCTATTTACATAAATCACTTTTACATAAAGCACTCCAGGGCATTGGTGGTTCAGTTATAGGATTCTCGCCTGTTCCGCCCCCTCCTTGTCACACTCTGATTTTCACCAGTCACTTTTCTCTCCACCCTCTCTATATCACATCCTGTTTCCACCCTACTTGGAGAGTATAAAAACAGCTGCTCTTCTGATTAAAGACACTTGGAAATTGCTTTCCGGCTCCGAGAGTTCCAGAGTGTATCTCCTGCGGAAGTTGGTGCAGCACGCGTTCCTGATCCCTCTCCCACACAGCAGCCTAGATCAGCTCCAGTTGAGTTCTCTCCAACCCAGAGAGCACTAGCTCGGGAAGAAGTACCCTCAGGCTATCCCGGCAGCTTGCTATGCCAAATCTCTACCTGTGGGCTATCACTCTGGTTGGCTCAACTTTCTTAACCATTCATATGCTTTTGGGCAGTTGGATAGTCTCCAGAATTGGGATACTATAAACACTACTGCTATGAACAGTAGGGGTTTTAACAAGGTAGGATCAATTGACCAACCCAAGTTCCTGTGTGACCTATTGAGTCAGGTGTATGCTGTATATAAGCTGTATCACAATGGAAGAGCCAGGGGTCAAAGGTTCTGTACATCTGATCAAACAGCAAACCCTGTAGCAAGAAAAAGCTAATTCGCTTCCCCGGGGAAGCAAGCATTTTTCATGATAGTTACAGTTAGCTAAGACCTTGGTCTTCATCAACAGCCAGAACTGGAGGAGATGTACAGCTTGTTACAACCAGAAGCAACATGCAGGTGTTTAGGAGCCAGACTGTGTG
Organism: Erinaceus europaeus; assembly: GCF_950295315.1. NCBI lineage: Eukaryota > Metazoa > Chordata > Mammalia > Eulipotyphla > Erinaceidae > Erinaceus > Erinaceus europaeus. The sequence goes on along the minus strand of NC_080168.1, from coordinate 79,762,523 downwards.
GTCTCTCCTAACAGTAGGTGTTCATTAAGTGTTTGCTGAGTGAATAAGGGAGCAGAATAGTGGGGTCTGTGTAGAGAGGCTTTTCAAATATCTCTGACCTGATGACTTGGCATGAAACAGTGGTTTCTGTCACTGTGCATAGTTTCAACTATGCCATTTTAACTGTAACTTGTTCTCATTATACTTGAGACCTTGAGGAGTGCTAGAAAGAAATATGGGTGTGTAGGAGGGTAGGACATTGGCAGATGAAATGCAAATCGTGCTGGGAAAATAGAGAGGCATTTGGGGAAGCAGGTTGATGAGCCTAAGAAACTATTTGCAAAACTGCTAGAAATTCCCATATAGGGCCAAAGTGTGATTGGCTATTAAGTTGCAGCTGCAATTGTGGAGCAAGGTGCTATCCAAGTTTTAAATAACCTTTTGAAATGTGCAATTATCCATGGGAGGATGCTAGATTAAAATTCATACCCTCTATTTTCTATACATTAGGACATTTTTCCTTTTAAAAATTCACTTCCGGGAGTTGGGTGGTAGCAGCTGGTTAAGTGCACATGGCATGAAGCGCAAGGACCGGCGTAAGGATCCTGGTTCGAGCCACCGGCTCCCCACCTGCAGGGGAGTCGTTTCACAGGCAGTGAAGCAGGTCTGCAGGTGTCTATCTTTCTCTCCCCCTCTCTGTCTTCCCCTCCTCTTTCCATTTCTTTCTGTCCTATCCAACAACGATGACAACAATAACAGCAATAATAACTACAACAATAAAAAAGAACAAGGGCAACCAAAAGGGAAAACAAATAAATAAAAAAATATAAAAAAAACTCACTTCTATTTATATGAGGGAAAGAAAATTGAACATTGAAAGAAGAGAGTCTAAAAGGTAACCAAGGTAGCAATAGTCTGATAGGGCCTGTCTGGGGAGGAAATCTTATCTGTAGGGCTAGGAATTAATATTGTCATCTTATTAAGGCTCTAAGTACTGCTAAGAACTTTTCCCCTCCTAACTGAGAGATTAAATTGGGTCAAGGGTCAAGGACCAAGAGTAGACAGAGTTATCCAGTTATCCACTTGATAAAACCGTAATTAAAATGTCTCAAACCCACCCTTATCACTAAGAAGCAGCGATCCACCCCACATCAAAATGAAGCCATCAAGACCAGGGAAAAAACAGTAGAGAAGATTCAGTAGGATGTGTATTTCTTTTCTTTTCTTTTTTTTTCTCCTCCAGGGTTATTGCCGGGTCTCGGTGCCTGCACCAGGAATCCATTGCTCCTGGAGACCATTTTTTCCCCTTTTGTTGCCTTTGTTTTAACATTGTTGTGATTATTATTATTGTTATTGTTACTGTAGTTGGATAGGACAGAGAGAAATTGAGAGAGGAGGGGAGACAGAGAAGGGGAGAGAAAGACAGACACCTGCAAACCTGTTTCACTGCCTGTGCATCGACTCCCCTGCAGGTGGGGAGCCAGGGGCTCGAACCGGGATCCTTATGCAGGTCCTTGCGCTTTGCGCCACGTGCACTTAACTTGTTGCACTACCGCCCAGCTCCCAGGATGTGTATTTCTGACTCTGCCCTGCATTGGGCATTCTTTCTCTCCCTCTCACCTGTTTTCCGAAGTCTTAGGCTTTTCCAGGGTCTTAGACCTCTCAAGATAGTCTCTGACCATTTCTTGGAGGCTCATGGTCTTTTTTATTTATTTCAGTGAGTCTCAAGTTAATATGCATCAGAATCACCCAAATTCTGTGTAAAAACATAGACCACTGTGTTGTCCCCCATTCAGAGCTCTGGCTTGTTGGATAGTATGCCAGCTCCCCCTGGCTTCTGCTTAACCATATGCCTATATAGGGATAGATTTAATCCCATTCAAAGCTTTGGTCTATTTACATAAATCACTTTTACATTTACATAAAGCACTCCAGGGCATTGGTGGTTCAGTGATAGGATTCTCGCCTGCTCTGCCCCCTCCTTGTCACACTCTGATTTTCACCAGTCACTTTTCTCTCCACCCTCTCTATGTCACATCCTGTTTCCACCCTACTTGGCAAGTATATATAAAGACAGCATTGTGAGTTTTGGGGTACTTGAGTTTAGCTTAGCTCATCTTAGATTGTGCTGCGTCCTGCATGAATAAAGAGATATTGCCTACAGCTCAACCATGAGTCCCTGGTCGTCTGTTACCCGCCCGTGAAGCCAGCCCTGCGAAAACAACCTACCCTGGCGAAAACAACACTGGCTTATGGTGGAGAAGGAAAGAGGGAAAAGAGAGATGTTAGAACAGTGCTTAGCCCTGGCTTATGGTGGTGTTGAAACTGGGTCTTAGAAGCCTCAGGTATGAGATGAGAGTCTTCTACATAACCATTTTGCTGTCTCCCCAGCCTTTTCTATTTTTAATGCTTAATAATTTTACCAGAGCACTAGTTAACTCTTTTATGGTACTGGGAGATTAAACCTGGGACCTCAGAACTTCAGGCAGAAAATTGTTTTGCCTAACTGCCATGCTATCTCCTTGACTCCAGGCTAATAACATTTTTGGGTTAGAACTACTCCTGTGAACATAGTGGAAAAAGCAGGTTTGAGGCTG